>NC_036254.1:1331397-1347426 GCF_002742605.1 Olea europaea var. sylvestris | reverse complement strand
TGAAAGAAATAATCAAATTAGATAAAGTGCCAAAGTGGTGGGAAATGTGACATTTGTGTGGGACGTCAGGGGTTCGAATCACTCCCCACGCAAATATTAAAATGTCTTGATTTGGGCCTTGGGGCCTTG
Organism: Olea europaea var. sylvestris; assembly: GCF_002742605.1. NCBI lineage: Eukaryota > Viridiplantae > Streptophyta > Magnoliopsida > Lamiales > Oleaceae > Olea > Olea europaea. Next base: position 1,347,297 of record NC_036254.1, on the reverse strand, counting down.
GGCTCTTGGGCTTCCTTGACTAAAATAAATATATTTTTTTTCTTCATTATTTAATGGGTAAAACTAGCCAGTATTTTATGACTGTTTGTTTTTGTAACAACCCACTAACTGCCATTAAAACACCCACTACTCAGTCATTAAAATTCTGCATTAACATGGTGAAAACTGTTACTACCATCTTGCCTATATAAACCCATATCTTGCTTTGGGAAAAGACACACAAAAATAAAATAGAATCAATCACTCTTTTCATATTGTGAATTTCTTATATTCGGGTTTTTATACCTATTCTGGAGTACAATTGAGAGTTCTAGAAAAACCATTCGTGATTGCTGCATAAGTGGTTTACGATCGTTGTATCCTAGGAGTGATTGTCCACGGAGGTCACAGCAATTATTGACGGGCAATTTCACTTTAGGACATCGTGCTGTCACGAGACTCGATCGATAAGTTTTATATTTTTGCATTATATTGTTCTGATCACCGCTGCAACTAATTATTTTTCCAACACATTAAACTATATAATTGAACATAGATTATTTAATTCGATATGTCAAATCGAATATTAGGTTTGGCTTATTCATTAAAGGTCCACAACTGACGTTACCGACCTCTCAAAATATATAAAATTACATAAGTAACATTATTTCATTTCCCTCTAATTTATTATTCACATCTGTAGTGGCATCCACTTCAAATTAAGATCATTTCACTATATGTACACAATGGTAGTTAGTCAATGTCAAGTCTTAACGAGTCGACTTAAAATTTGAAGTGGATGCAATTTGAAGTGGATGCCACTACAGATGTGATTAAATATATAATATTATTTTACTTTAATAATTAAATGGTCACTAATTATAATTGAACTTTAGCCCACAATCATTATATATATATATATATATAAAAGGCAATTCGTGAAAATACATCATATTCAATTTTAAAATCCTAAATTGCTATAAGCGACGATGTATTACACAAATACTTTAGCGACCAGTTTGAAATTTTACTTGAACTCCAGTGACCATTACTGAAATTAAGTTCACATTTGAACCTCATCCTCTCGTTGAAAATGACTTTTATAATAGTAAATGTTGGAGAATGTGTTGTTAGAAGTAGAAAATTATTTAAGTTTCCATGCAAATATTTATCAAATAATATGTGATTTAAATCGAGTTAACTTTTTTAGTGGGGGTATTCAACTCCCGTTTTATAATCATCCTTTTAAAACTTTTTTTTTTCTTTCAAACTCATTTTTAACCAAACATTCTCACATTAAAATATTCTTCATATATACTCAAATTTTTTTTCTATATTTTAACCGACTTTCACTTTTTAGCGACCTAACAATTATTGGCTGCTTCATTATTGTCCAAGTTTTAAATTAGTTTCAAGTCTCAATATTTATTATAATAGCATAAGCAATTAGTTAATTTTATAAAAAATTATTTCTCCGGACATACTTTCTTCTCGATTCAAGAGTAGTAACATTATATCAATCATCATTTAAAAAATATTACTTCTATATATTCATTTTCAATCATACATTCACATAGTAAAATAGTTAATACGTAAACCTGAAATTTTTTACTATTTTTTTAACCACATGCTCTCCGAAGAATGATTATTTAAAACATTGTTTTCTCAAATTATAGTTGTCAAACAAGGCCTTAGACAAAATTCAACTTAAAGCACAAAACCCTCAATTGCATTTCGGTTTTAAGTGTAATCAATCGGATATGGAGCTTCAAATCAGTTAACCTCGCTATGAATGTTTTCCAATTAAGAAAACTAATTATATAACTATTAATAAAAAATTAAATTCGACTTATTCCTTTTTAAATATCAAGGACTAACTTGCTAGTTGCTGCACAGACCGAGGATTAAAAACTAATAATGAAATGTTTCCTAATTTTTTTTATCCCACAATCTTTATTCCCAATTTTGAAATACAACAATTTGATCATTTTTCATAGGCTAAATATATTCACACCACAAATTTTAATAATCTTTACATATTATCAAATGTACGTCTCAAACTTTTTTCATCATATTCTTATTTTCAAATTAACATAAAGTGTTTCTGATTATTATTTCTCTTTCAATTTTCATTTTATTTTATTATCATTATTATTTTTAAGATAGAGACAAAAAATTGATTTGCCTATTGTATTTTTAAATAAGCAAAACAAGTAACAATATAAAATTACGATTGAATATTAACCTTAATCTAAATTACGTTAACAATATTTTTGAACGAAAATCATGCTAAAGGGTAAGATTTTTTATCAATAAAATGTTAAAAATAAAAATAAGAAGAAATAAAATAAAAATATAAACTTGATAATAAATAAAAATTAATAATTTTGATGGTATTAAAATATAACGTATTTAAAAAAAAAAAAAAGTGATGGGAACATAATCACCATTTTCCATATTATGATGGCAGTTGGCATGGATTCTCTTATATTTCAGTATTTCACTCTTCTGTTACCAGCCCTCATCGCTAAGGGAAACATGGCAATGGCAGTATATAGTAATTTACTATCAACCTCCAACTTGTCCTCTGAAGATCCCACTTGCCAATCCATTATTATACCAATATCTCTCAATTTTCAAGAAAGAGTTACACACCCCACTAATATTAAATTCTTCAAGAGCTCTGAATTCACATTTTTTAAGATTCTACAACCAAAACACAACCTTATTCTCCACTTTGTAATTGCTTCTTTTCACTTATTTTTTTCGGCTTTGCTCTTGTTCCAGCTTCGGTTGATCTTGTTCTGAATCTTGAACCAGCTTTCTGGGTAGCCCACTTCTGCAAATCCTCATATTCGCCAAGTTTTGTACTTTTCTTGATCTTTTATTTAAATCTGCAGGTTATTTTTTGTGGGTCATTTTCACCAAGCTTTGTACCTTTCTTGATATTTTCTTGATGAAGTGGATCTTGAATCCGCTTTTTGAACAACCTTGGACTACAATTTGTTTCCATCTGTGGTATCTCTTTCGTGGGTTTTTTTTCAGAATGTGTCATTTCTAATGCAGTTATGAGCTTCTCTTCATGAAACTATAACTGTTTCTTTTCATATTTCTGTGGGATTCTAGAAATGTCATTTTCACCTAGTTTTGTAATTCTTATGAAATTTTCTTGATGAGATGGATCTTGAATCAGCTTAATGAACAACCTTGCACAACAAATTTTTTGTTGGATTTTCAGTTTTTAATTAAGTTATTCATTTACAAGTCCATGGAATGCTCAAGATTCTTGACATTTATCTGTTTTTCATTAAGTTTCTTGGTTTTGGGAACCTATGAACTACAATCCTCCCAAACCCAAGTACTTTTGCAGCTAAGGAAGCAATTAGAGTACCCTAAACAGTTAGATTTATGGCTCAATACTAGCACAGATTTCTGTTATCTGTCAACCCCTCAGGTGAACATAACTTGTCAAAACAATTTGGTTACTGGGATCGTAATCTTTGGTGATGAGCAAAAAAGGGTTAGTAATTTTAATGAATTTCGAGTTTCGGATGGAACTTTGTCTCAAAATTTCTCCATGGATTCTCTTGTAGCTACCCTTTCTAGACTAAATAGATTGAAATCCCTTAGTTTGGTATCATTAGGCATTTGGGGTTCAATCCCTGATAAAATTCATAGATTGCAATCACTTGAATACTTGGATTTGAGTTGGAATTTTCTATATGGTTCTATTCCTCAAACACTTTCAAGAATTGGTCAACTTCAGATTGTTAAACTGGATGGGAATTTCTTGAATGGAACTTTTCCTGATTGGTTTGATTCGTTTTCGAATTTTACTAGTTTAAGTTTGAGGAACAATCTTTTGAGTGGCTCATTGCCATCTTCAATAAGAAGGATTACCACTTTAACAGCTATTGTTTTGTCAAACAATGCAATTTCCGGGAAGTTACCGAATCTTAGTACCTTATCGAGCCTACAATGGCTGGATTTAAGCGAAAACAAGTTTGACTCAGAACTTCCAAATATGCCGAAAGGACTGAAAACAATTCTGTTAAACAACAACTCCTTTTCTGGGAGAATTCCTCAGCAATATGGTCAACTGAATCAGCTTCAGCAAATTGACCTTTCTTTCAATACCCTTAAAGGGACACCTCCTGCAGGACTTTTTTCGTTGCCTGGTATAATATCTTTAAACTTGGCGTCAAATGTGTTAAGTGGGTCACTTCCTATGCGCTTGAGTTGTGGCGCTAAGCTTGGGTCAGTCGATATCTCAAACAATAAATTGACAGGTCTACTGCCTTCCTGCTTGAGCTCTGTGATAAAAACTAGAGGTATAAAGTATGGAGGTAATTGCCTGTCGATTGATCTTAGTCATCAGCATCCAGAAACATATTGTGCAGAACCCCATGAAGAGAAGAAAAAATCGGAAGGGAAAAATTTGGGAGTATTAATTGGTGTCATTGTTGGAGTTATTGTTATTATGGGGCTTTTGGCCTATGGATTTCTTGTTTTGTGTCGACAATATTGTCCTCGAGGGACATCGGAGCAGCATTTATTGCATAAGTCAGTGCAAGATAATTCTGTCACGGGGTTCACTTCTGAGCTTTTAACAAATGCTAGTAAGTCATCACTCAACTTTCTTGATATCTGCATTTTGTTGTACTTGATGAGCCTATTTTAGCTTCCTCCTTTGTTCCGTTAGGGTTTATTTCTGATGCAGCAAAGTTAGACTCACAAGGTACACCCGCACATCGCCTGTTTTCATTGGACGAGCTAAAGGCTGCCACAAATAATTTTGATAAGTCCACCTTGATGGGTGAAGGTTCGACAGGAAAGGTATAAACTTCTCTTAGTTTTATTTTCATAGTTATGATTTAGTGGCTTATTTGGCAAGGTGGAATGATCAGTGATGGACAGTATTAAGGAACAAAAAGACGCCAAAAATCTTATGTATTCTAGTGTCCACTGCTGTAAAATCCTACATACCAATCATGCACTGTGTTAGCAATGAAAATTGGCACCTTCAAAACGAAAGAAGCATTTAATATATCATTAGCATATATACGCATTGGCCTTTGGACTAATGTATCTCATGGTTTCCTTCTCAGATGTACAAAGGAAGACTGGAAAACGGGACTCAAGTAGCTATACGGTGCCTAACTGTGTCAAAAAGATACACCATTCGAAATCTCAAACTAAGACTCGATTTGCTGGCTAAGCTCCGGCATCCTCATTTAGTTTGCCTCTTGGGGCACTGCATCCAGAATGAAGGAAAGGATGAATCTGGTGTAAACGATGTCTACCTCATATACGAATATGTACCCAATGGGAATTATCAAGCTCGTCTTTCGGGTGAGGATAGCACTGTCAAAGAAGTTTGTTTTAGATATCTGTGATTACTAACATTGAAATATTTCTAATCTTTTAACTGATAAAAATAGAGGCAGAAATTGATGTTTTATGGTTCTCGACTGAATCTTACTCTATTATCTATGCAGAAATTAATCCCGAGAAGATACTAAAATGGTCCGACAGACTGGCAATTCTAATTGGTGTTGCCAAGGCTGTGCATTTTCTCCACACTGGAATTATTCCCGGTTTCTTCAATAATCGATTGAAGGCCAACAATATATTGCTGAATCAGCATCAGATGGGAAAGCTGAGTGATTATGGACTGTCAATTGTAGTCCAAGAGAGTGACGAGCACAAGGTATGTATTTTAATGCCTCACTGGTTTGGTAAGGTGGATTAGATGCTACTAGACAGTATAAAGAATGAAAAAATTAAAATCTTGTGGGCGACTAACTATTATTTCTGGTTTTTTTGGTTGTTAGGCAGAAGGAGGCCTTAAATCCTGGTACTGAGTTCCCTCAGATCAATGAATCATTGCAACAAGAGTAGATTAATGCGCATACGATATAACCTTTTCCTTTCTGGTGATGCGTTTGCAGGCATATAAAGAGAATGGAGGATGATGTTTATAGCTTCGGACTGATATTACTCCACTCGCTAATTGGTCCTTCATTCTCAGCGAGAAACGAGACATTTTTGCTTAATGAGATGGTAACAGATTTTCCATATAGCACACAATGTACGCAGCGTAGAATATATTCAAAAGCAGAGACTGTTAAATAATAATTCCCTGAATTTCTATCTATAAACAACGGAAGAACAGAAACCCGTTTGTTAAAAATGGAAGTGTAGAAAGTTCTTGATTCTCGTTTAAAGTTTTTGAAGAGAGCATTGCAAGTGGTCATAGTTGAGGATCTGTTAGATCATGTTTGGTTAAGCTTAAAGTTACTTTTAAAGAACTCCCCCTATTTTTTTTGCCCCAGATATGCTTGGTTTGGGTTTTTTTTTAAAACCAAATATGCTTGGTTTGGTACTTGCTCTCCAGAAGAGTACTTTTACATTTGTTTATCTTTGTCTAGAGAAGTTCATTCTCCTTTGTCGTCCTTGCATTGTTTTAAGCACTGATTCCCTTCAATTTACGAACCCGAACACTCAATTTATGTTTTCTAGCTTGTCCATCCAATCTGCATTTAACTTTTTCGGAATATCTAGATATTTACTTCTACATTTTGCAGGTTTTTTTAGGTACTCCTAGTGGCCAGAGGCGAATTGTTGACCCTTCTGTACTCATGTCTTGCTCTCAAGAATCTCTATCGATTATCATATCCATAGCGAACAAATGTGTTTCTCCCGAATCCTCGACTCATCCATCTTTCGAGGATGTTCTTTGGAACTTGCAGTATGCAGCCCAAGTTCAATCAACTGCAGATGGAGAACAAAGATCTTGAACTCAAATAATTCTTACCTTTCTATTTTTTGGGTGCATAAAATACCAGTTGGTTATTTGTTCAATGCCATTTCGCTTGTTTTCATCTCAATTAAGCCATTTTGCTGTAGTTTCTTGATTTGTGCACATGTCAGTGATTTCATTGGCTATTTTGGAAGTAACAAAAGAAATAATGAGCAGAACATGTGGTTTCAATATTATTTTTTAGATTCATAGATGAACCCTAAAGTAGTCTTCCGCTATTTATCTACAATGCAATATGCAAAAGTATATCTAAGGAACAAGAATCTCACTCTAACAAAGCTTGAGGCTCCAAAATAATTTATCACTAAAGTAGGTTATTCGAGAAATAAGAGAATATATTGTTTTTCTGTCTCTGTCTCTTTTCGTTTTTTGATATGCTCTATAGACCGTATTTTCTTATAAAATACTCTTCATATGTTGCCATTTTTTCTTTTCTAGCTTCTAGTAAGCATGAGAATCCCATTTTTATTTTATGTGTAGAAATAAGATACGAGAAGAAAAGTTTTAACAATCTTTTTCTCGTGAGAAATGAAATATAACATCGAAGATAGCTACTTACAATCTAATTGCACAATTCTTGTTAAACATTGTACTACCTTTTTCAATATAAAGTTCACTATCATACTCGAAAAGAGATTTAGAGAATAAAGAAAAGAATATACTAAATTCTATTCAAATGATACAAAGTACAACAACACGACTCTCTGAGAAACTAAACTCGCACTTCACCTTGAATGAGAGATATCGCGTTTTATTTTGGGACCATGATCTCTTATGTTGGATAAGATAGATATTTTACCCTTTCACTTTACAAAGCAATCTTCTTGCTCTTTGCTTCCCTTTCTTAAACCTTTGCAAAAACACGCACAAACACACGCTAAATAATTTTTCTGGGATTAAATTTCAAACCCCAGCTTCCTTTTTTTTTTTGCCCCCAAATTTTATGAGCTTTATATGAAGATATAGATATACAAACACATTATTTGCATCTATACATTAGGATGGCTGCTTTGAGTGCGACTTCACTATGCACTAACAAGTTTTTTTGGTGTCAACCAAAACCTAGAAGATGCTTCTTTTCTTGCTGTACGCCTTCGTCCCCCGCAAAGAGTATGCAATATACAATACCCTCAGTAAATTTTGTTTATTTGCTGTCGAATATGATATGGTACCATATAAAGTTCTTTCTTTTTTATGGGCTTTGTGTTTTCTTGTTATTTTCCTGTTCATGTTGCTAAAAGGAATTTGTTAACTCATTTTCTTGTCACAATATGCAGACATTTTGGGAGTAATTAAATTGGAATTAAAAATTAGTGGAAAAATCATAAATGTTTTGTTCTTTCATATGTTCTTGTTTAGTTAATAAAATCGTATGATGAACAAATAATTTTTTTTAGCATTGAGTAGTTGCTGAGAGTGTTATTAATCGCTTTTTCCCGATATTTTCCTACCTTTTCCATGAAAAATTTGATATATTACGTTTTTTTCTATTCTGAGCCTAATTGGTTTTCAAAGTAGTTGCTTGATGCATATATAAATTTTCATTGGACCTTTGTAAGTTGATTAATTTGTAGATTAGATGGTTGATTATCGCTCTGTGCAGGTTCACGGGGTTCCAGTGGCTCCAGAGTACCACGTAGACGGTCTGGAAGAAAAGAAGGACCTGGAAAGAGCATGGAAGATTCAGTTAAACGCAAGATGGAGCAGTTTTATGAAGGGTCCCATGGCCCTCCATTACGCATATTACCGATTGGTGGTCTAGGAGAAATTGGGATGAATTGCATGCTGGTAGGGAATTATGATCGGTACATTTTGATTGATGCTGGTGTGATGTTTCCAGAGTAAGTTCTTATAAATTTGGTGTACTTGGATCTTTCAAATGTTGAGTACCTTAGCTGTTGTTTAGTATCAGTATCCGCTAGGTAAAGAAGCTCTTTTGCTTTTGTTTTGCTTCAGCATCGTTGTTTGAAAAGCATACTGAAGAGCATTTGTTTGTATAATGAAAACTGGTCGATGAGAAAAATTCCCTAGCCTGACATTATCAATTGTGTCAAACACTCAAAACTGAAAGTTGGGTTGGAAGATGCACCAATTTAGCTTTTTCCTCCCATTCTAGTACATAATTTTGTTAATTTAGTTCCTTTATCCTTTATTCATTCTTAACTCACGGATTATGTACTCCAGCTACGATGAGCTTGGTGTCCAGAAGATTATACCTGATACAACGTTTATCAAGAAATGGAGCCACAAAATTGAAGCTGTTGTTATCACCCATGGTCATGAAGACCACATTGGTGCGTTGCCTTGGGTAAATTTTCCATCTGTTTCTCGAAAATCTTATTCTTTATAATGACATATAAACTATATAAATTCAGTGGGAGATTCTTTTACATGCTTTCTCTTCTTGAAATACTTTCTTGAAGAAAGTGAAGAGGTATAAATGTGCTGTGGAAAGAAGGGCACATAGAGTCTTCTCTGCGCATTTCATAACTTTTTACTGTTGTTTTGCCTTTCCCCTTGGGCTTAAGTCTTCCTATCTTAAATTCAGTTTCTAAAGGCTTCTATAAGTTTCGTTGATGGTTTGAAATCATTCATTAGTCAATCATATGAGCAATCTATTTAGAATAGAATCTCTTTGATGCATATTGATCAACTGAAACAAATTGAAATCTGGTCCTCAAAAGCTTATCAGTGTTCGCCATTGTCTCTCTTTGGATGTGGGGTAAGTCCGATTTCTGGCTATCATATTTGGAATTAGTCTAGGGCGATGTGCAATTACATACTAGCTGTTACTGTAAAGAATAAAAGAAAAAGAAAAAGAAAATTTGAGAATATAGTGATATGAAGACAATTGCTAGTGGAGATTAGTATTTAGTATTGCTGCTACAGTGCAAGTCTTAAATATCTTCCATTTACTTTGTGGTACATCTCATCCTCATTTACTTATCAAATAAGGCTGTTTGATGCTACTGAAATCTAAGAACTGACTAAACATTGACTGATTTCTGAATAAGCGATGATTGAAATACTGAATTTTCAATATGAAGAATTGTTTGGTTAGAAATTCAGTTTCAAACTATTGAATTTACCAGATAATGAAAAAATACAAACAAACTTTCTTTTCATTATTAATGATATAGTGTACGAGTATATTATGCTATCATTTTATATGAAATATTCTACATGCTTGTATGTCTACTACACCTATATTTTTTGAGTGGGAGTGTGGTATATTTTCTAAATATGGTATTATTTAGTTATAACTTACAAGTGATGTGTCTCTGTTTCTAAAAACACACTCCCATTCAAAATTTACCATTAACATGCACACTTGAAATTTACCATTCTATGATTGATCCACTTTAATACCAGAAGTGCATAGGATAGTGAACTGATTTTTAGCTAGAAAGCAGTACCACTTAAATGTTATCGAATACTCTTAATCAAGTTGAGTACTTAACCATTAGGCGTTGCCTACACTCCGTATAAGAAGAGGAATCAAACTTTTAAGCACTAAACCAATCACCTCTAAGATGTTTCAGTTTGTATATTTAGAAAAACAATAATACTACTGCCATTTCTTTAATTTACATAGGATCCAAGAATTTCTAATATCTAGCTATAAATTAAAGATAACATCTTCTAGCCTGTAATGAGAACTTGTCCTCAGACGACTTCCTACTTTCATGTTGAGAGTCTCTATTTCTGTTCTAACTTCTATTCTCAAGGTGTATTAGTGTTACATAAACTCTTCATACTTTTTGTCATATTGGATACTTACTACTTGGACAATATTAGGGGATATGTGTCTGATGTTTTGCATCAATCTCCCTGCTATTATAAAAATAATTTTACCATTTGGAAAGTTAGTAAAATAATTCCATTTGTGTATTTTCCTGAGCCCGTATATTCTCAAACTTTCATGATTAGAGAATCCAACATTTTTATGTGTCATAGAGACATATCAATTTTCCTGTTCTTTTTGTCAGTATATATTATTTTTGTTACCACAAGTACTTGTGGAACTTTACTTTTTTCTTAATGTTTCATTCTAAATTCATAATTCTCCTTTTTTAGTCTCAGATTATCAATTATATGCTCACTTGTTTGATTCCATTTAAACAGGTCATTCCGGCTCTGGATTCTCATACACCAATATTTGCTTCATCCTTCACAATGGAGGTTTGTCGTTATGGTTTGATCAGTTACTTGAATATCTTGTTTACATTTCACACTGTTTATTCTGTGCTGGCATGATTAATACGCTGTTAAATATATGTTTTGCTCATGTTTATAAATTGTTTATAAATGCTTAATCTACTTTTTATTAACATATTTCAAAGGATCCATAAATACAGCCCACTTATCCACCTCTCATTTCTATCTATTTATAATTTAATTGGTTGATAAACACTTCTCAAACATCCTCAAGAATTCAGAGAAGTCCTATCTTACTCATCATTGCATTTGAAATCCAAATAACGTAAATAGCTATTACCTTACCCGACAAGACATGAAATTTTGGAAATTGAAAGAATATTGGAAATGTTCTACATAATTATGTATTGGGGAGCAACCCCAGTTCTACCATTTTTTTGAGGTATAGGATGTGCATTATTGTTGATACATTCTTGATGTTCCTGATCATGTAAGCACCTTAACATTTTGCTGCGTGTTGTAAAAGGTGGATAACCGTTTCCTTTTTTTTTTTTTTTTTTTTCCTTTTTCTAAACAGCTTATTAAGAAGCGATTGAAGGAGTTTGGGATCTTCGTCCCATCTAGACTTAAAGTATTTAAGACACGGAGAAAATTTGTCGCGGGGCCATTTGAAATTGAACCAATTGCGGTCACACATTCTATTCCTGATTGTTCTGGGTTGGTTTTACGCTGTGCTGATGGTACTATTCTTCATACGGGGGACTGGAAGGTATTTTTTTCATATATTTATTTCTTTGCTTTTGTATGCTTTAGTCTCGTATCTATAATCTGTCTATGATCTGCACAAGTATTTTTCCTTTGACAGATAGACGAGTCACCACTGGATGGGAGAACTTTTGACCGTGAGGCCCTAGAAGAACTCTCAAGAGAAGGAGTATCTTTGGTGAGCCCTAAAATTTGTGTTTATTGATATCCCCTTTCAATGTCAGTTATTCTTGATATAGGCGTTATCTGTATATCTATACATGAAAAATGGTATTTCAACAGGCATCTTACCCAATGACGTGTTGACAGGAAAATTCCATCTTAGTGGAACATGAGTGCAACTGGATCATGCAATTACTGTTATGTTTGGCCGATATTTCGTGATAACCTTAAGAAACATGAGCAAGACGTCTTAACTATCATAAGGCCACTCATTCTATATTTCCAGTTTATGCTACAAAAGCTGAATGCTTCTTGGCTGGATAACATTGAGTGTAATGAAGTGGATATTGAAATTAACCATTAAATATTTTGTATTAATTAGTTGATTGCAAAGGTTTGTGAAGGAAACACTAGTGAGCTTTTTATAGGATGAGCAAAATGGTCTAAATGTTTAGGATGACCGATAAGAACTAAAAATGCATTCAAAATTGACCGACATAGCCTAGTTGCTGGAACAGATTAAACAGGGAAATGAAGGGGAAAAGGCTTAATATGTAATGCTAAATGTGGTTATAGTGTTGAGAAGCATGAACTGTGTCACTCATACTTGTCTTCTTAATTGTCCCAAGCTTGAAGATCATAAGTTGTTTTAGGTATGATAATTACCTGGGTGGAAAATTAATTGTTGACCATCATATTTTTCTAAATTGTGATATATTGTGGGTTTCTGTTTACCTTTGAAATCTTCTTCAGAACACAAAATGCATTTCAATAATTACAAATTTACGATAATTTTCAGATGATGAGCGATTCAACAAATATACTCTCACCAGGAAGGACAATTAGTGAAACAGTTGTTGCAGATTCATTGTTGAGGAATATTTCAGCTTGCCAAGGAAGAGTTATTACTACTCAATTTGCATCAAATATTCATCGTCTTGGAAGTGTGAAAGCTGCAGCTGATTTGACTGGCAGAAAGCTGGTATGCTTTCTAGTTTTGTGAATTGTAATGTCAATCTTTGTTTAAAAGAGTCATCTCGAAACTTCAAGAGACACATAACGTGGTCATCACTGTTTTAGGTATTTGTTGGTATGTCATTAAGGACATATCTAGATGCTGCATGGAAAGATGGAAAGGCACCCATTGATCCATCAACTCTGGTAATTACTATCGACACCCATCTTATTTGATGACTTTCTCTACTCAATGGGATTTAATTAGGTGACTGTTTTATTTTTATAATCATATTCCTTGCAATTCAGAGAGAGAAAAATGTCGAGATCTTAGCAGTTGAATTTAGTGTTTTATCTATGTAAAAGTAATGGTTAATAAAGAAATCAGATTTTGTGGAAGATTAGAATAATTCTTGTTGACTTGTGAAAAATGCATAGGAGATTCGTAGCTTTATAGTCAATTATGCAGTCTGCTGGAGCATGATTTTAGTAGATTAATAATAGAATATATCCCATCCTAATTTATCATCTATCTAAAATAGAAAAATCTACCATTAATAATACAGCGAATGACAGGAAAAATCGCTAGCTAATATGCAAAAACCTAGCCTTCTGCTCAGCAAAAAATCAGCAAGGAATATTCTACATATTTGATTTTCACATCATTGGTAAGGAATCGTTTACATCTTTCTACAACAGGGCTTACACTAATGTAATTGTAAACTATGGCATCTATGGAATAATTCATATTCCAATTGATAATCTTTTTATGGGAGAAGTGTCTTGAAGCATTCTATGTATCAAAAGTTTAAACACTTCCAAGTATTTATCCTTGATGCCTTCATGTGCAGAATTAAGTTTTCTAATGTAGATTTCTACATATTTTTACTTCTTTTTCATTAACATGGTTTGGTGTTCCCGGCATTTGATATCTACATTGTTTCCCCTTTCTCATCTTACCCTTGAAAGGAAGATTGAGTGTTCAGGAATATATGCAGGCTGCTTCCTCCTCCATATCATGTACTTTAATGGCATTCTATTACCATTTCTGTACACTTCTTTATGTAGCTCTTGTGTACAGGTGAAAGTGGAAGATATTGATGCCTACGCCCCTAAGGATTTGCTTATCGTCACCACTGGTTCTCAAGTAAGTTACCATGAAGCATTATATCATATCATGTACTTTAATGACATTATTACCTTCTCCAATTGCCTTTTTACAACTGTGATTTTTTCAGTATGTTGAGACTAGCATGTGATCGAGTGTTCTATTGTATCAGGCAGAACCACGCGCTGCATTGAATCTTGCATCCCATGGAAGTAGTCATTCTCTCAGGCTGAACAAAGAAGACATGATCTTATATTCTGCAAAGGTAATGGATCTTGAAACTGGGTTTGTCTTAAACGAACCTCCTAAAAGGAAAACTCCTAGTACCACTAACAAAATTTATGTTGATCAACCAAGCTCATGAATTTACAGTTTATTCATTCACTGAAGTTTCAAAGTCATTAAAACATACTCTGTGATAAGAATGATGAGAGCTGATGCATTTTTTAGATGCTCCAGCTTGGGCATGCTTTACCTGACCAAATGCTTGAGCAACTTGAGTGGCTTATTGAGCTGAATAATCAATCTCAATATATATTAAAAGTTTTTGATATTTTGTAGCTTATCCTCATGATTAGAAATTTGTTTTAAATACTTTTATACACACCATATTTTTATATGCACCATATAGATCTAATGGAGATGGCATGCTTTTATGTTTACAAAACTTTTATTTCAATTATAATTTTTCTCAAAATAATTCAAGGATTTAGAAACAAGCAAGTAGCATAGTTCAGAACATGTAACTTACTGATTAAGAACTATAGTTGCATTGTCATTGCTGGAGCCTGTGACAAAATAAAACTCGGGCTCGCATGTTAGATCTTATATCGAAACGAGTTTAGAGGCCATACATGAAGACATAGGCCAGAATACTACAGATTGGATAATGTGCAAATAATGTGAAATGACAATTACGACCACAGTAAATACTTGTTTGCATGTGTGCAATGCACGCACACAAAAAAATGATTTTCTGTTTCTAGTATTTATATAACTAAAAACATACTTATTTATTTTTTCAATATCGATACATAGCACATATAATATGCAATTGCGATATTGCAGGTGAAAGGTAAAATTTAAACGATAACATTTGGTCCATTCTAACAATTTAAGCTTTTAGAATTGGTGGTTCAACATGGTGTCACAGCAGTAAAGATATTGAGTTTAAGTCTCACCGTCAACCATTTAAAATGAGTTTACTACGTGTTAGGTTTTGATAGGGAACATTTTGAATCCCGCCCATGTGTGAGGGAACATGTTGAAGATAATAGGTAGCTCTCGTTTGTTTCTCATTTTTTGAAGAATGAGAATGAAAAATATAGCTGTTACGGACCTCACACAAGAGATATAAATTCAAATTTGATGGTTTAATGTAATGGATAACGATCATATTTTTCATTTTAAAAAGGAAAGAATGGGAAACAAACTGGGGCTTAGGTAATAACCATTTGGCTCGATCTAACAACTTAAGCTTTTATATAAAGTGGTTCAACATTACACATGGTAATGATCCTGAACATCAATTCCTTATTTCTATCTATGCACATTTTTCCCAAGAATAATTCAAATGCACCAGTGTCATCATTCAAATTTCTTTATATCCTCCCCATTATAGTTAATAATGGCTCTATTGCAGATTTCCCTAATTTTTCAAAACTTTCTATTCCTTCGATGATTATTCATGATTTAGATTCACTGCAGTTCACTTGATGGATATCATAGTTGCTTATAAACTTTACATTATAGGTGATCCCTGGTAATGAGACTAGAGTAATGAAAATGCTGAACCGCATATCAGAAATTGGATCGACAATAGTCATGGGCAGGAATGAGCAGCTGCATACATCTGGTCATGCCTATCGTGATGAATTGGTAAGATACTTCGATTAGCTGTTTTCAGATATGCTGAACTTTGGTGTTTTTGTAGTTTAATGCTGTGAGCATA
>NC_036254.1:1321030-1321743 GCF_002742605.1 Olea europaea var. sylvestris | reverse complement strand
CGCACGGTGTCCCTTTCTGTGCCAAGAAGAAAAGCACCCCGTGAAACCAAGGAATGCAAGGTTGCGTGCGTATTCCTAAAAATTATAGACAGTTGAGAGACTAAGCCACTAATGATAAAAATGCCGTCTGGCCGTATCAATGCTCTCGATCAATGTTGAAAATGTAAAGACGAAATTTAGTGCTCATTTGGGGTGCTTAAATTATGATTTAAGTAGTGGGTCCATAGAATGTGAGCGATAAAAAATTGAGTAATAAGATGTGAGTCCAAGGACATAAAAATGAAGTGTTTGACCCGCTTAAACTATAAATCAAGCTTTGCCAAACGTGCACTTTGTTTAAGATCATTTGTAAAAATCTTCTTTACAGTGTAAGCCATTGATGATAAAAATGCCACCCTGTGGAATCAATACTCTCGACCAATGTTGAAATGGTAAAGACAAGAAATTTAGTTTAAGATGCTTAAATGTTCGGTAGGAAGATTAGATAGTATTGTAACAAAGCAAAAAAGTGAAAATCTTGTTCGTAATAGACACCATAATAACATTTTGTCAGTATCAGACACGCTATGGTCTGAGACATCTGTGCTTGCTCCAACTCGTTTTTGTGCACCTAAACGTATTTTGATAAAAATTACCTTTGGCTATCCAACTGCCAAGGAAGCAAGTCTGTGAGCATGTTTGACTTGGCTTAAAAAATTGACTAAATCATGTTT
>NC_036254.1:1320197-1320930 GCF_002742605.1 Olea europaea var. sylvestris | reverse complement strand
TTTCATGGCATAAATATACACATTATAACAAAAACATTCGAAATACATATCTTTTTGAAATAGTCCTTGATTCATTAACATTTGAAAACTTTTTATTTCTTGAAACTTTATGTACGCTTATGAATGCATTGACTTGTGTGAATATGTCGTGAGAAGCATTAATGATATGAAACGTAATAATCAAATATCAAGTTCACGCAAAAACAAATTTAGATAACCCAATTATTCACTTAACGATATAACATAAACATGAAGACAATGAGAGATTTATTTACTGGGAAAGCTTAACAATATACTTTTTAGATAATAAGAAGAGATGTCCCTACTCGCCAACAAAATCGACATGCCAAGGATCCTAAATCATTACTACTTATTTAGGAACTCAAACATACTCAATTCTTATTTATTAATACCTGTTTTGAATAATTAGGAAGAAGCATCAAAATTTATAACTTTAAATGTGTATGAGAGGAACTACATGAATTAACTGCAGTTAACAACCTTCAAGGTCTATGTTATGCCCCTAACTGAACCCATATCAGGCGAGGTATGGAGCGCTCATATGAAATGGTTCCACTTCGGAAAGTCTACCACCACATCAGGCGAGGTGTGGAACGCTCATACGAAGTTGTTCCCCTAAGTGGTTCCAATTGAGATGATTTGCTATCACATTACGAGGTATAGGTAATTCTACAGGACTGACCGAAGCGCCCTATCCCCCTGAATCCAAGGC
>NC_036254.1:1288061-1310638 GCF_002742605.1 Olea europaea var. sylvestris | reverse complement strand
TTTGTACCACAAATTTTATTTGGATCATTGCGTATTTAAATTGGGCTACTATCCATTAGTGCGTGAAAAATGTGAGGCCGATGCTCTTTGCTTCTTGAAATTCCGTCCAACCTTGACATAGATTAAAGGCCAGAGTTTAGATGAATTATTTCTTCAAGACGAAGAAGATTATTTCATCATTTTCGAGTTTCTGAATATATGTTTATTTTTTACCATAAGACATTCTAGCCCATATCGACATAATATAAAATACACGAAGATATTAGTATATGTAACGGATTTTTAGTAATTGTAGCCTATAAACCCTATTTTGGTACATTAGAGTATTATGTATGGTTTTTCATAAATAAAAGAACGATTATACGATTCAATTCTTAATTAAGTAGATATTTCTATATTATTCAATAGATAATTAAGCCATTATTTTTAATTAAGTGAATCATTTTCGATTTTGAAGTACATTATTCTACTCGAGATAATTTAGGACATAAATATTATAATGAATAAAGATTGAAAATCTTAGGTGCAATTAATATGTATTGTTTTGTGAATATAATTACTTTTTTTCAAGGTCAATATCACAAAAAAAATTCGACTTTAAACCACATTCATCTATCAAAATTCTCAAGGTTAATTACATAATTACAAACATTGTGAGGAAGCAAGTTGAAAAATCAAATGAATTAAAAAGTATTGAACACTATAAAAGCGGGAAGAAATTATTTTAAAAAAATCAGATATACCTACAATTTTATTTTTATTTTTTGTTACAAACTTACAATAAATGTAATCTTTCTATAATTTTTGGCATGTGTATAATTTTCTATATCTTATTTTTAAATGTGGATATAATATTTTATAGAAATCACATTTTAATAAATTTTGAAATTATAACTTACACTCCGTGTTAATTTTCATTTAAATTCTATTAAAATGCAAGAACTTTTTTTTTAATAATAAAAAAAATTAATAATCCGAAATGAAATCACTAGATAGTGGAAATTTTCACTCAAACCCCATTAAGTATTCATTCTCATCCCCAAATGCATAAAATATTCTATTCCATATCTACTTCATAGTTTATATGCAATCAACATTTTACTTTACCTATCAAACCCCAGAAGTTTAATTAATGTGGCTTCCAAAAAAAAAAAAAAAAAAAAAAAAAAAAAAAATTCCTTTTTGACACGAATAAATATTAGTATTGTGTTTTGGAGGAACTTGTGTTTTTTGACTTATTTGTAATGTTTTTGCTCATTTCCAAGGGGACTGGAATGGAGCCGGTGCCCACAAAAAATATAGGTAAAACTATGTTAATTTATAAATGATAATGAAAAGAAGGGGGCTTTGAAATCATCAAGAAAGCTATTGAAAAGGAGATGTGGGAAGGAGGCGATAGCATCTGGAGGAAAAAGAAACATGTTTTATGGTCGATTTATTTTCTTTTTTGTGTATGTAGTTTTCATTGAGCCATTTAACATAAATCTGCGTGCTAATTTCCTTTTATCATTTGTCATTATTATTTTTCTTTCTCTGTTGATGTGCGGATTTGCTATTATATGTTGTACTACTAGTTATAATAGTTTATTTGGGTAGTTTTACTTAGTGTTTTTCTACGACGGGGATGTGGGGAAGGCGACGACGGCAAGTGATGGTGGCTATGGAAGGCAACGATGTGGTTTCCATTGACTAGATATTAAATGGAAGATTGATTGGCACCCATTCTCTTTCTCTCTCTTATTTTCAACCACACAATCTTCCATAAAATAATATTACACGTAAATAAAAAAAAATTCATTCCTTTTCAACCACACATTTTTTTCAAAAAAACTATTCCAACATTAAAATTTGGAAAGAATGGGGGCCAAACGGGAGCTAAGCATAAGAATTTGATAAAAAAAAAGTGGGGGTATAAGAATTTGATAAAAAGATTGAGCATAAGAATTTGAATATTGGTTATATGTTTTTCTTTTCGATCACTTGAATTGATTATTTGTATTAAATACACTATAAATTTTTTAAACGTAAATATTAATTTTCTTGTGATGTGCAAAATATTAATAAAATGATTGTTCGAAATCAAATGGATGAAAATGATGAGCAAAATATTAATGAATAAATGTTTTTTAAATGTAAATTTGTATTTTCTCGAGTCAGGTATAATTTATTCAAAAATTAATAATAAAATATTCGATTTGTATAGAATTTAATTGTGCTCCTCTAACAAAAAAATTCTACATTCACCCTCTAAACGTCAAGTAACCTAAAGTTCAAATCACACTTCAACGAATTCTTTTGAAAGGCTCACACTCAATAATCCAATCCCCCCCCCAACCCACCCCCACCACCATTTTTTTCTTTTTTTCTTTTTCTTTTTTTTTGGTGTGTGCGTGGAAATGTTGAATATTTGAACTTCTTTTTCATACACCACAAATGTTGATTTGTCAAGAAGACAAAGACTAAGAGATTTGTGATAAAAATGACGATGTTGTTGTAATTAATAAAGTTCGTTGTTGATTAATTAGAGAGAGAATAATTCCGATTGAAGCCACAATCCCCTTTTTTTTATCTCTTACAATTTGCGATAATAATATGTTTTTTCGACCAATAATGCCGGAAACCCATGAAATCTGCAATTTTCGATATTATAACTGAATTTTGAATTTTTATAGTTAAATGCTTGTAATTTCAATTTTTTTCCCCAATGTCTAATTTTCAATTATTAGGGCTTGTGATGAGCTTCTGATCAATTCATAGTTTCATTTTGGCATATATTGAGATCTTAAAGTCGGCCCTGGCCCTACTTCGTATCCACACACGCTAATTGCATTTATATCACTACTCTTTTTTCCATCGCATTTTTATTATTCAGAGCTAATATTTTTTTCTATTTCAAACTAACATATTTAGATAAACATCATTAAGGATCAAGTGTGATATTAAATGGAAGATTGAGCATAAGAATATGACAAATGCCCCTTGGGTATAGCTCAGTGGTGCAAAGGACAGGAGTGAGGTTATCTCAGGTCTTACTGGCAGTCGCAGTGTGGGGGTTCGATTCCTGAGACATGAAATTGGACTTTTTGTAGGCGCAGTGTACAGGCAGCTCTTGTTCCCTGATCTGTTGGGGCACATCTTCCGATTTACCTCCCTCACAAAACTCTAGGGGCGGGGCGATGAGGGCCCTTAAAGTTGGGGGTTCAACCTTTTTTTTTTATTTTTTTTAATAAATACAATTAGTGGGCCAAAACCAACTGAGAAAGGAATCTTGAAATAACCCCATCTTTGAATGCTAATCACTTTTCCGAATTCCAATGCCCTCTCTTCAATCTATCAACACAAGAATTTTACCTTTTTAGAAAGAAGGATTTGAACGGCCAACAAATTGTTACTACAATATTTTCCATTTTTTGGTAGTATGGGTATGACTTTAGTTCAAAAACTTTGGCTAATCATTTAAATCACTAAAATTTTGAGATTTCATGGGATTGGAGAGAGCCCACATGACAACTTGTCTAAATGATTGCGCCCATTAACACTGAAAGCTATCAATTATAAACCCTATCATCCCTCCATTATCTTCCCATTTGTATGTATTAAGATAAAATACACTTTTTAAAGAGAAAGTTGTTTTTATAATTTATACACTCAACAATTGGAAATCGGTAAAAGATATTGACACTAAAGTATTGTCAAAGATATCATATGTTACTTGTTTGTGAGGGCTTGAGAGTTTCCTTTGTCGCTTGATGATCGATTTATCAACTTGCCTTAACATAGGTTCTATTAACACTTCATTTTCGATTTTCTAAAAATGTCATGATCCTAGTTCAAACAAGTTTATAAAGAGTTTTAAATCGTCTTTTCAGCAAAAAGAATGAAGAAATAACTTGATTTCTTGTCCTTATTTCATGCAAATATATTCATTTATGCTTCGAAGTTTGGTAGAAAAAGTGTCCCTTGTTGATTTAAGTGATAGAGAATTAGAGATGTTGCTCCCATTTCAAAAATGGTATTTTTATGTAAAGAGACAATTGTTTGACGGCGTACGTACTAGAGGAATTAAATTTCTATTGAGTTCAAATTATTGTAAATTTAATTTATTTGTGTGTTTAAATTTCAAACATACGTGATATCTCTTTGAAGTTGAGACAAAAATTGTCCAAAATGGCTACAATGTTTTGGCCGACAATGGAAGTGAAAAAAAGAACAATACTTGTCCTCTTCATAAACATGAAGTGGGCAATACTCAGTCAATTGTCTTTTTCCCCGACTCTCTCCATTATATTTTATTTCACATCTACCCCTCTATTTTCAGTTATTACTGTTTTGGGATCATTTTTCACATTTTTTTTTTCCATATTCAATGACATGCCATAAAATTTGAACCTTAACGTCTTGCCAAATTTTAATGGTCGGAATAGTATTTTTTTGAAAAAATATGTGATTGAAAAAGAATGAAAAGTTTTTTATTTGCGTGTAATATTATTTAATGGAAGATTGTGTGGTTGAAAATAAGAGAGTGAAAAAGAATGAGAATGAGAGTGGGGGCCAAATCGGGGCTATTGTAAGATGAAAGATCTTTCTCGGCACGATTTGACTTTTGATCTACAAAGTTTTACACCATTGTTTTAGGTTTAAATTCGGGAAAAAGTAAATTTCAACATTTTCAAACCCTAATTTGCAATTGATGGGTTCATATTGCCTTTGGCTTCTTTCCACAAATATAATTGTGCAATCAATATATTAACGATAAAACCATAATAATATGTATATTATTTCAATGCCATTGATTGTTGTGACTAGACAGCAAATTTACTTGGAGTTTAAGCTTCTCAATATATTATTTTCGAGTACAATGATAAAGATTTACTTGCGCAACAAATATAAAGTACAAAAATAATCTCAACTTGCCAAAGGTTATATTTATCCTTTAATATTTTAATAATTACTATTGGTTAATATTAAATACACGATCAATATAGCCGACAATAGTACCATTACTGATTACATTACATGCGATAGTTGCCAGTGGAATGTCATCGACAATGGATACCACCATGGCGATCTATAGGTTAAACCCTAACCTTAAGAGTCTCCCACCACCCCTGTCCTGGAGTATCGTAAGGGAGGTAAATCACAAGTTATGCCTTCAAGGGTATAGGGTGGAAGGCTGCTTGTACACTTGCACTTACGCAAGAGCCAAATCCATATTTCAGGATTGGAACCCTTGACGCAGCAGCCTCAAACAAAACTGGATTTCTCCACCCTCCCTTTTTACTACCATGGCGATCTATAGCTATCATTTTTAGTTGTCTTTGGTCAGTATCATTCTTCAAGATTTATAATCACCGATTATCAAAAATTATAAACAATGTCAATTAATAGTTGCACTTTCGAAATTTTGTAATAAACATCATTTTTAAAAGAAAACAAATTATGGGGCAATAATCATATCTTTTGGCATATTAACAACATAATATTTACTGTATTAATTAATAATCTTTAATATAGTGTTAATTGTATTCCACAAAAGTTAATACAATTCAGTGTATTGAATTTTATGAATCCAATAACGTATCAAATGGTACAAATAGACGAAGGATACAAAATGAATTACATTCACGATTAGATTTATAGAGCAATCGTGACCACCTGTTTTTTCCCCCTATCTACTTGCCTCAATTGCTCAACTATATGGTTGTACATGTGCCTTGATACACATTCGATTACTATGTGTGTTAAGCCTCACCACATAGGCTCCAAGTGACATGATCAACTCCTTGAGGTCCCTTGCGATGAAGCCTCGTGGATTATTGGAGCATGTAGATCCAAAGCGTCGAAGCGATACTAGCCAAAACGATCTCATGCTAACGATGAAGCCCTGAAGCTATATCTGAGGCCCAAACCATCGGCCTGCTAAAATGATGGAGCTCAACAAAAGTCACAATTGAAGCTCAACCACACCAACTGATGACCTACACGCGAAGGTCCCAAATTTATGTATGAGAACGTTTTGGAATAATTGATGAGACCTTTTTAATGAATGGAATGTTAGTCTTGTCAGTTTAGGTTGCAAGGTAATTGCTGCTCTCTTTAAGAGTATTAAATGTACCGCAAGCTAGTGAATTTCAAATGAGTGCCTAAGATTGATGCTTCGGTTAAAGAGATGAACACCATTTCATATATAACACTATACACTCCACATCCATGTATTATTTGAAAGATGATGCAACTCAATACACTTAAAGCTTCTATTTGTCTTCTCTCTTTCTTATCATATATTTGCTTTGCTAGAGTTTAGATTATTTTGTTTTCTTTGAGTTGTTTACTATTGGTCATCATTACGCAATCTTTTCCAAAATATATTATCGGGCCCGAACATATTTGTTTCGTGTTATAAAACGTCTCCCAATTCCAATTTTTGAATATTGTCGACTAGCAGTATGTTCATACGTGTTGAAATTTGCTTACGTCTACACGAGTGGACCTAATATCTATGGTCCGAGTTACCCTAACAAAGAAAGAGGTCAACAATACGGAGTTATAGTTATATGTGCACATACATACGCATAGTTTGATTTTATTAGGATAAAGCTGAAAATAAGTTGAGAAAGGACGTAGCCCAACAAGAGCCTCATTACCGTGTAAACTAAAGAAGGAACAGAAGTGGGACCCATCCGACCGTTATGGGTCCACCCAGAAAAATAGTCCCCACCCTTTATCTATCCATAATACTTCTTGCCGGCCGGACCCAATAACCCCACCTACCCTATGTACAATTGTTGTTGCTATTTCCACTCTCGCCTCTTGGACCCACTTTTTGCCTCTTTGTATGCTAATTTGCAATTGTTAGCACGTAGTGATTCCCAATAAAGATTGCATAAAACCTAATTCTAAACAAGAGTATATTAGCATCCATTGGCCGTTGTTATACTGTCACTTAAATTAGTATTCAGCATCATTTGTGTTATATAACATTATTCTTTTTTCAATATATTTTTATAAATTTTTGAAAGTATTTTATTTGGTTAGAATAGTTTTTAGAGGAAACTGATTTAAGATACTTTTTTTAGAAAATTCTTCTACGAGAAGTGGAAGTAAAATTAGGAATCCTGTCAATCGCACTCTTAACCTTTCAATGAAAGAGCCTTTGCATTTAAGGTGGAGTGACTATGTCCCTATTGCTTGAGATTAGCCAGACGAGAAAGTTGTTTTTATTTATATGTTGAGACAATTTTAAATTACGAACTAAGTGTATTTGACATTGGTCTTAAATTTTATACACTAGCATGCTCCAATAATGAAAATAACTATTTAAGCGATCATAATTGAACAATTACCTCACACACACCACATAATAATAAATAACATGACATAAACCCTACTCATAGGGTACAATTTATCTTAGCTCTTAATCTATTAACTCACTACCTATTCTTTTATTATCTGGTTGTTGTCCCCCTTTAAAAATTTTATTTTCTATTTTTTCCCTATTTCATGTTGTACATATAACAAAGAATCAAACTATGCCTATGTTTTGCTCAACAAAAAAAGTTAAATTAAATTCTAAATTAAAATAAACATTTTATTTTAATCATACATTTCATAAGACCTACAGCTTTTAAATCGCACATTCCATTAACTTTTATTGAAATCTACTAACAATTTAATTTTTATCTAAACTGAACATGGGTAATTAGAATTACAAGAAGAAATAAAATACCTATAAATTTAGAATTATTGGAAGAAAAAGGGGTACTTTGTCCTTGGGCCATTTCCATCCATTATCACTAAGCCCCTGTTTGGCATCCATTATTTCTCATTAAATTAAATTAAATTTTTCTCTCTCTTATTTTCAACCACACAATTTTCAATAAAATAATATTATACGTAAACCAAAAATTTTTCTTTTATTTTCAACCATTCATTTTTCAAAAAAATACTATTCAAAACATTATAATCTCTAAATAATGGAGCTCAAACGGGGGCTAAATTAGTGCAACTTTCACACCATTTTACAAAGTCTTCAACATTAATTTATTTCAGAAATCATTTAATTAAATAATATATTACTACTAATATTATTATATTAAAAATTATAATGACAAACTAAAATATTGCATTTATTAATAAATCAGAAAAAAATATTACATTTAATACCACAATTTAAAAAATTAAATTTAACCCACAAAAAATACATACAATAATAATAATAAAAAGCTTTCACAAGTTTGAAACTTTTTATTTTAATGTATTCAATACTTATCAGTTATTACTAAATCACTATATTTACGAATAAATGTTAATTAAAAATAATATTAAATTAAAATAGATATAACAAAGTTAAATCATTAAATAGTAAAGGATAAAATGAAATAAAATTTTGTTTTAGTAAAAAAATGAAGGACAAAATAGAAATTTTCAAAAACTAGAGTTCTTTTGACGTATGGTTGGATTGAATTTTGCACTAAATTGGCCATTAGAGCTACTAAGGGCGTGCTTGAGAGTTCCGACATATCGGTTAAGAGCGTTTCTAAAATTGTCCAACCTATACTTGAGGGTTTATTATTCGTCGATTTCGAAAGTTTTTTAAAAATAATAAAATTACATATACACCCCTTAGTAAAATTTTCTATAAATTCTTATATTAATTTTTTTAACTCATGAATGATATATTACTAATAGATAAATTTTTTACATATAAATTAATATTTAACTTAAAAAATGAAATAAAGTTAATATTTACTTATAACTAAGTTATTATTTTTTTATAAGTAAATTTTGTAATAAAAGTTAATTCTAAACTTTTAAATAATTTTAAGTGAATTTTTTTACCTATAAGTAAATTTTTATGTTTTATAAGTGAATTTTTATTTTATTAATAGTATTTTTACTTTATAATTTTTTTTATGAAAAAATGATTTTTTTACTTATAAGCAATTTTTAATTATAATGTAATTTTTCTTATCTTATAATTATATATATATTTTTACTTATAAATAATTTTTTAGTTAAATATATTTTTATTTACACGTTAGTTTTGGAGAAAATATGGTTGTTGAAAATAATTATTTTAAATCATCAAAAATTGGTGTCAAAAAAATTAACAAGCACCAACTTTTCCAAAGAAAATTCTACTTGTATATAATTATTGCACATAATAGTGTCCATAACGTGATGTGGCAATCATCCGATTGTTGATATGCAAGTGTGAGATTTGAATTAAAGGTTGGATCCAGTGCCACGTATAATTATAGACATTATTATGTAGATAATTATGTATATGTAGCACTTCCCTTTTTCCAACCCTTCGTAAACGGTACTACACAAAAACGATCAAAATTGGTTAAAATAAATAAATAAATAAATAAATGCGAAGTAGGCCCTAAGGTCACTCACTGTATTGGCAATAGTCTCTTTTGGGGTGCCCATACTTTTATCCCTCTCGTCTTTCCTGATTTGCAGCAGTCATTACATACATGGTGTACACATGACTAAAGTGCCATTCTCACCCCAAAGCATACAACAATAAAGCAAAAGCCACCCTACCCTACGTTACCCCAACCAAACCCCACCCATCTATGTCACTCCTATTATTATACAGCTAATGTATGCATTCTGCAATTTTCTAAGCTATATTTATCACTTTCAATCAGCTGCAATCTTTGAACACAGAAATTCAAGAAAATTATTATCTTTGTGTACATTTTGTGGTTCCACCTCTCTTCGCGCAAATTTTCACCGTTCTCTCTTATGGGTTTTTGGTAGTTTACAATATTTTGGGACAAATAGAAGATTATTTCATTGATTGTTAGATGAATCCAGATCCGGATTTGATTCACTTCACGAAAGATACTGATTTTTCGCAGTGGTAACTGGATGCTACATTTTGCAGCTACTATTATTTCGCTGTATGTCCTCTCATTTTCCCTTTAATATTCTCTTTGTCTCGTGTTCTGTCATGGTTTTATATATTGGGTTCTGGTATTTGCGTGGGATCTAAGTAGAGTTGATTCTCTCTTCGCATATTGTATTTGTTTATGTCTTATATAATCGATACGTACATGCATACTTACATATTTAAATGTTTTACTCAACTCTTTGCATGTGCTTAGCTATGTGAAGAAATGGAGCATTTTACTGCATTTGGTTATTGATTGATTGTTTTACGGATTTTGGTTTATCTTTTCTTAATGCTTTGAAAGATAATGGTGTAACACTGTATTTGTGAGGTATGATGTCTGATCTGGTGAGTTTCTGAGGATTTTGTGATTCCAATTACAGTGATTTTTGGGGAAAAATTTTTTTAGTTGAGATGAGAAGGTGATATAACTGCAACTGCATAATTGATTTCTTACAATTGGCCCCAGAATCAGTCAGTAGTAAATTTGATTGAAGCGAGTTTGATTGCTGATATTAGTTTTTGTGTCCGATACAGAGTTGTGTCTAACAGAGAGAGAAACTTGTGATGATATTTGGTGATCGGAAATGGAAAGGGTTCATAAGGCGAAACCACTTCCCAAAGAGTTGCTGACAAAAGTTTCAATTAATCAGCCTAGTTTGTTAAGGGAAGATTTTAGGAATCCATCGATTGTGTGTGACTCAAGGCATTTGGACTCGGCTGCACGTGTGCGAAGATGGAAAGGAAAGAACTCTTTAACAGATAATGAAGAACTCATTCCTGATATTGTTTCGTTTAAGGCAAGTGGTGATTCATTCGAGGAAAGTGGCTCAACTTCATTCCATGGGGTGAGTCATCCTCCTGAACCCATTGATAAGGACCTGATGAGACCATTATATGTACCTATTGGTCAGAACAATGGGGACAGAAAATGTCTCGCTAAAAGCTTGTATACGAAGGCTCCGTTTTTGGAAAATCTTTCAATACATGTACCGAGTATAAAGCCAAGCCTGTCACTACTTTCTCCGGCAGAAAGGTTGGTTGAAGAATCTAACGACATAGCCCCGGTCTCCTCTCCATTTTCTGTTCCTTATCCATTGAAAAATACCGTTGAAGCAAGTCTGCCGATGGATACTGAAGAGAAAGACGAATGTATATGGGATTCTTCACTACCTCCGAGTGGTAATGTTAGCCCCCACAGTAGTATCGATAGCACCGGTGTTTTTACGACTATGAGTTTTGTCAATAGCAGCACTAGCACAAACAGGAGTGATGTGATAATGAGTGATGGGATGCTTAGTTTGGACAAAAACTACGAAATTACTAAAGGTAGCATTCGAGGGGACTCGCTTGAGAGTACTAAAACTAGCCTTAGCCGAGTAAGTGATAGCAGTGGTCTTAGTGATGACAGTAACTGGAGTAATATAACTGGCAGCGCAAATAAACCTCACAAAGGAAATGATCCTCGATGGAAGGCCATTCTTGCTATTCGAATCCGTGATGGTATTTTAGGCATGAGTCAATTCAAGTTGCACAGAAGACTTGGCTGCGGAGATATTGGAAGTGTTTATCTCTCGGAATTGACTGGAACTCGGTGTTTGTTTGCAATGAAAGTGATGGATAAAGCATCTCTCGCAAGCAGGAACAAATTGATCAGGTCTCAGACTGAAAGAGAAATCTTGCAGCTGCTAGACCATCCATTCTTGCCCACATTGTACACTCACTTTGAAACGGACAGATTCTCATGCTTGGTCATGGAATATTGTCCAGGAGGCGATCTGCATACCCTGAGGCAACGACAACCAGGGAAACATTTTTCGGAGTATGCTGCACGGTAAGCATTATCATTGTCTCCAATTATTAATCTATTAGATTTTTATTATTAACACAACGACATATTGCTTCTACACATTCATTTAGTGCTCATTATGTTTCCTGGGATTTATTTGTGAGCCTATCATTCTCAAAATCTTGTTTTAGCAAATGACAATACAGTTCATTTGTCACCATGTTCTTGATTGAGATTCTATCCTTCAAATACGTGACCAATTTTATAATTTTTTATTCTGCAAATAACATCAGCTTGTTCATATCTCTTATTTTGTCACATCTAAGACTTCTTGATGCAAGTTAAATTATTTGAGTAATTTCAGATCATAGCCATACAGTAGAATTATTGGTCATTGCTTAATCAGTTGAATCCTGTGCTCATCACAAACTTAAAATCTGGTCTGAGAGGCTTTTGTTGAGTTTGTTCCTTGATTGACTCAGGAAGATACATTCGTGCAGACTAACGATTTAATTTCTTGCATGGAATTACTACTTCAAGATTTAATTCTGCCAATTTTGACTTGTAAGGCTTTGCAAGGATAGAATATTAACAGCTACGTCTTGCTCCCTTGATGAGTAAATTCTCTCAAATATGCAGAACGAAGTTCCATTTAGTTTATTAATTTCGTTATGATCCATTACATTTTCAGATACATGAGAAATATAGATCCTTTTGTTTATTGTTCACTTTCTTGATAAAAACAGAAGAGTAGAGCATTGCAAATGTGTACTGGATCTTTGCAATAACCCCCAAAAAATACTGTCTTCAACTGTCTAACACTGGTATAGGAATTGCTCTGAAAGCCTGACGCTACTAGTTGTGTGTTAATATTGACAGTACTGTTTCTGACTGAAAATGGTTTATTGTTTGAATAATGCACCTGCTGTAAACTCATTTTGACAGCCCACTCACACGAGTGGGCCCCACGTGATGTAAAAAGTGCAGTACTTGTAGCATAATTCTGTTTGTTTACATGCTTTCTGCTTTAATTTTAGGCGTGTATGCCAATTGCCAAGCATTAAGAAAGTTGCATTCAAGAAATTTTAATATATTCTTCGTTAAAAGATAAACCTTCCATTCCCCTTCAATATAAGTCGAATATTTGTAATTTCTTGATTGTCACGGAGTTTGATATTTATAATCAACAAATAATTAATATTCCATCGAGTGACTATGTTGCTGGATTTTCAGTTGACCAATGGTTCTGAATTGTTGAAACTTTACTGCTTCCTTCCATATTCTTTACCTCTCAACATTCTGAAATATGATTTCGTCCGACTGAAGTTAATAACCTTTGGGTTTCACAAATGCAGGTTTTATGCTGCTGAGGTTTTATTGGCGCTCGAGTACCTTCACATGTTGGGAGTTGTGTACAGAGACCTGAAACCTGAAAACATTCTTGTTCGTGATGATGGCCACATTATGCTTTCCGACTTCGATCTTTCCCTGAGATGTGCAGTTTCGCCAACCCTAATAAGAACATCTGGGTCTGATTCTGATCCTTCCAAACGAGGAGCTGCATTCTGTGTACAACCAGTGTGCATTGAGCCCACATCAGCATGTATTCAGCCATCATGTTTCCTTCCTCGAATTTTCGGTCAAAAAAGTAAGAAAAATAATCCCGGAAAACCACGAGCAGAGCTCGGCCTGCATTCCGGTGCGCTGCCTGAGCTAGTTGCGGAACCCACTGCAGCACGGTCCATGTCATTTGTCGGCACCCATGAATACTTGGCCCCTGAAATCATCAAGGCTGAAGGCCATGGAAGTGCAGTGGATTGGTGGACATTTGGTATATTCTTACATGAACTACTCTATGGTAAAACCCCATTTAAAGGGTCGGGAAATCGAGCAACCCTCTTCAACGTAGTCGGGCAGCAACTTAAATTTCCAGACTCACCTGCAACCAGTTATGCCAGCCGGGATCTTATCCGTGGTCTACTTGTTAAAGATCCACTACAACGGCTCGGGGTGAAGAGAGGCGCAACAGAGATAAAGCAGCACCCTTTCTTCGAAGGTGTTAATTGGGCTCTGATACGCTGCAGTACGCCACCGGAGGTGCCAAGACCAGTCGAGATGGAGCCTCCGGTGAAGTTTGAGCAAGTAAGCCCAATCGGGGTCAGCAACAACAGCAAAAGGGTGGTAGGAACAGAGATGAAGCCTGGGGGAAATTTTCTGGATTTTGAGTTCTTTTAGTTTAGGAATATAGGATTCTTGTCCTGTTATATCATCTGAATCATCTTTTAATGGATTTCTCCCTCTGGGATTTAGAAATGATTTCAGAATCAAACAAATTAGAGGAGCTCAATACATAATGATAATGTTTACATCACGGTTAACAATTAATTAGGAAAATTAAGGACTTTCTTCATTTTATATATTGGGTAAACATAATTCTTGATTAAGCTCTTTTTTGAAACTGCAATTTTTTTTTTTTTTTTTGAAATAAATTTTTGCTCACTCATTTTCAACCACGTGGTTTTCAAATATATATTTTCACATTTCTCCTCAACTTTTTCGTAATCTTTAACCACATATTTTCTAAAATACCACTTTTCAAAAAATCGACTTAAGATACTTTATATATATTTATGATCTTCTAGTTTGCGCGCCTAAGATACATATTAATGGACAAGCAGATTGGACATTTAAATAATAGAGTTTCATTTCAAAAAGATATAATGTCTGTTTCGCGCGGGTAGTCGCTAACAATTTAAAAGGGATCAGACGATTGTGTAAGGAACAGACCT
Source organism: Olea europaea var. sylvestris (assembly GCF_002742605.1). Lineage (NCBI taxonomy): Eukaryota > Viridiplantae > Streptophyta > Magnoliopsida > Lamiales > Oleaceae > Olea > Olea europaea. Next base: position 1,296,156 of record NC_036254.1, on the reverse strand, counting down.
TTTGAAACAAAGTCCCAAAAAGGGATGTTTTATTGGCGATGATTTACAATTGGAAATAAACAGAATGCTTTCAAGGGGCGCAAGTACACGAGTACTAAAAGAAGTGTTTAAGTTTAAACTAAGAAATCGAAATTACATATTCTCTGTTTGAGAGTTTTTTATTCATCCCTTTTTCTCTATATCTTCTCTTCCTTTTATATTCCCTTGATGATTTCTTCGTGACAAACCACTTGGAAACTGCTTGATTGCTGTATAACTACCCACTTTCTTTATGGTGGCTAACTTGTCGTGGAATTGCCATCTCTAACTGTTGTCATTACTCTTTGTCGTTCAACTGCCTTCAACTAGGCTTCTTGAATCGTGGAATGTGATAAGATCACTTAGTAACTGCTTCAATAACTGCTATTCTGGATAACCATAATGTTTTATGCTTGCTAAGATCCTGGGCGATTCGAAGGTTTGGGCGAGAATGGGGTCATCACTCTGGGCAACCGTAAGGTACTCCATTCGCTCAGATTCTGGGCGTCTTGCAAGCTTGGGCGATGATATTACCGTGTTCGTGGGCTTCCACCGCATTCATTGATAATCATTTTATTTGAAATTTTCAAGAATTTCAATCATTATTTCCTTCTACAGCCTAAAAAGGTGCAACGTTACAAATCCTTATAAACCCAAAAGACACGCTATTTCATTGCACCACTAAACCACGTCTCTATATTTCGTGTTTCCTCCTCGCTATTTTATTGTTCATCTTCTTGCTTCTCTGCTACATTTCTCAGGCAAACCTTAACGAAACTATACTTTGTTCCCAATGGCCACTTCACAAACTCAATCTGGTGATTCTTTTAGTTTCGAAGATTTCCAAAAAATCCTTACTAGGCCGTATATAAATCCAAACTTCCTTGCACAAGCTAATGCTGACCTCAATAAATTCTATCTGGGTCCATCGTTCAATAATGCCGAAGCCGTTGGACAAGTGGCGTTGGCCAACTATTCCCTTGCACTCAAGGTCCTCCGTTCCTGAACTCTCTGCCATTGAGACCGATTCGCGAAAAAGGTATTCACACTTGGCCCAAAGCTGATGTTATTTTTCGTAGATGGCATGCACGTCTTGTGAATCATGGCCTTACTAAGGTGATTTTTGATCGTGCTAGGATTTCAGACTTATTAGAAATCACTCTTCAACCCCCAATTTTCGACCTAGTGCTTTTTCCTATTGCTTTGAGTTTTTGGTCTTCTGAATATAACACCTTCGTTTTTCCTCTTGGTCCCATGTCTATTACTTTAAGGGAAGTTGGAGCCCTAGTAAATCTTCCGCCTTTGGGCGATACCATCTTTCCTGATATCTTGATTTCCAGTGTTGCCCCGAAATTTGACAAGAAACTAACTGGGTCTTATTCAAGCCTGCAAGGCTTTTATAATCACTCAAGCGTTGAACTTTCCCATGCTGAACGTGTGACATTTCTTCAGATTTGGCTCTGTAAATATATTCTCTGCGTGCCAAGTATAAAACCTTCTATGAGCTACTTACCCATAGCACATGAATTGGCGTGTGGTAGGCATTTGAACTTATGTTCCTTCTTTTTAATTGCCCTTTATAGAGGCATGGCTTCCCTTCAATTTCAACTGAAGAATGGTGCATCTCCCACTGGCAGTGGGCCCCTTTGGTTCACTCAACTGTGATTGAGAGCATACTTTCCACCACTTGGTGCTCCATCCATTTTCCTTAGTTCTGCTAGCTGCTATGGGCTAGTCATTAATCCACTGAACCCTGTAAATATGTCAAATAGGGACATTTTTTCATTCTTTTATACCTTAAATTCGATTCCTTTCTTAAATTCGATTCCTTCCTTTTTTTCCTTTTCCTGCTTACTTGACTCCAGATTATGTGCAACCTCCATCCACCCTAGATAGTGCGAGTGCCTCTCTGCTTGTTTGGGTTCAATTTTTGATTGGGAGGAAATTGTTCTGCGATATCTTAACTAGAACCAATGCCAAAGTTGGGATTGAAATATATGCTCCCCAACTTGATTTTGGCCAAACTTGGCCTGTTCCTCCTTGCTACTCTAAAAATTTGACAGACCGCTTTCACACTATTAATAAGGCAGAGGCACAAGCTATAGATGCTCGCAATATTCTTTTGACGAGCAAATTTTCATTAGCCCCTTTCAATTCTAGCTGTGCCGTCCATCCTCTTTTTGAACAGCTTTGGCCATCAGTAAAATGCCGATTATTTGCAACTGATACTAATTGTGCCTTCCATTTACTGGACCAACCAGGCACTCCCTCTACTTCTACTATTTTGGTCACCCCTGTGTCCATTAGGAATCTTTCCTTCCCTGCTCGCGCTAAACATTCTATCCATCCATCTGCTTCTCAACCTGCCAAGGCTAATGCAGCTAAAGATGTCTTAAGCCGCAAACGGCCAGTTTCAGCATCTCCCATTTTGCAGGATGATAATGATGATGATGATGATGATGCTCCTCTCATCCTTAGGAAAAAGGTAATTGAACTTGTTTATTCACAAACATACTTTTCTGTGTACTAATGGTTTACCTGAATTTCTTAGAAAAGTTCAGCCTCTCCTTCGAAGGCTTTAGTTTTGACAGCTCCTGCTCCATCATCTTTTGCTGAAGCTACTTCGTCCAAATCAGCTGATGAAGGGATTATGCTTAAAGAGAAACTCTTAGTCCCGGAACCTTCATTACAACCAGTAGAAGGGCCACCTTCTTCCCAGGGCGCCGACCCCCCAAATGTCGAACCAGAAGGTAATACATATTTTGATATTTTACCTTTACTTGTGCTACTAGTTTCTGATTCGTTGCTTCTTGAATTATGTAGAGGCTCTCATGGGCCTGCCCGTTGTGGCAGAGTCTTCTCGCCCAGATAAGGAGAAGTCCCCACAGGTGTTGGAGCCAACTGGTGATATGCCTGAACTTCCTAAGATTGCTAATGAGGTAACCTTTTGCTTCACTTTCATTTTCGCTTCGTTTTTTGTAATGAAAGTCCTCAATGTTGGCATTTTATTTACAGGGTGCTGATGACATTGTGCGTTCCATCCAGGACTTGTTTACTTCCTAAGGGCAAGTCAAGACGCCTCGCCCTACTTCAACCAGTCATCATTTTGCTTCTTCAGAGGAAAATATGAAGTTTCTCAAGCAGTCGGTATTTGAGTATGTGTCTTTTATGGATATGGATGTCGGCCAGGCTAGTGCTACTAAAACATAAGGATAAGCTTGAGCTATTGAGTGCGAAATTGGCGCAAGCACTTACACTTCCGTCGCTCAATGTTTCTACTGACCTTAAAGCGACGTTGAAGGTTGTTCACTCTGATATCCTCTCCTTGCTAGCCAAAAATGTTGAACTGAAGGCCACGAGTACTCAATATCTTCGTGCTGCATCTGAAAGAGAGTCTTTGCTTCTAGAGATTAACAAAGCCGAGGACGAATTAAAAGAAATCTCTTCCGACGTTATGATTGAAGACTCTTTGATGACAAGTTTGACTGTAGAGATGAAGGAGCTTCAAGCAAAGATGGACGACTGTAGGACGAGAATGGCTGCTAAAAAGCGAAATACTTCCCAAGGAATTGAACGAACCAAGTCTTTGGTTGAGCAGTACAAAAAGCTGAAGGTTGATGACGATTTTGTAGCTGAATTAAATGTCGCTTCTTCTCAACAGACCGAAGATTGGGGGAGACTTAGGAAAAGAATTCGTTCGGCCTGGGGTGAATTGTAATTAAGACATCCAATGCCTTAACTTTCATTTTGTAACTTCGTACTAACTTTCCTTTTGTAACTTCGCACTAATTGTCATTGCTAATTTTGAATGTAATAGCAGTTATCGTCATTAATGAACGACTAATTTGTCTACTTGCATATTAATTGACGTTGTCCTTAATCGTCAAACTCTTAAGCATTTAATTGCTTTATACTAAGATTCATATACATTCTTCCTTGGTATTTCCGTCTCTTTTCCCAAGACTTTGGGCCATTTGATTTCAGTTATTAGGCACAAATGTGGCCATTCATATTCTGTCTTTTCACCTTCACGCCTCTATAAATGCGTGTGTATTTTGCACTCATCATTTTCATTTCCATTCTTTTATTCAAAAACTAATTTGCTTCCATCATTTGGCACCCCAACAATTGATCCAAAATTTTCGTCTTCCATAGAAATTGATCATTTGATTTGCCCATTTTACTATCTGTTTTGATGTCACCTTTGATATGGGAGATATAGGAAATATTATTTGGCCAGCGAAGTTCTTCCCATCGTCTCCATGTTCTTTATAAGGAGTTCAATGATGGAAGGCAATTTTTTAGGATGCTTTTCAAGCCACTTTGCTTGCTGAGAGTGCTTCTCAGTCTCCTTGCCCATTATTGCAGCAATGCGATTAGGCTGGCGATTTGAGGGTTTTTTTCTTCTTTTTTGCTTGTTGAGAGTGCTTTTCGGCCTCTCTGCCTACCCTTGCAGCAGTGCGATCAGGACGGCGACAAGGCCGATTCACCCTCTTGCTTGGCGATCGACCGAAAAATTAGTTTGCTCTCAATTGTAGCTTATAGAGCATTTAGTATTTTGTATCTCATAATTTGTAATGAATATTTGATAATAAAGGAATTTATTTGAACGTATTTGGTTCTGTCCTTATTTATCTGCGATCATTCAACGCAATTTGATTACGCTTTTATTTGTTCATTCTCCCATAAGGAATGAATATATTTTTTTAAATATTTGTCATTAATGAACCTCATGTGCTTGGTGCCATCTAAATCTTCTAAATGATAGGCTCCATTAGGCAACACACTATTTACTTTATATGGCCCTTCCTAATTGGGCGACCGTTTGTCATACTTTGGATCCTTGATATCCAAACCAATTGGCCCAGGCTAAATGACTTGGCTATAACTTTTTTATTATAAAATTTAGTTATCCTTCGTTTTTGAACTTGCAATCTATCTAGGACGTCCAACTTTAATTCGTCCAACTCCAATAAATTTTGAACTAGTGATTCGGTATACTCACCATCACTTAGCTTATGTTGCAGACACACTCTGATTGATCGCACATTGATTTCCATAGGCAAAACGGCCTCCTGTCCATAAGTAAGTTGGAAAGGAGTAACTTTGGTACTTGATCGAGGCGACGTCCTATAAGCCCATAAGGCTTTGTTTAGACATTCGTACCAATTTCTGACATTTTCATCTTTCATTTTTCTTATAATATTTTTTAGAATCTTATTAGAAGATTCTGCTTGTCCGTTAGATTGAGCGTAATATGGTGTGGAGTTCACTAATTTAACTCCAAACTCGCTCAAGAATTTATTCACTTAATCTCCATTTAAAGAAGTTCCGTGATCTACCATCAAAGTTTGTGGAATCCCAAATCTATAAATAATATGATCACGGATAAATTCTATGACACTCTTTTGGGTGATCTCCTTTAAAGGTATCGCTTCTACCCACTTAGTGAAAAAATCAGTTGCAACTATAACAAATGTATGTTGCTTAGATGATGGGGGATAAATCTTCCCTATCAGGTCTATCGCCCAAGCCTTGAACGGCCAGGGTTTGATAATGGGTGTCATCTCTCTTGCTGGCGCCCTTTGTATTGGACCATACTTTTGACATGCTAGAAACTCTTCGCATATTGAATACATAATTCTCTCATCTTAGGCCAAAAATATCCATTCCTAATAATTAACCATCTCATCTTTTGACCAGCTTGATGAACTCCATATATCCTTTCATGCACTTCAGCCCATGATTGTTCTGACTTCTTGCAAACTTACACATTTTAGTAATATACCATCAGAGCGTTTCTTAAACAACTCTTCATCTATCAGTGTATAGTTTAGCAAACGCAACTTCATTTTTCTACCACCTCCTTTATTAGGTTCTTTAAAGAACCTTTTAATCTTTGCCCTCCAATCTATTGCATCTTCATCTTGTATGCAATGAATTTCAATCCTTCTCACCCTTCTTTGGACTACAGGCAATATTACTCCATATTCATAAGTAGATTTCCAATTTAAAGCCTTTGAATACCCTGAGGCCATCTGGGCCAACTCATTTGCTATGTCATTATATATCCTATTAACACATCGAAGCTCTACTTGATCGAATTCTTCCAACAATTCTTGGGCGATTTCATATTGACTTATAATAAAATCACTTTGGCACTTAAAATCACCGATCAATTGGTGAATTACCAATTGAGAATCGCCTCTAACGATCACATTCTTTACCTCCATATCTATTATTAATTCTAAGCCCACGATTAAGGCTTCATATTTGACTTGATTGTTGGTGCACATCCTATTCAAAGTGAATGCGAACTTGTATCAAATCCCTAAAGGATTTATCAATGCTACTCCTACTCCTGCACCTTTAGAGGTTCTCGACCCGTCGAAATATAAAACCCAAGATTTTAATCCAAATGAATTGATTTCTAATTCAATTTTTTGAGGCATGTCAAGGCATGGATGATCGGCCAAAAAGTTAGCCAAAGCCTGATTTTTTATTACCTTTTGGGTAGGTATTGTATTTCGAATTCTGATAATGCTAACGTCCAAAGACCTACCCTCTGGTGTAAAATAGGGCGAGAGAATATATACTTAACCAAATTTACTCTAGAAATCAAATAAACGGTTACAGGTCGTAAATAAGCCCTTAATTTTGTACACGTGAAATACAATGCAAAACATAATTTTTCAACAGCAGAGTAATTACATTCACATTTTGTTAACCGTTTACTCAAGTAGTAAATCGCCCTTTCTTCACCAAATTGGTCTTCTTGCGCGCCATTCTAGCTATTGATTCTTGTTCAGCCGATATATACACTTTTATTGGCCGTTCTTGGATTGGTGACACCAACACTGGTCGACTTGATAAATATGTTTTTAGACTTTTAAAAACCTTTTGATGTTCTTCTTTCCAGACGAATTCGTCTTGGTTTTTCAGCTTTAAAAGTGGTGAAAAAACTATAGTTCGCCCTGCCAGTTAGAAATAAAGCGTTTTAAAAAATTTACTTGGCCTAAGAACCTTTGCAATTCTTTTTTATTGCATGGTGGTTTGACTTCTAAAATGGCTTTCGCTTTATTTTTATCAACTTCAATCCCCTTTTGTGTACTAAAAAATCAAGGAAGTTTCCTGCATTAACACCAAATGCACATTTCAAGGGATTCAATTTTAGTTTATATTGCTTCATTCGCTCAAATGAACATCTCAATTGTTCAAAATGGTCCTCTTCTTTAATGGATTTGACCATTATATCATCTACATACACCTCAACAAACTTGTCTATCATATCATGAAAAATCAAGTTCATTGCCCTTTGATAAGTCGCTCCTGCATTTTTCAGGCCGAAAGGTATAACTACCCATTCAAAACATTTTAAAGATCCAGGGCACCTAAAGGCAGTTTTGTGTATATCTTCCTCAACTATATAAATTTGATTGTATCCTGAATACCCATCCATGAAGGAACATATTACGTGTCCGGCAGTTGAGTCTACTAAAGAATCTATCGTAGGCATTGGATATTCATCTTTGGGTGTGGCTATGTTTAGGTTCCTAAAATCTATGCACACCCTTAATTTACCATTTTTTTTTAGCACTAGCACGATATTGGACAACCACTCTACATATCTGGCTGTTCTAATAAAGTCTGCTTTTAATAATCGCTCTATTTCTTTCTTAATCTCACGAAGTACATTAGGAGCAAAACGCCTAGGAGGTTGCTTATGAGGTTTAAAATTTGGCTTGGTTGGCAATCTATGTTCCACCAAATCTCTATCTAAACCAGGCATATGTTCATATCTCCAAGCAAAACAATCTTTATATTCCTTTAATAAAGCGATTAATTTATCACTAACCACTTGATTGAGTATCTGGCTGACGAATATTAGACGATCTTCCTCTTCATTGCCAATATTCACTTTAATCAGAGGGTCTTGTGCTTGAGCATAGCCAGGATTGATGATCCGCATTACTTCATCGTCCAGCTCCCTTGTAAGCACTTCTTCTTCTAAACAATCCACCTTGTTGACTTCTCGGCCAATACTTTGTTCCAACTCGAACACTGTCAATTTGTCTCC
>NC_036254.1:1263429-1287607 GCF_002742605.1 Olea europaea var. sylvestris | reverse complement strand
CATCTATTTTCACTTCCTGCTTGTTCTCTGTTGAATTATCCTTTTGTGATAAGTCAATGTGCAGTATGTCGCACTGAGCTTCTGTTTCCTGAATTTCCTTTTTATTGTTTTCTAATGCTTCTTCTTCATTTCCCAACCTGTGGGATGAGGCATTATTCTTGAAAGTGATCCATACTTTTTAGAACGAGGTACTCTTTTTTTCCTCTTGGGCATCCCGTACAGCACGTAATAATCGAAAGAACGCCCAGATAGTTCCCTCAACAAGTCCACTTCAGGAACTCCCTCTCGATGTAGTTGCTTCAACAGAGTATTGTGCAATACTCCTCTCTTTTTGCTTCCAGATCAATTTTCTCTTCGACGTCCGTCATACCATCATCCTCTTCACCATTGTAGGCCCCTCTAGAAGTTTGACATTCTTCACATTCCAGCACACATGCTTCTTCCTCGTTATCCTCCATCTCTTCTTCTTCTTTCTCTTTGTTCTTGAACTCATTGGCTAGTAAATAGTTATTAGCCATGACATGAGGTAACGTACCAAACTGAATAGTAAGGGGCTGATCTGGATCTTCTCCATCCCTTCTGCCTCGCTCAAACTTCGATATCCCAGAAGAACTCTCTGACAATTCTTCCATCGATTCTCCTGTACCAGTCTCCTCACTGTCTTCGAGAACATTTTGATTGGTCACCTCGAGTAGTTTAAGCGCCTTAGGACGTGACACTCCATGTTGTTGCCTCATCATTCGTCCATAATTCCGTTGAAAACGCCTTTGTTGGGTTCTAGTCATCTCGTTGAAGGGTATCACCCTTCCTGTATTATATTGGAACGAATGTCATACATTTGGTTGGCGAGGTTGCAACCTGAATGTTCTCCCATTATTTATTGACCTGAACTGCCTCTCAAAAGGCGGTCCCCTATAGAATGATGTACCTCTCCCTCTACCAGACTGAGCGTTTGAAAAAAAATTAGGGCGATAGTGATGCTGCCATATCCCTAGTTTCTCTGTATATGCACTCACTTCTCTTTTACATCTTGCACATAGGATGTCTTCATCCTTTTTAGGCTCCTTCCCCTTGACACGTACACTAGGGTGTGGCCCAGGGTCCTCTTCTCCGTTATCTATAACCAACTTGAATTTTGACAACTTATTTTTGAAACCAGTTGTCACCATGTTCACTCCAAGTGGCTGTGGAAAAGGGTTTTCATCCACTGCCATCTTCTTCTTATCCTCGAACGGAATTCGTCCTGATTCAATGGCGTCCTGTAACACATGGCGAAAAACCAAACAGTTGTTAGTCAAATGCGACCATGCATTTGCCACTTACAATATTTTTTACCCTTGATTTGTTCAGGGTTTGGCAACTTATATTTATCGCTCAACTTTATCTGCTTATCTTTATATAGTTTATCAGATATAAGATCAGCTTTGGTTGCATCGAACGAGAGCGTTCTAACCTTTTTGTTTTCATCTTTTATAGGCTCATTCTTGCCCGACGATCTAGGCTTAGCCATTATAGGACAAGTATATGCGTCTCCTTTGATTAATTCGGCCAAACACATTTTGGTTTATCGTAATACTCGTCATTAATGGTATGAATATCAAAATTTGGGTCTCTATAATAAGTCCCCTTGTTAGAATTTTTCATTTGCTCTTCTTCTCTTATTAATTGCTATTTTGGATAACCATAATGTTTTGTGCTTGCTAAAATCCTGGGCGATTCGAAGGTTTGGGGGAGAACGCGGTCATCGCTCTGGGCGATCGTAAGGTACTCCATTCGCTCAGATTCTGTGCGTCTTGCAAGATTGGACGATGATGTTACTGCGTTCGTGGGCTTCCACCGCATTCATTAATAATCATGTTTGGACACTTATCCTGGATTCTCCAATTGGACTTCACTCTTTGGGCTATTTGATTTAGGCTGCACTTTTAGTATGTCAACAACGTCAGGTATGATATTTGTTTTTCATGTTATATGAGTAGTCTCGACACTGAAGAATATCTTAAAAAACATTTTTAGAATAAATCTGATCTATCTTTATTCCATCAGATGAACTCCCTCTATGACTAGAACTTCTTGCCATGGGCAATGGTGTGACAAAGTGCAAACAGTACTAAGCTCAAAATATCCAAACACTTTGAAGTCCAACACCACCCAGCTTACTTTTTTATTTTTTCAATTTTTTTAGAAATTTTTTAAAACTAAATGCAAGGATACAGGCTGCAATCCATTCAGTATTATAGAACTCAAATCTTTCTAATAAAACCCCCAAATTATGGGCATATTTAATGCAGGAAAATGTTTTTTTTTTCCCCAAAAATTATAGTTAGTAGTAGAGACAATGTAAAACCTTTAATCTATAATATACTAAATATGACATCTAGTGATACTTATTTTTTGGACGATTCTATCTTTACTATAATTTAATTATTTCATTAATATCTTATTTTTCGCTGCTCAAGAGGCATTTAATTATTTCAATAATACCGTAATTTTCGTTTTTCAATATGTATCTAATATATTAATCATCTGAACCATTTGAACAATATTATCATTAATTATTTTGTCAACTATTTAGTTATAATAAATGTACATTTGACATATTCATTACATTACTTTCGTTTTTTAATATGTATTTAATTCTTTAACCATATTTGACAGACTCGTTACTTTTTCATTTTTCAATATGCATTTTATTTAAATAAACATTTGAATAATATCATCATGAATTATTTTGTCAATTATTTAGTTGTGATTAATGTATATTTGACATATTTATTTCACTTGATTGGATAGTAAATTAAATTCATTAAAAAAAAATTTGTAACAAAAAATGAATATTTTTAGAGTTTTCTTCCAATTGATTTATTTAATGAATGTTAAGATACAGAAAATGTAATATGAGGAAAGGATAATATTTGTTGAATGTTCAGAAAGAACAAATGGATGAATTATTCCAATTTACTTCCTCAACTATTTAATATGTTTTCACAAACTGATTTTCATTTCTTTTGAATCAAGCTTTCATCCCGCGTAAGCAAATTGTATTAATTATTTTTTATATTCTCACATCTTACAATATTATTTTTATAGCACCTATGAAACATTTTAGAATAACTTGCTACGCACATTCAAGTAAAAATAATCACCAAAAATGAGGCACAAAAGTCAAATCCCAAATACTAGTTATTCGAGTCATACTACAAAAGAGTCCTTTACAAAAATAAACTCATTTTCATGTTCAAGCGATGCTCCGAATCAATATTACCCTCAAACCAACCCTATAGAGTAGAAAAACAGGAGAGGAGATGATAGTCTCCATGGTAATCAACTCTTTTGACAAAGGGCCCTTTTATATTCTGTCATACAGCTCAAATTCCATAATATTGCCACAATCGCTAACCGTAATTATCCAATTCTATCTTGCATCACTCGTGAAAGACTTGCCTTGTGAGTTTATAATAACCAGCAGGTGCTATTGTGATAACAATTGTACAAAATAATCATATCTACGTAATAACATCATATGTTCATGATTGTGACTGACTGACCATAACATTACATTATACACTACATCATCAGTTGCACAAAAAACCCACATCTACAATGTAAAATATTCTTAAATCAGTGAACAACAAATGTAAGTCGTCAACGAAATTGAATGTTCCATCCGTCAATCCATGCCATTATGATCCAACTAAAAATGAATAGATGGATACAAAACCCAAACCCCTAGTCCGTGGGGTGACAAATGGATGGATACATTTAAGTTTTACAACACACAAGTATAAATATATGCATATATTGGATGTAAGACTGAAGAAGTGGTAGAAAGAGCACCCAGGTTTAACATGAGCCAGTAGCATGCTTCCTTTCGTGCCAATATTAGACATCAATGCACGGAAAAGAATCACTTCAGATAACAAAATAATTCTCTCATGGGGATGTAGCAACGGTTGCTCCAGTCTCAATTTCAGGGAAACCAAATTTCTCAAACAGACCCTGAAGCAGCATCAAGATAGAATATATGGTGATTGATGTTAAAAAGAGAGGACATGACAATATATTAGAGCTACATATATACTGGCATACCATTGCATCGTTGATTGCATAGGCAACACAGTAGTGCTCCTGAAAATCAGCAATTTTAGAATAAAATCATCAAACACTGAGAAACTTTTTATTTTTTGGGTGGGCTTCGTGAAGTTACAACTGATTGGTTGGTCAGGAACAGCCATTATTGCAGAACAAAGAAAACATACACGCCAAGGAAAAAGCACTTTATGAGATCTACTCGTGCATATGTGCCATTAATGTGGCTTATTATATTTACCTTAGAAATCATGCATGAAAAAAAAAACTTGACCAGAACAGCAAAACTTTGTTAGAATATCCTCGGTAATCTCAATTTTATCATGCTAAAAACTATGCTCAACCTTTTTCTTTTAGGGGGGGAAAATAATCGTTCTTGCTTTTTTGAAAAGGAATTCATGATGCAATTCGTTATTCAGCTAAAAGAACTTTTTCTCACAGTAACCTCTTCCAGCTTGACCATATAACCATATTAAACAGATAAAATTACCTCCTTAAATCATATTTAAGGGGATAAAAGAGAATTTTATCAACTTATCCCACAGAAACATTGTATTCTTCAAGTTGGACAAGACTATCAAAGAACTTCATTTCCAATGCAATATAAAAGTAACAAATTCTTGCCTGCAGCATGTGCCACTCTTCAAACTCATCAAACAACTCCAACCGTTCAATCCTGATAAAAAGAACACAGATAAGAATAAGAATACTGAAAGAGCATCTCTAGAATACATGCAGATGAGAGAGCAAAAATGCATACCAAAAATCTTGAAAGAACCAACTCTTTAGTCTTAGAATAATGACACTTTGAAACTGAAAAAATCGAAAGGTTTGTATTCTAGCAAACACTTGAAATCTTCATATATAACAGAGTTCAGAAAGCACTTCTTAATTTCTTATCACAGCAAAAATTAAGGAAAAAAATTCGATACTGAACTACCACCTGAATCATATAGTATCGTTAAGATTTAAGTTCTTATTTAAGCTACTCTTTGAATCAAAACATGTAAAATGGCCAATGGTTAATTAATGGACTTGGACTGAAAATCCTAAATTTTCATTCAACTATTTTATAATATTATGCAATTTCTTCAGCGTCCCCAAATGAACCATAAAACTTGCAGATCTTAACATTTCAATTTCTACCAAAATGTAGACCCACATATTTTAATCACATTACTCAAGCAGAACACTGCACTAGGGAGAGTTGGAAACAGTCATGGAGAGATAATATTTCATCATTCACAAAAACAAAGGTCACTTCCAATTCTAATCCAAAAAGTTGTACATATGGATGCAATGGCAAAATGCCAGAAAGAGGTGCTAAATCCAGCAGCCTCAGGTAAAAGATGGTGCATTGCAGAGGAACAACACCATTAAAAATAGATAAGGACGAAATTTATCATGAAGTTAAAAGGAGATCCAAAATTAATCCATATTTAAAACAAAACTGAAGACATTCAACTCAACAGCATTTATGATATCGAAAACAGGATTCAATTTGTCCACAACTGACGATGATATATTTGGGCATGAAATTGAGGCACAGCAGTGCACAAGATGCATATTTCAATTTTAAAGATCCAAAGCTTTCAGGGGTTCTTAGTGCACTTTAACAAATAACAATCATGAGCAGAAGCATAATATCATACAAGGAACCATAAAGGTTAAAGAACTACATAAATATAATAGCAATTCTCTAGTGCAAAAGAAAACGATTTCTACCTGCGTTTTTCTTGGGCTTCAATGAAATTACTGTACACTCTCAGCATGTCCCAGGCAACAGCTCTCTAAAGCACCTCAATAGAGATCATAATAACGTGTGACAAATATGAAACTAATTCAAAGTTGATCAATAAAGAACAAAACCCAAAAACACAGGGAAACAGACGCAAGTAAAGAAAAAGAAGAAACGCGAAACTTTAACAGCCTTTGCTAGGGAAGGGTAAACAAGAACAGAGCTAATACAACATTTTCAGTATTGCTTAAATGTGAACAGTATTCGCAAACCATTCATTTTAAAGTAAGTTACAGAATGATCGTGTTCACAACACATATAGGTTTAAATCTCAAAATCCAAAAGCTAAATCTTGGCATATCAATCTATATATTCCAGCAGCTAAATTAATGGGAAGGTTTCTGGACCTAATACCCTCCCCCACACCGTGGCTTCATTCATTTAGGTATTAAGCAAGTCAGTCCAAACTAGATGCCCACTAAGTACTAACAGACATTACTACTTTTACTTGCGAAAAAACACTCCACCCTTCCAAGAAAGAAAATTATTTGAGATGGTGAATATCAGGTGATGTTCGGGTGATGACACTCTTAAACATCAAGGCTTGTATTCTAACAGAAACTTGAATTTTCTAACCATCTCTCTTTAAGTATAAAAATGTCAATTAAATTCTACCAAAGGAGTATCTTTTCTTGTTTTCCATTTCTTTTTTCTCTCACATTCGTATACTGGGGAAGGGGACCCAAGAAGCAATACATCACGGGAGAATACCTGCCATCCTTGATCAAGAAAAAGTTTCTCCTTCGCAAGCAAAGTCGGCGTAGCATAAATGCTCAACAGTGCACAACCTCGATTCTGCAATAAAAAGCCATTATTACATCTGCTCACATACACCTCTAGAAAAATATCTCGGCAGGGATAATTATTCTCTTTTATTTCAATAGACTAGAGAACACAAGAAAGCTTCATTGGCACATAAAGTAGTATATAAAAATAGAAGATTGTATAATCTCAGCTCTACTTCTATGACTCGTGAATTTTTTAAAGGAAACCACATATGTGACAGCACATAAAAAACTGTAAGTAAGATGCTACCATATTTTGCGCAGGCCTAAAAAGGCTCCCATTAACAAAAGTAATGGTTAATAAGAGCGAGGAGATTTCGGTAGAACATGTTAGAAGAGAGAGGGGTAGACTAAAAATAACATGGCCTACGGTAGGTCTAAGAATCTAGTTGCTTAAGATCCCACAGATCTAGTACATAGCAATTTAATCGAATAGAGTGAAAAATGGTCCATCTAGCCGACCCCAATTTATTGGGAAAAAGTCTTAAAGCTTGTCTGGGAGGAGTACTTGTGGGTCCTATAAATGTGAGGAGAAAAAGAGATTCGGCCATTATAAACATTTCATAAACATTAGACAAACATAGGATTAGTTTTTTGTTTTTGTTTTGGGGTCAATATTTTAGATAATCTAAACATAACATTCTTACTCTTTGGCGGAATGTCATGAGAAATAACAGAAACAAAGGAACCTTTTTAATTTTCTTAAAATCTATTTTCTTTTCCTCTTTTGGTGCAAAAAGGAGGCCGAAGTACCTCCAGATTTCTAATCATCTGTTGACCAAAAGCGTCATCTGGATGAATCTGTGAGACAGCATGAATATGTAGTCAAGCGACTATAGCATAAATAAATTCAGTTTCCAAGAAAGCGAAAGCAGTAGAAATGGAGAAACCCAAAGAAAGATGAAAAATTGAGGATTAAAAAGTTCCATAACCTGCTCATATAAGAAAAATACAGCCGTAGAAAATGTCTTAGAAGCCCATCTGACTATACTGCGGCTTGAATCTGGATCCAAGTATATAAGAACGCATTCTGCAATTATAAATGTTGGCAAACTGATAACAACATCAGATTGGCAAGGTTTAATCTTTTTTTTCCGCATGAACCAAAACTACAAGGTGATCACTTTATCACATTTTTTCTTTTTTCTTTTTTTTTGGGGTGGGGGGTGGGGGGTGGGGATGTGGATGCAACTGGAGAGGAAGAGAAATTTGCAACTCAAAACCTAGTATGGAAGTTATCCAGGAAGAACGAGAAACATAACAAAATTAGACATACATGGCACAAAAAAAAAAAAGGACCAAATAAGAACAGGAATCATATAAAAGACTACTTTTCTGCTAAACACATCAGAGCGAGCTACAGTAATCAATCAGAGGGTCAAAAAACGAGTTTCAGCATCTTAAACCTTTCATTTGAAAGAGCTATTTAAACAATTATCTATGAGCACATCATCCAAGATCATGCATGTACCGAGCAGGGGGGAAAATCTAATACAACAGGCTAAGCCTTATCAAATGAAACCAAAATTTCTTGCAAACACATCATGTCATGTTCATTTTGTAAGCCTATCACAAAAAATACAAATACATGTAAATGACGCTTGGGGTAGAATGAGAAATAAAGGGGAAAAAAAAATAGAAAATAAATTACATAAACAAGAGCTAGAAATTTGTCCACAGACCAAAATGCCATAGAATCCCCCAAGTGAGGAAGACTAAATATTGACCTAAATCAAAATTTTACACATTGACCGAGCTCAAAATTAAATCTATGTGAATATGAAGCAACAAAGTTTTTAGTTGCCAGGTATGACAAGAATCAAGCCAAAAAGAATTACATAGACACCTTTCCTCGCAAGTTGAAAAATTGAAGTAGTTTAGAATAATATATCATCTTGAAGATGATATAAAAGAGTGACCAAATGACCTTCAGAAAACACATCAAGAATCCAAAATATTAACTTTTAAGGCGGTTCATACCACATTCATATTTTCATAATATGTACATAAGGCAGAAAATGAAGTACAAATACCTGGGATCTATATTAGCTAAAGTAACAATATCATCTAACTTCTGTAAATCACGCAAGTCCACAGGAAGTAATTTGTAGTGCTCGCTAAGCACTTCCCCTTTCTCTGCACAAATACGAAGCTTCATTGTTATGGCAAAGACACTTAACCAAAACCCAATAAAATTTTCCAACCCATGTAACCGGATTATATGATGAATAGGAATGAGGGTGGAACTCAAAACCCGAATTGGGAGTAAGAATATACAAGGGAACCAAACATTAGAAGCCACAAGAACAAAAAATTTCAACGACAGGAAACTCAAAATGCAATATTTATTGTTCAACCAATTAACAAATGACAATCACATCAGAATAGTAACTGCTGTAACACGTCACACAGTTCAAAATTTACATTTTATACTTCAACAAAACTGAATTAACAATTTCTAAAGACATGTCTACAAAATAGAAAACTTATGACAATTAAAAATTTGGAAGCAAAACTCTGCTAAGAAAATACAAATGAACTACCATGACCTTAGAGATTTTTCAACATGTACTTGCATCAGGAGAGCCTTGATCGACTTCTTTAATAATAACAATTATCCAGATGATTTTGCAAACTGATGAATCACTAGGGCCCTAGATCAATTCTATACAGGATTTCTGTTCTAGCAACCTTAAAATGCAATGATACACATGCAGCATGTGAAAAATGAAGATTTACTCCAGACAACAAACTAATAATAGTAATGCCATATGTTGATGGAAATCAAGATAGAGATAGAATAAAAATATATTTTAATTAGGATTTTAAATAAGAGCTTGATTTAAAATATATTTGATTAGATTTCATTAGATTAGTTTTGATATTTAGATATCATTAGAAGTTTATTTTCTTTTAGCTTCTTAGTTTATTTGCTCTATTAATCGAGGGCATTATTCATTGTAATGGATAACCTTGATTATATGAATAAAGACTGATTTTTCCTCTTGCCCCTCAATTCTTCCCTTCCTGGACCCCCCCCTCCTTTCTTAATCTTCAATTATTCTTTAACAAATTATTTGCATCCTTCGTCAATTTGGTATTAGATCAATTCATTTTCCTTTGGCCTAACCAACCAAGTTCATCCAACTCATATACCTAACGTCGCCTTCCAACACCCATACAAGCCCTACAACCACCCTTCTAAACCAAAAATAAAAATAAAAATGAGAAAAAACTGTGAACAGAAAAATTACAAGAATTTATATAGACATCAACAGAAGTTTTTTCAGTTCTCTTAGTTTCGGGAGAAAAAATTCAAAAAAATAAAAAATCGTACAGCTTCTGTATAGTTGCCGTTTTCAAGTTAAAAAATAAAAAAAATAAAAAAATGAAGTTTCGTCGTTTATTGCTACTCTGCTGCTGTCCAATGGATGACGCTCAACGAAGCCCCCACACAAATCTACAAAAAAGTTCCCCAATTTCTGCTCACTATAAACCATACCCAAATAACAAGCCTAAACCTTAAACCTAATCAGCCCACAAACCTACACTACCCACCTCAATCACTTTAGCCTAAGCCCAACAAATCGACCACCACATCTCCCAAGCCCAACAGCGTTCCAGGTCCACTACCCAAAAATCAACCCAATTACTATTCACGACTTAAAGCCCAACCGAACCCATTCCTACTTCAAGTGACTCAATAGGATAAATTGACATATTTCCTACTTTTTGTGATGGCCCCCCTCTTTCTCTTCTACTCCTCGTCTCAACTAGAAAGAAAAAACCAAAATTTGGATCGTTGAAAAGGAATAGGAGGGGAGCATTCTGCCTTATAAGGAAGCCCCTGAGCGAGCAGTGGTGGACTAAGAGGAAATGTGAATGATCGTGAGAGCTCTTCAAATCCTATTCGATCCGATTAGACATGTCACTGAAACAAAGTGATTCTATTCTATCTTTGTTTTCTTTTCGGATTCTGAGGTTGAGCCAGCCAATCCTAACATGAATAAGCATAGAAAGGCCCAGCCCTCCTTTATCCTAGTCCAGTTGGAGAGGGGAAAGTCCCATCCGTTCCCGAATTCGCAGAGAAATGGAACGCTTAAATACCAAACGCATGCAAAGAACTTTGTAGAAAGAAACGAAACCATGGTACCTTCTTTGGAATTATCTGAGGCTGTAACCCCTTTTTAAGGGAGGATACAGTGGCGCTTCCACAAGCGCCGAGCAACTGGGCAAGAAAAATGCTCTTAGTCGAAGCTCATACAGTGCGAGAAATTGGAACAACAAACAAGCTTTTGGACATCTAATATACCTACTCTCATGGAAGAAGGGCACAGCTACATCTCTGACTCGGAGGAATGAAAGTCTTTGACTTCCACCCACTCTTCATCTTGTCCATAAAACCTAGCCCACATATGCAGCCACCTTCGCCTCCACCTCCACATAACACAACCACATCGCCGCCATCCCCTTCGGCACCCTCATCCCCGATTGAACTCATATGCCGCCACCTGCAACTACAAAGTAAAATATCAACTCATCCATCCACAAAACACAGCTCCTGCCACCATTGTCCTCTTGTTTGATTGTAGTCATCGACAACCCACACGCACCAAGCCTCCGCTGCCAATAGCTCAAACAGCAACCACATGCTTCTAATACCTTACGCTACCACTATGAAACACCACAACCGCCAATTCCATTTCCTTCAACAATTCCGTTGCCTCCACACTCGCTGCTCCTACATCTACCAAGCTTTCACTGGCGCTGCCCTTCGTTCCAGCCTCTGTACTTCAAACACCCATCTATGGCCGATATCAATAGCCACACCTCCATCTCCTACGATCACAATCCAATTGATCACCCCAACAAAAGCAACAAACGACATACACTCCAACCACCTTCCATCTCCTCCAATCACAAGAAGACCAATTGAAGGAGTTCCTAACCACAACTTCTAGTTTACAGCATCCCATAACTCGCCAGAGCTTCGACTTCTCTGCTGCTGCCATCAATTTTGTTTGTTGCCACCGTTTCAATTTATTTGTAGAAAAAAGGGAATAAAAAAAAAGAGTGAAAAAAAAAAAGAAAAAAAAGAACTTTCTGACACTATTTGTAAGACCATGATTTGCTTTTGTGGATTGAATCGATCGTAGAATCAATTGCTGCTCTTCTACTGTAGTTGTGCCAACTTGAAAATCATGATTGGAATATATTATTTGACTCTTTTGAGTTTCATAAGGTAACAATTTCTTTTGTGTTGGCAATATACATTTATTTAGATGATTTAGCTTGTCAATTTTAAATTTAATAGATTAGATTAAAAAAATTCTTCCAATTTTTTGTTGCATTTTTCAATTAATTCAAAAAAATAATAAAAAATGTAACAATGTTAAACTCTAATACATACATCGAATCCTTAGGTCATTATCATGTCCATATAACTTCCACTTCCCAATATCATTACAATTACCTCCCATTTGGGAACTATGTTAACCCCATTCATTATGCTTTTAGGCACGTTCCATTACAACTAGGGATTTTGATGGTTAGACTGCTCCGGAAACATTTCTAGATTGGCTCAATAATCATGAAAAATTCTTTCACCATCACAATTTGAGAGACTCGCGTCGAATTGTCTTTGCTAATCAGTCACTTGCCGGTTCCACTAGTAGTTATTGGAAGTCCCTTTTACGTAATCGTCTAGATCAACCAATCACTTTGTGGGAGCAGATGAAACAAATTCTAAGCAATAAATATGCCCCAGTGTATTATCGAACTCAATTGTTAAATCAAGTCTTCTTGCACTGTAAGCAAGGTACGCCCACTATTAATGAGTATCTAGCCAACTTCAAAGACATTGCACAATTATTTTATTTATGAGGCACCCCATATCACAGCATCTAAGTTTATCGATGGTTTAAATCCTGATATTTTGCATGACACATTCCTTGACCATGATTAGGCCTGGGAAAAAATCGAAAAACCGACCAAACCAATCAAATCGACTCAACTCGAGTCAGTTCAGGTTGGTTCGACACAGGTAATTGATTTGATATGATTTTCTTTTAAACAAAATCATAGTGGTCGATTCAGTCATGGTTTGAAGTCTCAAACCATTCGTTAACCGAACCAACCTAACCTTCTTATGTTTTCACCTTTTTTTAATTTAAGAAAAATAAAAATCAAAAGATAAACTCTAATCTCATAACTATATCTCGATTCCCTCCAATCTATGATGTTGTCGGTAAATAATAGTACTGAAAATTTTATTTCACAAACTTATTATATTATACTTAGCATTTTTCTATATTCAGGCAGTCAGACTACATAATACATAAAAAAGCAATAAAATTTTTAAGTTTTTTGTTGTTCCGTCAATATTAACCTGATTTTACTTGTTAATCAATAGTTCTTATAATAAAAAATTATTTGGCTATTTTAGTTCTTGTAATTTAAGTGCATCTAAAACTCGAATAATTTCTTTTTAAAAAATTTAATTTGGACTAAAAGTCCAAACCGATTAACCAAACTGAACCAAATCAAACCCAACATTTGATTTGGCTTGGTTTGGTTCGGTTCGGTTCGGTTTAAGAGCTAGAGTGGATTGGTTTAGTTTAAAATTTGTCCAAACAAACTAATTTTGTTTTGATTTTGGATTGGAGTTGAAACCGACCCAAACCAAATCACGCCGAAGCCTAATCATGATCCATGGATGAAGCTTACCGTCTGGGCAATCATTGGTACATATCTTTTCAACTTAATCAATTGTGTACAAAACTAGACACATTACTCCAATCACTTTCTAAATTTAGTTGTGTTAATCCTCCTCATGTAGAAGAAAATGAGGCTTTTATTGTTGAACCAATTGATATTTTTGATAGTGAGGATGAGAGTTTTGAGACTTGTCTCGTATCCCCTCTCACATCCACCTTAGCCATAATTGACCATGATACAGTTCCTGAGTTATCGTTAGTATTGACACATCAACCAAACAGTTAGCCCATTCTTTTATATTGGTATTATACTTTTATTTCAGTGTTCTGGCTTGTTAGTTTTCAATCTAATAGATTAGTTTAAAAAAATTACCTTTCAATTTCTAGTTGCTTTTTTTTTTTTTTTTTAAATTACTTCCCAAAAAAAAAAAGAAAAAAAGTCAAACTCTTATACTACTCTGAATCCTTGGCTCACTATCATGATAGTGAACATTCCACTTCCCAGTACAATCACCTTCAGTTTAGGAACTATGTCAACCTGGTCCATTATCCTTCTAGGCACGTTCCATTACAACCATGGGATTCTGATGCCGGACTCATCCAGAAGCATTTCTGGATTGACTCAATAGTCTTGAAAAATTCTTTAACTATCACAATTTAAGTGACTCGCGTTGAATTTGTTGTGCTACCATGTCACTGATCGGTCCAGCTAAAGATTTATTGGAGATTATATTTACATAATTGTCTAGGTCAATGAATTGTCAATTTGTGGGATGAGATGAAATGAATATAAAGAATGCCCTTGAGTATTATCGAATTCAATTGGTGAATTAATTCTTTTGCCAATGAAGGCAATGTACGACCACTTGGCACAGTTGTTTTGTTTATGAGGCTCATCACAGTGTTTAGGTTTATTAATGGTTTGAATCCAGAAATCTTGCCTTATAACATTCCTATACCCTAATTTTTTGGATGAAGCTTACCGTTTGGGCAATCATTGGTACATATCTTTTCAACTTAATCAATTGTGTACAAAACTAGACACATTACTCCAATCACTTTCTAAATTTAGTTGTGTTAATCCTCCTCATGTAGAAGAAAATGAGGCTTTTATTGTTGAACCAATTGATATTTTTGATAGTGAGGATGAGAGTTTTGAGACTTGTCTCGTATCCCCTCTCACATCCACCTTAGCCATAATTGACCATGATACAGTTCCTGAGTTATCGTTAGTATTGACACATCAACCAAACAGTTAGCCCACTCCTGAATCTTCTTTTAAAGTAGAGTTTATTGTTACGTTACCTCAAATGATCGATACTCCTCCAGTTGCAAAGATTTTTCAAAGGCAATTATTTGCTTGCACACTTTCCTATTGACATTAATTTGCTGACTACTAAATACAGACATATGGCATTAGTTCATCATGTTGCTATCAATGTTCCTAAATTTTATGCCAAATTAATGCGACATATTATTTTCAATCATGAAATTTTTGATCTTACTTTCGATGTGCAACATAGGTTAAGAGACCCTAATGATTATTATTAATTGTTAAGTGTCTCATTGTCTTAAGAAAAAGTTTTGGAGAAACGATGGAAATTAAGATAGAGATTAGAATAAAAAAATTTTAATTAGGATTTTAAATAAGAGTTTGATTTAAAACATATTTGATTAGATTTCATTAGATTAGTTTTGATATTTTTATATCATTAGAAGTTTATTTCATTTTAGCATCTTAGCTTATTTACTCTATAAATAGAGGGCATTGTTCATTGTAATGGACAACCGATTATATGAATAAAGAGCAATTTTTCCTCTTGCCCTCAATTCTTCTTGTCTTGGACCCCCTTTCTTTCTTAATCTTCGATTATTTTTTAACAAGAGAAAAAATTGTTAGCCAACGAAAAAACATAAAAATATCTGTGCATACAAATTGTTGAAGGTTACGTCCATCTTTATAGAGTTTATGACCCATTTTGAGGAATTAATGAGCAATTGTGACCTATTCATTCTCAACAATCTCACCCTAGCTTGTTCACTAATGTCGGGTATTCACTCTCTTTCTGTAATATTTAAGTATAAATAGAAGCAGGATTTTATAGTTACACGGACTATTGATAATTAAATACACAATGATGTTGAAATCATGTTTTCTCCCGATTCTTCAATTCTCATGAATTTCTCTATGTGCATGTTCGGCAAAGTTTAAATTATAATTTAAGCTGGTCAAATATACTTTTTAACCACATAATCTGTGGATCCACTATTTATCCTCATATCATAATTTAAACACTTCCAAACAAGCAATATCTCTCTCCGACTGTCCCTGATTTTCTCTCCAATTATGCACCAATTTCATTTAGCAGAAAACAATTTTTTTGGGCCATCAGCAAGATAGAATTATGGTCATTTGCAAATATGACAGAAGATGGGAGAAATTGTACAACAGTACAAGTCAGAGTCTCAGTAAATGTGACCTAATTCTTACCTTGAGAAATTGATGCAGTCTCACCAACTTTATCCCTCAATTGACTGTAGGTTTCAATAAGAGCAGCTTTCTTACTGGTCACCTAAAAAATTGAAACATCGACAAAAGAGAAAATACAGAATTGTGAGATAAAACTAAAGATAAGTCTTGGTGTACATAAAATATGTACATGGACACCCCTCACATGAGATGGGCCCTGCCTCATGTGAGGGGGGTATGGACACCCTTATGTACCTAAATTATGTACACCAAGCATAACCCCACAACTAATCATTATAGGATTCCAATAAATGAGAAGAATGGCACTGCCAAACAAAATTAAAAGTAAAAGGTGGTATAAAAGTTTGACCACTCAAGCAAAGTTTGTGAATCCATATTTATTAATGGATGCGACGATCTCTTAAAAAATATTTAAGCCAGCACATGTAAAATACTCACACGATATTCCCGAGTTTTCCAAATTCATACCTCTATGAAGTCTAGTTCTACATACAGGTAAGGTGCTTTCCCTTCGTCCTATCAAAGAAGAATACAGTTAGCTTAAAGAAGAACAAATATTTTTCATATTTTTGGAGTTTAATAGGCATATTAAAATGAATAAAGTCAGTGACCATACCAACCCTAAGTACAAGCAAAGAGACATCAAGCATGCACCGAAGTATCGATGTAAGCCTAGTATTAAACTAACATTCTAACCACTATCTAAGAGGTTTTAGTTGGACTAGAGTATGAAGACTTCCATCCATCAAAATGGACCTTCTGAAATCCAAACACACGGTTCATCAAATATTGCCCGTAGCTCACTCAATAAGCATAGATAGTACACTACATTTTCTCTGGACAATAGATCCCCTCTCATACGTGTCATGAATGAAAGTAACTCTTCCATTCCAACCAAGTAGAGATTCGTCATTCTTATTCAAAAGGATAAGCAATTCAAGTGTAATAGCTCACAGAGGCACACGTGTCTGGGGGCAAGGTGTCTGAGAAGTGTGAGCATCAGGAAGCATAGAAATTCCAGCTCAATACACACGCCGCTTTCTTGTTTAACAAGAAGAATTACAAAACATGGAAATACTAAAGGAAACAGAACACAAAATATCCAAGCAAAACAATAAAACTTTATCATATTACTCAAGTTCACACTGACAAAAATTATTCGTGTCTCAAATGAAAGCTCAAGCACCTGCAACTGAAAATATGTTGTATCAAAGCCAGCTCCCAGTGACAGTATTTGCTTCTTGGTGTTGCCTTGCCCATCAGTATTCACTTCACAATTGAGAAATTGATGAAGAAGCTTTCTGACTGCTGCATACCGAGCAAAATATCCTTGAGATTTACAAGAAGAAAAAATGAATCAATATCACATAAAAACAAGTAACTCAGTAAGCAAGGCCTAGATAGGGAAAATAACCAAACAGTACCGCGATTAATTATTGGAGATCTCCTCACTGGTCTTTTTACAAACAAATAAACGTAGTCATCCTTCATGTACCCCTTTTTGACACAAGACCTATTTACAAAACACAGAAAGAGTTATTATAGCTTAGCAAAAACATAAATACCGTTATTCATGTTTACAGTCTTGAGAGCACCAACATCTTTACTCCAAAAGATTAAAGAATAACTAAAAGACAAGATAGGATAATCATATACCAAAATTACCTGCAACCAACATCATTTGTCTTTCTGAAAATTTTGTTCCATAGAATAAAAAAATCTTCCAAACACGGTATTAAAGACCTTCAAGCGTTTGCGTGAAAAAAAAATGTATGTATTATTCCATCAATTCATTGTTCTTCCCTTTCATTAAATCTATTCGTTTATCTTGTAAATAAATTAAAAATTCAAGGAACTAAAATAAATCTGAAGGAATTTTATTAAAAATGATATGCTATTATCATTAATCATTCGATAGAAAAATCATTCATGTTGCAAGCAAAACTGAAGCGGCTGAGTGTGTATAATGATTAAATTATGATTCTTGAATTTCATCGCAATAAACTAAGAAAATGAAAAGAAACTCGAGAGCGTGTATAAAATTAGAAGCAACATACAGTTTGCTGGCGGAAGCGTCGTCGTTTGTTCCCTGAACCGCCGCTCTGTTGCTGCGCCAATCGGCCATCGGTCTCGCCATTTTCGCCGGGAGAGAAAAAATCCTGAAGGGTCAAATCTGGTGTTCAAAACAGACTAAAGTTGCTCGTCTATTTTGTAAAGCGGTGTTTGGGACTAGCGACTTCAGTCCAACATGGACAATAAAATAAAAAGATGAAAATAACAAGGAAATTCGAAAAAGAAAAAAGAAAATTGGCGAAGGTGAGAAAATGCGAAAAATGAGATGGGGCACTCTTTTCGAGAAAAAATTTGGTGGGTCGATCTTACGATTCTACGTGGTATGATTGTCGAATAGAGAGTCACCATATCATCGGGTAAGACGGTGCAATCGCCCTATCAAAGTTTTTCTCTCTCTTTTCTCATATTGTCCTGTCTCGAACTCGTTTTTATTTTTATTTTTTTTTTTCAATTTTAAATTGAAATCATTTTTAATTTCCACCCGGTCCTGTCTACTTTGAAAATTTTCCAATAAAGCGGTAGAGGGGAGAGAGGTCATCTTGAATTGTTTTCTTCCCTACTTAGAACTAACGGAATAGTGTCAAGTGAAATTGGTGCATTTTTATGATTTAGAGGGTTGATTATAACAATTTGAGATGTTGAGTGAAATTGGTGCATTTTTTATGTGAAATGTGGAAATATCATAATCATAATGGATGATGTTGTGTTTGCATTGAGGATGTTTGGAAGATATTTTTATGTAAAAATATATTTTTGAATAGTAAATTGATGGGAAATGTATGGTTGAAAAATAAGAATTTTTTTTATTTACGTGTAATATTATTTTAATAAAGAATGTGTAGTTGAAAAAAAAAGAGAAGAAAATGTATTTTGAAAAAAATGTGTACCAAGCGAGCCATTATGTTGTTAGCATTTTTTTTAAGAATAATTATCCGTATGCGATCTTCTATGAATCCACACAAAGTTAAAAAGTATTATAATATGTTTTCGTTTGACAACAAATTTTCATTCAAAAAAATTGATTTTTTAACTATTATTTCACTATTTTAATCGCCATTTTTTACTTCTTCACTCACATGTGGAACTCACTTTTCAATCTAACAATCAAAAAATCAATTCTCATAATCACGACAAAATAGGGCAATATAAAAATTTGGAGGCATGAAGGACAGAATCATGTGAAAAAGGCCAAAAAGCATGATTTCTAATATGCAATATAAGGTTTTAGAAAAATAGATAATGGTAGATGTAATTTTATTATTTTTTATCAATTTTAAATTAATAATTACAAATATTTGTGTTTAGTCTAAATTAATTGACTTGATTTTTTCGAAAGCAATAATATTAATTAATAATTTAATCTAGTTGAAACGCCCTTGTTTGAGCTCAATTTTTCTTTTTTTAAAAATTCACCTTTTCAAAACTCATTTTTAATAACACGTTCTTCAATAAAATAATATTACACGAAAAAAAAATTTAACAGTATATATGTTCTTCATCAATCTACAATCTTAAAATGCATTTTTTTTTTTAATCCAAAATGAGATTCAAACAAGTATGTTAAAGTTATTAAACAAAAAAATGGATAAGTATAAAATAGAAAATTGAATCTTCTACATGTATCTAAGCTTTTGCGAGTTGTCCACCCAAACAGCAAATGTACAGTATACCTATCACAGTCTCTTAAATTACATTTAAATTTTTCTCTCTTCTATTTTCAATCACACAATTTTTTATAAAATAATATTATATATAAATCGAAAATTTTTCCTTTTTTTTTCAACCAATTATTATTTTTTAAAAATACTATTCAATCCGTTTTCATTTCAAAAAAATGGTGGCAAACAGGGTCTTAGTAAAACCACGTTTCTTGATTTCATTTTCTATATTTCGAAAGCAAATCCAAACCCAAATAGCAAGTGGCCACTCAGTACCTTATCCTTAACTCCTTTTCCTTTCTGCAAAAAAGCATGGCTCTTAAATCTTTCTTGATTATTTTCACATCGCTTTTCATCATCATTACGTTGACATTCATTCCAAGAACTACATATGCTCTACCTTTTGTTGTCTTTCATGGTAATTTTTTTCTGCTTTTTGATTCAGTTTGGTTTCTGTTGCAGTCAATAAGTAGCTATATTCTTCCTAATACGATGGTATTGTGCTTTTTATTGCCTTTGTAGTACTTCTACATTGTAACTTTGGTTCTTGTCAGTCAGTTATACAAGAATCACCCAAAATTGAACCGTTATGTTTGTATTTCTGCTTTTAATGGATACATTGGAATCATTTTGCTCCTCTATGTAATTTGTAAATTTTGATTGCTAATAAATTTGGTATTGGTTTTACAAGATTATGCATTTTTTGTTCGAACCATAGATCCTAAGACATAGCGATGATAATTGGCCGCACCACGGTGATCCACCTTAGTCTGGCACGGTCCTTTTTTAGGGACACTGAAAATTATCCAAACCGGGCATTGGCTGGGCACATTTTGACACCTGAAGTGTGATAATTGACAGAAGTATTCTAAACTGAATGCCATTAATATATTTCTTGAAATTTTAATGTGCATTGTTTGTTAAATCTTCAAAATTATATCCTGTCTCAGTAATGTGTTTTGCTAATAATTTTCTATATTACCTGCCAAGAACAATAAATGTATAGAAAGTGGAATCATTTGAAGCACAGCAGAATCAAGGTTTGGACATAGTAACTTCATCCCTTTTAAGGAGAATCATATTCAAATTTGCACCAGCTGTCTGGTTCTATTTGACAAATCATGTTTTTTTCAGTATTCATTGTAATGTAACCAGATTCGATGCAACTTTTTTAAATCTTCAAAATTATATCCTGTCTCAGTAATGTGTTTTGCTAATAATTTTCTATATTACCTGCCAAGAACAATAAATGTATAGAAAGTGGAATCATTTGAAGCATAGCAGAATCAAGGTTTGGACATAGTAACTTCATCCCTTTTAAGGAGAATCATATTCAAATTTGCACCAGCTGTCTGGTTCTATTTGACAAATCATGTTTTTTTCAGTATTCATTGTAATGTAACCAGATTCGATGCAACTTGTGCAAGTTCTAAGGGCGAAATACATATCATGATTGGTTGACTAGGTATTGTTCTTAGTTGAAATATAATTTTGCAGGAATCTCAGACAAGTGCAGTCATGAAGGAGTCACAAAATTCACAGAGCTTCTGAGCAACTGGTCTGGTTCACAAGGATATTGCATGTAAGCATTAAATGGTTTCAATTTTTGTGAAAATTCAAGTCTACCTGTTAAATTGTCCATTATTGTCTTCTACAATATTTTCCAACTTTTTATGGATGAATGAAGTGTGAAAAAGGGAACGCTGATGTATATATGTGCCAATGTACTTGCCGAAGATGCATTTTTCGTGTTTCATCGATTTCTCAAATTGTTTCCTAGCTGATTACAATGCTTTCATTTAATCTCTCTTCCTTTTCCTTCTATTTTTTTCCTTGCCTTTTATTGTAGTGAAATCGGCAATGGTGAATGGGATTCATGGTTTATGCCATTTCGAAAACAGGTGATTGATTGCTTATCAGTCAACCTTGTTACAATTATACTTCTCTAGAATGCTATTTAGTGATAACATAATTTTGTTTTTGTACTTTCAGACAGCCATTGCTTGTGAGAAGGTACTAAGCTTTTGATAACGCGTTTACTTCACTGAACCAGAATTCCTTTATTCAGATGGTATTTTGTGCAACTTACAGGTGAAGAATATGAGTGAGCTCAAAGAGGGTTACAACATAATTGGACTTTCACAGGTTAAAGACCATATTCAGATCACCCCAATCATTTACTCTTCTGCATCGTTTGCATGTGAAATCATTTTATTGTTCCAATATTTATTTGGTTCATTGATAGTTCTATTGGACAATCTAAATCATATTAGTTGGACTAAATGTGAAAATGCTTTGTTTCATATTTACTATGCTGCTTTTCCACACGTTGGTAGAGATCTCATTCCATTCTTGTACTTTTCAGGGCAATATGGTTGGCAGAGGAATCCTAGAATTCTGTGATGGAGGACCTCCTGTGAGTATTTGAAATTTTTACGCAAGCCCGCCTAATTCTTTTCATGTACTGTAAAGTTATGGGATAACTGAGAGCAAAATGGCATAAACATGCAGTATAATTCAACCTGAAGTGGTAACAAATCACAAAAACTTTGTTGTGATGATGTAAACTACAATAGGCTCTGTTCAAAGTGCTCTTTTTTCTATGAGGTGTCAGGTTCTACTCAGAATGCTCTTTTTTCTATGTGGTATCATCAAATTATAAATGACCAGGCACTCGCAGTATATAAAAGTGATTTTGAAGTCACCTCTAATTACCAGCTTGTTGTATATATCAGTTTCAGTTAAAGAAACATTTTCTCCTACCCTTTTTGATTTCTAAACAAAATTAAGTACTTGTATGAAATTACAAGTTTGAACTCTATATTATTTATGTTCTTAATTTGAGACAGGTGAGGAATTTGATATCCCTGGCAGGTCCACATGCTGGGATAGCTTCTGTTCCCCTTTGTGGAGTAAGTTCTCCTTGTTCCTGTATCTACTGTCCATCCTTGAATTACACCTACTTTATGTGTGAAGAAAATTATGGTTCATGCATATACATAGTTAAAGTATTTCATAGCTTTTGTTATAGTTAACTCAAATTAGAAACTATGCCCTTGTTTAACCCCTTTCTTTGGAAAAAAAAAAAAATACATTCTTAAACAGTATTTTGACACATTTCAACCACACATTCTTCAATAAAATAATATTACCCATAAATTCAAAATTTTTCTTTATTTTTTAACCGACCATTTCCCGTCAATACACTATTTAACAATACACTATTCAAAAATGAATTTTTCTCCCAAAATGGGGCTCAAACAAGGGGTATATGTAGATTTTCATTTTATGAGTTAGTCTTTATTAATGGCCTGTTTGGTTGTGATTATGAGAATTGATTTTTTGATCGTTAGAGAGAAAAATGAGTTCTATCTATCATTGAAGAAGTCAAAATGACGGCTGAAATAGTGAAATAACGATCAAAAAATTGATTTTTTGGATGAAAATTTAATACCGAACGAGGGCTAAGTTTTAATTTGTGAGGAGCTAGCGGTCTAACCTTTCATGTTTATTGGATAATAATAAATTTTAATAAATTTTGTGGAGATTAGATCATTGCCATTTAAGCCGTTGAGAAATTTGAAATTGTATTGTTACGAAAAAATAAGTATGGGCAATCTAAAAATGGTAACAAGAATACAAGATTTACGTAGAATCTAAAGACGAAAAAAATCACGGGCAGATGAGAAAATTCACTATATCAAAGATGATTACAAGAGGTGCGGCTACTCCGAATGATATGATGTGATGAAACCCTAATATACATCATATATATAATGAAATAGGTCCATTAGCCTCTTGGCCCATCCCTCCTCTACCAGCACACCCCTTTTTTTCATAATTCTAGATTCACCGCATATGTTGCACCGTGAGCTTTTCGGGTCAGGTCAAACAGAATTCGGGTCACTATAACATGCATGCCGATTAAGCAGAATAGCAACGTATGCAGCTTGCACACACTTAATGAGCATTATTAGATATAATCCTTCATAACAAATGATAGGCTTGATATATTACCAAACTGCTGCATAAAGACTCGAGGAACCAATACAAATAAGAGTAGCATATAACAAGAAGCTACTTCGCGTGCAATATGCAAAAATTTGTGTTGGCTGTAAAATACCGAGAGAGGAAGGTCCAAAATAAGAGTCGTTATTCAACCTCTGGCTGTAAAATTTGTCTTATGAAATTTGGCCTCTTGTATTTTAGTTGTTTAGTCAACACATAATAAGATACAAGAAACTCTCTTGTAACAGTAAAGACGTTTCATTGATCTCCTTTGTCCTCATGAAAGAGCCATACGCCAGCAAATTCCATGGGCAAAAATACTAGAAGGGCCCACATCATGACAAAATATTGTCACATTTCTGTGCGAATATCAACTATTAGAGAAGGATTTGAGATACTGTTTTGAAAAACTTAAGAATCTTTCAATATCAAACAGAAGTTTATGTTATTATTATTAGTTATTTTATTGAGCAATCTGCTTGTTTTCTTTTATGACGTGTGAAATTTCCAAATGGTTTATTTTTACAACCTTGATTTTGACTCCCCCCCCCCCCCCTATT
>NC_036254.1:1236293-1262190 GCF_002742605.1 Olea europaea var. sylvestris | reverse complement strand
TAGCTCACTGGTGGCAAATTTACATGGGAGGTGGATTAGTCCATCTTCTCTTCATTTCAGATTTCCATCGAACTTCTATCAGTTTCCCGTCTAATCCATAATCCCTTTCCATAACAAGGTTGATTCCCTCGTCTGAATACCATCCAACACCAATACAAAGGATTCCATCGTTATTCACATCAACATAGGTAGTAACGCCTCCAGGCAGCCACATGACAGTAACATCTTGCATGTCCAGCATCTCTTCCTCTCCAAAGTAAACTGGATTTTCCGGCAAGCTTCTCTTTTTCAGATTCTCGGTGCAGAGATACACATACGGCGTGCCATTACTTTCCTCCGCTGCAATCTCTTCTTCACCATAGATAGGAGTTGCACTTATCTCGAAAACCTTCCAGGAGCCTGTCAGCTCTGATGGTTGAACTCTTTTTCTCTGAGAAAATGGCTTCAAGTCTGCCTCAAGGTCACTGTCGTAATTGTTAAAAAGTTAAGGAGAAGAGAAATGAAAGGGACATCTAAAGGAAGCAGAGGCATGCATATTATAGTTTCAATCTTCAAACTTGGATTAACATAACGTGAATGCAGACCAAAGAAACGCAGGACATATTCATCAAAGCAGATACAAGAAGCAGGAAACCATATCGAAAACAGAAGTGAAAAAATATGAAATAAACAAATTGGGAGGGAAAATACACTGGTTGTATTGAAAATTAAGGATTAAAATATCATCTCTGTAAAAGGAAAATATGACAAGGTCACGAATCAATATTCACAAAACACACACTAGTTTATGGACAACAAAGAGAGAAATATGCATTTTCTGTAAGTAGCTCCCGTCGTCTTCAAACCCTCAAAGCGGTATTTCCTATGTTTTTTAAACAGATTTTTGTTTTAATCCAAGAAATTGCATTTTTTTTTTTCATCAGCAGGAAATAAAGGACTTACAAAACCTAAAATTTTTCCACTCCAAATAATCAAATAAAAGCTCTTCTTGAAGATTTAAGAGCTGACTCTCACCATATATAATCAAAATAACAGAATTGATGAATTTTGGGGCACTCTTGTATGCATCACTAAGCCAAGAAAAGGAAGATAGGATTCCCTAATATATGGCCTCAAAGGACTGAAGAAATAATTACTCAGAAGAAGAAGATACTAAAGTAATCATTTTTCTCAAATTTTAAAGGAACTCGCATAATCTAAAAAAATACATAGCTAATCCCTGTAGAGATTTCCCTTTCTGGTTAGACTTTTCAAATTGAATGACCTAGCCCGAAATCAAGTTCTAATATTATCATAATGTAGAATCACAACTTCGTTATTGCAAAGCAGAGTAACTTATTATTAAACAATTTTAGCAATAAATTTTGTACAGGGCTCAAGGAACCTTGGAACATATTGGCATCATCCAAATTGTACGGGAAAAATAATTTTATTCTTTAATGGAAAACGGTACCTGTTGTCAGAGATATTGGCTGGACCAACCCATTGTTCTTCATAAATTGCAACCCTCATAATTTGGATATCTGAACCCCCATTACTGAACTCTATAGTATGCACCACTCGCAGTCTTTTGTGGCACCCTTTAACCAAGCACTAGAAAGGAAACAAAGAAAACACAATAATTCTCTTCTTGGATATAAAATGGTCCCATTACATGGAATGGAAGTTTGGATAAGAAACTAAAAATTCGAAATATTGCTATTGGATGTATGTTCTTTTAAAAGCCATTGGCAGTTTAGAAGAAATATATATAAATAGTAGAGATCTAGATTCTAGAATGGTAGTCCACCAACTGTAAAATTAAAAATAAATATTGGATACAGAAGCAAACAGAGCCTTGCTGGCTGCTGCCTGTCACGCAAGTTTTGGGAGATAGCAGCTTGATTTGTGTCAGTGAAGAAACTCAAAGATATCTATCTAATACAAGACTGTTTAACAAAACAATAAAAATATTTATTAATGGAACAAATTTAATCTACGTAATAAGTTGCGTTTAATTTTTCAGAACATTTATCTTTTATTATCAGAAATAAGAATCAACAATCTTGGTGCCGAAAAATACTAGGTCAATAAAGACAGAAAATGAATAGATGGAAATTAACAAGCAATGCCTAACGATTTCAAATATTAAAAATTAAGAACGCATCCTCAGTTGCATAATAAAAGAAAATTTGAAAAAGAAGGTAATCAAGAAGGACCTTCACGAATAGAATAAATTATTAGAAAAGAGAAATTTCCAGCCTATGCGGCTGTGTTAAAACGGAGAAAAAGAAAGAAAGAAAGAAATGTATGTCAACAAGTAAAGATGGCTCCTAATGAGAATACGTGAGGTTGTAGGAATGACTTGCACAGACCCAAAGAAGTTCCTACATTAGAGGAATGATGATATTCGAGTAGAACATACTGGAAGAGAACAGGAGAGTTGCGCCAATACTGTGCATGTACACAAATTAAAAAGGAAATCAGCTTTAGTCATGAATTGTAGTTTGCGTTAAAATTGACATACACAATAACATTTCAAGATTATAAACAGACTTCTATGT
Organism: Olea europaea var. sylvestris; assembly: GCF_002742605.1. NCBI lineage: Eukaryota > Viridiplantae > Streptophyta > Magnoliopsida > Lamiales > Oleaceae > Olea > Olea europaea. The sequence goes on along the minus strand of NC_036254.1, from coordinate 1,259,647 downwards.
ACAATTTTAAACATTATTTTAATATGTTATTATAATCATCTATCATTTTCATCTTCTTGGACAAAAAGCAACAAGACACTGGCAGTCAAAAAATACATCGTTAACAAGAAGGGAAATTTTAATTCCCATGATTACTAGCCATATCTAAGTCATACCACGTTCAACCATAATCCATAAGAAAAGAGAATATAGAATATACTGTGTTCCATAGTAATTCATAAAGAAAAGAGAACACGGAAGACACGATGTTCAAAGTAATTATTAAGTAAAAAGAACATAGAAAACTTAAATGCCAAGACAGACATACTTGTTCAAACTTGAAAGTTGGGGAAAGGTAATATTTAGATTCATCAATATCTCCCACGGGAATATCAACTGGGCCTCTCGAATAAGATCCATCCTGCAAAAGGAGCACTGCAAATTTTTAATGATGATGTGATCACCTTGATGATATGATAATCATATATCCTCCATGATCCACTATTATGTCGTAATATTATTAAGTGCTTGTGCGAAAATGTTTTTGAAAAGTGATTTTCTTTGGAGAATGTTTAATATTTCCTCATCTACAATAATAATTAAGTACTTGTCTAAACCACTGAAAGGCTATGGAATAAAAACAGCGAGTTGAATTAATTCTACCTCGAAGAAAACAAGGCCAGGTTCCATTCCCATGACATCTTCTTCCAACACATCACTCTTGGAAAAGTCAAAGGATTCAAGTTTTGGCAGAGAGTGACCTGCTAATTTTTTATTTGATGTTCCCATCATGGATTGGTCTATGGATATCTCTTGACTTTCATTACCGCTTCCATTAAGTGGAGCTTCACCGTAAGGATTCAACGTAATCCAATTTATTTTTCTTTGTAATTGAGATTTATGAGTCCCAGAAGAAGGTGGTGTTGCCTTGATATAGGAAAGTGTATAGCAGTCAAATAGGTTCTCATCCTTTCTCCCTATCTCAATTGGCTCCATTTCTGCAGTGATTGGAGAAAATACAGCTCCAGCTCCCTTCCATATACCACTGACACTACTTGTAAATGTATTCCATGCAGGTCGAATAACTGGTTCCTGAAAGAATGTCAACACTATTTGAAGGTAATATTTCTTTGGCCAAATGCACATTTGAAACTAAAGTTAAATAAGGTTTTTATGTGGTGGTTCCATTTTCGCAAATTTGATTTCATGTTAGGCCCAAAATTTCATCCTACTTCGAGCATGCCCAAATTACTTGGACTTCATCATATAAATCCTCAGAGAAAGATTGAGTTTTTGGACTCTACTTATGATCCTATCTGATTTCAATTTTAGTTGCCAGACATAACTACAACTAATCATCAAATTTTTAAGGACACCATAGAGGAGAGATTTCTCAGAAAGGAAAAATATATGAAAATTCTGCAGAAAATTAAGTAACTAAACTTTTCATTATCAACCCAGAAAATTTTAACTGCAAAGGACTTCTAGCGTACTAGCTTCTAATGCTAAAAAACATTGCGTTTACATCCTCCACATTCAAGTCAAACTTTTAAATTTATTATAAAAAACTTACTGGGGATAAATATTTTAATTTAACGAAATTTTATCAGCATCTCAAACAGCCCAAATATTCATTATCTTTTTGAAAGAGTTGAAGCCCTAGAACCCTGCAAACTTTGTGTACATATTCCTCATCTCTACAATATGGAATTCTAAGGTTCTTATCAAGTTATGGCATGACCAAAAGCATTGATCCATGCTTTACAGTTTCACCCCAAACATTTCCTGCTCAAACTTAATTCCTAACATGAGAGCTAGCAAAAATGCATATAATGCACATACATAATGAGATAATGCCTAGAATTTAGCAACGTTTTCCCACTTATATGAAATGGTGCTAGCGCTAATTATACCAAGGTCCCCTTCTACGAATATCAGTTTGTAAAAATATTATGCCCTTGTTTGAGCCACATTATTTTCATTTAATGGGAAATGTGTGGTTAACAAATAAGGAAAAAATTTGGATTTGCGTATAATATTATTTTATTGAAAAATGTGTGCTTGAAATAATATCAAATTACTCTTTAAGAATGTATTTTTTTGAAAGAATGTGGGTCGAACAGGGAATATATTTGTCTTTCGGTCGTATGGCAATTTTACCAAGAGATACAAGTGAATATACAACCGTATAAATACACCCATAAATTAATATACAATCTGTTTATAGCCACACATTGTTGAAACAAATCTGAAGGGTACATTTAACACTATGTAGGCAAAATCTAGTTCTAAGAAAAAATCAATTCTAATTCATTGCTTAGGCAACTTAAATGTACTAATTTCACCGAAACAAGTCCATACAGGCTATAAACATGTACAATGAAGGATTATGATATACACAGTAAGTGTAGGAGAAATTTCACCTGGGTGAGCGAGTCTAGTTCTATACCATGCCCATTAAATTTCTATCAAAACCATATAGAACTTATTGACGCTTCCGTGGCACAATTCTGAAGGGCGCACCTATCTCATCTAAATTCGTATACCTCATTCGTTTTTTTGATCAAATATCTAACTTGTACACAATTTTAAAAATGGTGCCGACAAGGCCTGGACCCAAGTCTTTTGCATGGCTCTCATACCATGATAACCATCTCTTATTAAAGCATAAGCTGTTAATCATATTCATTAATATCTTATCTTCAACATATCTAAGCATTTTCACCGTCATGAAATTAATAAAAATCTCGAAAGAATTATTTCCAAAAAAAGTAGAGTAATGAGAAATACCTGAGTCTGCAGAACTGTTTCGACCTCCATTAACATAGAACCAGACACCATGACTTTATCACCTCTCCTACTGTAATTCTTCATTCTCCTCCCACCTCTCTTTTTCCTCCTCCTCAATTTCTCCTTACCTTTATCTGATTTCGCTATTTCGTTATCAATGCTCCAAACATTTTCTTTACCCTTGACTTTCACTCTCTCTCTATTAGTATCGTTAAACTTGAATTTCCCACTATTTTTACTGACACTGGGATTCCGATTGTTGTTTCTCTTGTTGAAATTGCACGAAATAAAGGGATAAAAATTGCGCCTACGAGTACAAAAGGAAAAAGGGAATTGTTGGTGGCTGTGTGTCAGTGAGAGACTACCGAGGGTTTTGCAGGCGTCTATACATGGCGATTGCATTGTTTTACAGCTACAGAGTGTGAAATTGATGATTATTGGATTTAACTTCAGGGTTTCAGGGCGGCGGTGGCGGAGGCGCTGCGCTGGGGGAGTGAAAGATTTGATTCGAGCGACGGTTAGCAGTTGCTCTAGAGTCTAGAAACTACATTCGGATGCCCTCTCCCCACGTATTCTATTGAACTTTTAACTACAAATTATAATCCCATTCAGTAAAAATTAAAATTCATATTATAATTTAAGGCCCCGTTTGGTACACATTAATATAAAAATAAGAATAAAAAATATAGTCGTTACGAATCTCACACAAAAGATAGAAAGTCAAATATGGGGGCTTGATGTGATAAATAACGATCATATTTTTCATTTTAATGGACAAATAATGATAAATGAACGGGGGATAAATCAAAGACTACCATTAATTTTAACTCTATATTCTCCGGAATCACAATTTGTAACTACATAATTTATCAACTTTTATTAAAATCTATTAAAAACTTAATTTTAACCCCACCAAACAGTGCATAATATTTGTGAATTCTCAAAACATTTCCTCTTCTTATTCAAATACATTTCTTTTCTATTTATGGTCCAAGCAGCGGGGTAAGAAAATCGATAAACTACTTTGGAATAAGTTCAAGACAAGGTTCCCATAAAGCTAGGAATAATATTAGAGTGAGGTGGGTTCAACTGGCGGGACTCGACCTATTAACCATAATGTTATTCATAGTCGTTCATTGCGATAGTTGTCTTACATGACATTCTTTATGACAGCTTGTGATTTAATCTATTAATGTGATAGTTTTTTTTTTATTTTAAATATCAAATCACTAATCGCTATATGTATGTCACGTAGAACGACTATAATAGTAAGTGACTTTAAATAGCATAATTCATTAACCATTGGGAAGAGCATGCTCATGCTATATTAGGAGAGGTAGTTTGTCTTGATGATCCCACCGCCTTGCTCACGAGGCAACCAAGTGATGTTTGAGCATGAATTGATGGCACCTAGTGCATAGGTGGCTGCTTTTACAATACTCAAAGCTAGTCACTTAAGAACTCTCTAGTTTGCCCATTCAAGTCGGTGAGTGGATCGTACATGTTTTTTTAAGCTCAACTCATCCTCGAGACTCACTTTCGGGGCAAGTTGAGTTGCGAGCGGTTCGTCCCAATGTCCATCTCACTTTCGGGGCAGTATTTAATTTGAGCATTTAATTTTTGAGAAAGTTATGTACTTCATAATTCCAAATATACTGGTGTTTGTTTATAAAAATAGTATTTTTGTAAGATAGGTAGGGATGGGAATGGCTAGGTTGGGTCGATTTTAGACCCAATCCGACATATAAAAACGTCCAAGTCAGTTAGGTGAATTGATGTTTGAAACGACTAATCCTACTGCAAAAATTGAACCAACCTTTATCGATTCAATTTGGGTTGGTTCGGTTCGGTTTATATTATCAATTTGGTCTTCGGCTCACATTAATTAAAAAAAATATCAGACTTCGTAAATATATGACAAGTTAGCAGGTCAAATCAAAACTTTGCTATGTAAAATTTTGTTTGTTAAGCAAATCTCAAATTTGCACGCAAAAGTTGAGTACGTTGGAAAAATATCGAGTTGGCTGTATAATCTCGAGTTTGAAGTTAGATAGTGAAGCAAACTCGAGATTTGTACAACAAATTCGATATATGATGCTATCGAGTTTTTCGTGTAAATCTCAAGTTTGCTTGATTGCTTAACTTCAAACTCGAGATTTAATCATCACACTAAACTCCAAACTAAGTCTTCTAATATACCAAAAATGTCCGTTTTAGTTTCCATCAAGCACAAATCAGTGAACAAAGTGAAACATTATAGTCATCCAACCAGCACATATCAAGCCATAAAAAGTATAAATGTTACATGTGGGTTGGAAATTTTTTACCCGTCAAATCGGTTTCCCTGTCAGGTTAGTCTTTCCCAAGCCCTTACATTAGGATGTAGAAGCTTGGAGGAGATGAAATTTCACGATGGCTGCTTGTTCAGCAACTTTGTAGTTGTAGTTGCACGAGAACAAGTTAGAAGAATGATGAATGGTGTAGAAAAGCTTGCCGCATCTATATTTAAATTCGGTCAAACCTACAAATCCTCCGCAACCCCCTCTTTCTTGCAAAGACCTCAAGGGCGAAGTAAAATTACACGATTTCTTAGATCGGATTGTCTTCATGACGACGACGAATGTGTTGATTTTTAGATTCTTGTTAGTGGTAATGCGGTTGCAGTGACGGAATTGATGGTAAGATGGAGTGGTTTGTGGTGGTGATGACAATGGTTGTGAGATGGGGTGACTTTAGATCAAAATTAATGTATTGGTGGTGGTTTCGACATTGATAGTGGTAGCTACTATAGAAAGTGGAATGAGTAATGACAATAGTGGTTTTGACATTTATTGTAGAATTAGTCGGCAGAATGCACATACTATGTTATGTAAGCACAATACACTTTTGTTACGAAAAAAATAAAAGGAAAAAAGTGAAACTATGGTGGAAAAATATAATAATATCTTGGGCAAAAATTATGATGTGGAAATTACATAGAGGTCTACTTTTAAATATTGCATTTCAAAAATCAAAATTATAGTTTATATATACAAAAATCAAATGATAATATAATGTTTAATATTAAATAATAATATTATAAAATTCAATCAATTATATACCCACGTTCCAAACCCTAATATTCATATTCATTTTGCTTTTTCTCATTCTCTCTCTGCTCTACCTCTCATTCTTTCTACCTTACCACCACCATCGACGAAGATGCCGAAGAAAAGGGAGCAGCGATGCACACCACGTGAGGTCGTTGGAGATGCTTCTCTCTATTTGCTATAGATCTTGTGGCTTTGGGTTAGGGATATTATGGCTGGTGATGGTGACGTCGTCATCGTGATGGCGATATCGCGAAGTGGTTCCAGGCAGTGCGCCTAATCAAGCGCACTAGAAATTAGGTTTGGCTGTTGTTTTTGTGTTGGTGTTGGTAGTGTTGGGGGCGGTGGTGCCATGGCTGTGGTGGCTGGTTGGTGTTAGTGGGCGCGATGGTGATGGCGACATCAACGAAGTGGTTCCAGGCGGTGCGCCTTCTTACGTTTGGCTGTTGCTTTTGTGTTGTCGTTGGTGGTGGCGACAATGATGTCATGGTTGGTTGGTGTTGGTGGCGGCGATAGCAACGAGTGGTTTTCTTATATATGCTGGTGGCGTTGGTTTTTATTGGTGGCATTGGTGGTGGATCTAGCGATGATAATGGTGGTTTTCTAGTTGAAAATGTTGGTTCGTTGGTAGTTGTGGCGGTGAGATGGTGGTGGTTTTGAAGTTGAAAATGATAGTTTGGTGGTAGTGGTAGTGGAGAGGTTGCATTGCTTTTTGTTGGGCGTAGGGTTCGTGCCATGGTAGAATGGTGTTCATGACTAATTATTGAGATTGTGACCATTAATCTAAATACTCGAGTGGTGACTTATAAAATTTGTAGTTTATGATCGATAAATAAATTGTGACCTATAAATTTTATGATTTGTAATCGATGAATAAATTGTAACCTATAAAACTTTTGATTTGTGATTATGAAATAATCTATGACCTATACAATTTTTGATTTGTAAAATAACTTGTGACCAATTTGTATAAAGTTGTGACTTTAATATATTCAATTAATTAATTAATATTTGATTTTTGAAATTTTAAACATTGCTTTTTAATTTTGAAATGGACGATACTTAATCTTTTAGATATGAAATTTTCTCAATTATGATCACCTCTTCCCGCCACCCCTCTTGGGCCAGGTTGAGCAAACAAGGATTTGATTGAATTGGGATTGATTAGTCCCATCTGGTTCTTTTTGAGACCCTATGTTGAAGTTGAAAGATGGAGAAATTTCATTCAGAATTTCAAAGGATGATGTTTGTATCGAAAGGGGTGTGCCGAACCGTGTCCCTCCCCCTCACAAACATGTGGGCCCCATGTGTAATTTAATAATTCGAATCGAGGTCCCACCCAAATGATGTGAGTAGTAGGTAAATGATTATGTACGTGTAGCATGATCCAATTTCAAATGTTCACACAACATCCTATTTGGTCCCCATTAAATTTCATTCTATTTTTCTCTCTTCTATTTTTAATCACACAATTTTTCATAAAATAATTTTACACGTAAACCAAAAAATTTGCCTTTTTTTTCAACATTTTATTTTTCAAAAAAATATTATTTCATCCATTCTCATTTCCAGAAAAGGGGGGCAAATGGGGACGAATTTACGTGCTTGACTTTTCTTATATTTTCAAGCTAACACGTACTCATTCAGAAAAACTCTTGAAAACCGATGCCGCCCTTTTATATTTAAAAGTTTTTATAAGTTGAGGCTTTCTTCTAAATATTGTAATGCATTTAAAAAAAAAAAAATATATATATATATATATATATATATAGCATATGTTTGGCCCTCATTTTTTCAAAAATTCATTTTTTTTTTCAAAAATACATTTTCAATCATATATTCTATAATAAAATAATTATACACGTAAATTGAATTTTTTTCTTATTTTTTAACTACATATTCTCCAACAAAATACTATTTTAAAAGATATTTTTGCCCAAAAATATGGCTCAAACGAGGACAATGTTATTTCAAGAAATGTCTAATGAGTCAACAAAGTTTTCTCTAGCAGAAATTTAGGTTATCAAATTTTATGATTAGGGTGTATCTCAAATCATGTTTATATTTTAGATTATTATAACTCACATCTTTGACACTTCGACATGATTAGATTCAACATGGCAGGTGATAAATTTTGTAAGATAACCCTAGTAGATGTGGGTAAAACCTTTTTGGTCCTTGAATTTATAGTAAAATTTCAAGTTAGCCCTTGAACTTTGTTTTGTAAAACTTGCCTCTTAAATTTATGATTTTATTTCATAGTCACTCCGTTCGCATTTGATAGTATGACTAGTAAGGAAAATTTTTGTACTTACTAGTAAAATTATTTTATTAGAATAATGTATGGTTAAAAATGAGTTTTTAGAAAATGAATTTTTAGAAAATTGGGCTCAAACATAGGCATATTTTTCTTGTCAACATCACACCCTTTTTTAAAGAATAATACTATTTGTATATAAGGAATTATAGAAAGTTTTATAAATAGATGAGATGTCAAGAAGAGAGCGGAAAAAATCTTCTTCTTCTTCTTTTTTTGAAAATTATGACTCAATCATATTTTATCACGTCATGTGTGTATACATCAATATGTAAATAGTGATATATACAATACATGTAGCACAACCGTATTTTCAATTGGCACAATTAAAAAATGGGAAAAATTAATTTTAACAAAATAAAGGTATAAATGAAGTCATTGTTTGATTTAGTTAATGAAAATTGATAAAAAAAAAATTAAAATAAAAAATTAATTTTAATTACATATTTCATGATATCTACAAATTTTATCAACTTTTAAGTAATATATTTTATCAATTTTTATCAAAACCTACTAAAAATCTAATTTTTAACTAAACTAAAGAGATTTTTTTTTCTATTTTTATAGAGTGCCTTGCTTGAACTTGGTACATATGTTTTTTTCATACAACTAAATATTTTAATCCTTATTAATTTCATTTGGCCTCCTAATCAAACAAAGACAAAAATGTCACTATATAATGCACAAATGTGAGGGCCCTAATGTGTCTCACACACCTATATTTATTTCAACATAATAATGTTTGTGACTTGAGAGAATCTCCATATCTTTGTACGTCTACTTTATTTTGGAGCTTCCTCCACAAGTATCATAAGTGATGGACAACTCATATGAAAAGAGAGCAAGCTGATTCGATATACCAAATTTAAAGCAAGGTAGACAACTTCTACTAAATAGAAATCGACATAACTCGAGGATTACACAATATTAATAATATTAAAAAGTAAAAAAATTTGTTCATAGTATTGCCTAAATTCAGTAAGACATATGTAACATGCCTCGATTGTTTTAACCATACATTCTAGTCGATTTTTGGTGGCTTAAAACTTAAAAGAAATAACCATGCCCTCAAAATTAATATATTTAACAAGAATGTTATACTATATTCTTCGACATATTAAAACATTGATTTATATTAAAGTAAACACATTCTTAATATTAATATAAAAAATGAATCATTCTATATTTCCACATGCTTTCACATAAGATTGAACTTGAGATTAAAAATTTCAAACTTTCTATTACATATACCTTGCAACTGGTATTTGGATGTTTTTGTTTGAATAGTACGAGATGAAAGTCTCATATAGAATAATATAATACAAAGAAGAATGACCTAGTGCTTAAAATATCAATAAGTTTTTTAGATTGTTGAGACATATTTCTCTTCTGATCTGTCTCTCGAATAAAGCCGAAGGAGGTTCAACTGAATGAATTGTGCAATAGACATTTTCCTTCTTAGTGAATAAAAAATGTATTGTACTATTTTTTCACATCAAAGCATTAATATCTAAAGTAAAGAACACGCATTGGACCACAACATGGTTAGCACTTGAAAGTCGTAGAGCTTCTAATTCAATGTTGCATACCTTTTAAAGAAATTATAGTATTGTGTCATTGTTGATGTCAACTCTTCTAAAATTGATTAATATTCGTTTAATATATATATATTAAACTCCAAGTCGTAATAGTTTTTTCCTATTGATTATTTAAATAAAAATTTTGAGATTTCTCTCAAACTTTGTCAAACTTAGGAGTGGGTGCGGTCCGATTTGGTTCGATTCCATAGGGAACCGAACCAAATCGAATACCAATGGGAATTTTAGAAATGGAACCATTGGTTCCATAGCTAGCTGTGGAACCGAACCAATCGGTTCCGATTCGGTCCGATCCGATTCTTTACATTGAAAATGTCAACATAAAATATTCACTAATAAAAACTCTAAAAATTCTACCAACGTGATACTTTTAACAAAATATAGAAGAACCAAACATATTATTCAAAGATTTATTTAGGTATAAATTTACAAAGTGAAAACAAAATAAAAATTTCGTATCCAAAGTGAAAAAAAAAAAATTCGGATCTTATAAAGTTTGGTTCCCATACTAGAATTGGGAACCGGACCAGAACCGATCGGTTCTTAAAAATTTGTCCCGAAATCAAATTGTTTTTTAAAAGATTCGGAACTGAACCGGCATCTTCTAAACGGTTCTGGTCCGATTCCACCGATTCTGGGAAAAAGTGACCACTCCTAATCAAATTTTCTTTATAAAAGCAATTAAACTTCGATTTTCGAACTTTTGAGTATCACATAATCAATAGATTTTTTCATTTGTTATTTTACATTTTTATACTTTCGCTACATCACGTGATCATATTATGTTATCTCCACGATAATTTTAGTGTAAATATATTCATGCAAGGCAGCGTTACTATAATTAGCAATGAAAATCCACAAACTATTCAACTTTGTTGGAAACCCATGCGTGTGGGCCATCACAATAAGTTGAACGTGTTGACATTATACATGTAATCGACAAGCAAAGTACAGAGAGTCGATTTTTTTGGAGTGTGTAACATGAAAGGACTTCAAACATCATGACATGGTACCACACTTACTCAACATCCCATGTGACAAATCCACCAACCACCCAAATTCCAAGTGATTATTTCATGCTTAGCACATAAATTACTCTTTAATTTATGATATCTCATGAAATATTTTAGTGAAAAATATGCTTAGTTCATAGGTCAAAACACAGTCTACATTACTTTGACTCGAATGTTGAAAATGAGACACGTTCTTGTGGCATGGAATAGTTTATAATGAGTATAGTAATGTGCTTATTGAAATTAGTGATTTTCTAGTAAAGATTATATATCATGTGATGTGCTATGAGCTCAAAGTTGTTAGTTCTTGACCCTATATTGTATGCTTGGTCAATGATAGTTTGCGCACGTTAGTGCCAAGCATATGTGTCTTTGCAATTACGGTAGATCGAGCTGATCCTGAATTGACAAACGAACAAGAGTTACATATTGAGCTAAGTCAAGGCTAATGTCAAAAGAAGAAACTTGCACTCGAACCCCTACCTTGAGCAAACCCAGATCGAGCTCTACTCTATCGGGTCGATGAGAATGTAAAGTATTATTGTTATCTTATACTTTTTACATTATATTCAATGTTGTCTCTGTCATTAAAAATAGGCTAATAGTTTCACTTAGTGCAAGTATCGAAGTAGCAACATCATAACTCTATGAAACTCTATTCAGTTTTTAGCATCATTATCAGAGTAGCAACGTTGCAACTTTAACAAAAACTCTATCCAGTGACTAGTGTCATTGTAGTTCCAAAAACCATTGATAATAGATCTAACTAATTAATATGGCGTGTTTATTAAAGTGGACTGGAAAACCTTGAATGGGAAGAAGATGAAACCTTTTTTTTTTTAATCCTATTTAAATTTGCCCTATACTGCATAAAAAACATACCCACGATTGATTTTCCACTTGCATTTAACCTATACTTGGCCTATGTTTATAAATTATTTATAAACACTCAAGTCACATTTCATCCATTCATTTTGAGATTACCACAAGTAATATACACTTACTCACCACTCATTTCTATCAACTTATAATTTAAATCATATATAAACACTTATCACTATCCACTCACAATCAATTGAGGTTTAACGTACATGTACATAGGTAATTATGTTAGTATCTCATGTTTTATTAATTACACCACATTATAATTGTATTTAAGGATTTCAATCTTTACTCTCCATAGCACTTATATTCTAACCTTTTCTATTAAGTTCTTATCTTTAACATCTCTTTAATTATCTCACCTCGCCGCCGATGATAATTTCTATCAAAATATTTTGTTTGTGTACTTTAAAATGAGGAAAAATATTGTCACCTATCGCGTTTACTATTTTAAAATATAATTGACAAATAAGTCGTTTTATGCCCTCTGAATTAACTTTTTGACCAAAAAAATTAGGAACATCAGTAAAAATAAACTAAGAGGATGTTTGGTAGAGATTTTAATCCAATTAACATCAATTTTTTGACCGTTATTTCACTATTTCAACCGTCATTTTTGAATTCTTCTCTCACAGGTAAGATCCACTTTATCTCTAACGGTCAAAAAATCAATTAACAAAATTCCTACCAAACAAACACTAAAATTGACTATCTTCATTATAATAAACATGTAGGGCGTGCTTGATAGGGTGGAAATAGAATTGGAAGATGAAATTGGAATTGGGTTTTCCAACTTTCGGTGTTTGATAATTTTTTTTCCTATGGAATTCGAATTCTTGATTTTCTTGAAGTTTGGACTTTTCTTGGTTTTTAGAGAAAACCAAACTGCTGTAGTATTTTTTTTCTTATTTATTTATTATTATTTTTTTGTTAGCTATGGAAACAAATTCTAAAAATTATTATAAAAAATATTTCTCTTTAAATGATAATTTTTATGTAAAACAAAGTCAAACGAACACTAAAAAGTAGATGATTTTCTTGAAATTTTTGTTTTTTTTTGTTGGCAATGGAAACAAATTTCTTCCTCAATACAAGTAAAATTTATTCTTTTAATTGACAATTTTCATGTAAAACAAAATCAAACGAACACCAAAAAATACTTTTATTTCAACATTTTCTACGTGAAAAATTATACGAATCAAACACAATAATTTACAATTGTCAGGAAAACAATTCTAGATAGTTCAATTCCAGGGAATTCGTTTTTTAGAGAATTCAATTCCATCTTTGTAATCAAACGGACTCGTAGTGTATACATTAATTTCGTGCGTGCATTTTTTCCACTTAATCAATTAAGGATTCGTTGAGTTGTACTAATTAATCAATTAAAGGGTTTTTTTTTTTTTTTTTTTTTTTAAATCCACTGACGATTATAAATTGTTTGGGGGACCTGTGATATATAAATTGGGAGATTGATTTAAATTAATAAAATTTTCAAATTCGTAATGACGAAATCAACTTAAAGGACGCGGAGGCCACGCACTCACCAGAAAGAGAGATGCCAACTGAAAAGTGAGAGAAACGAGAGTATCTAGAGAGAGAGAGAGAGCCGATTTGCCATCTGCATACGTACATTCATTCGTATCTATAATTAATCGTCACATATAGAAATTATGGAGAGAATTGTTTTTAGGATGCTTTCGTGGTGTTTATTCTAATTCAGTGAATCAGTGGATCTGGAAATCTTTCTATTGACCTGCATTTTGTGTTAGTTTCCATCGTTTAGTTCAAACTTCAGCACTATAATAGTGAAATGAGAGATTTAAAGAAGCAGCTGTGGGAGTAGAGGGAATTTTTGGAAAATCAATATTTGAAGAAAGCGAAATAGAGGAATGGATGACAGAGGAGGAGGATCATTTGTTGCTGTGAGGAGAATTTCTTCAAGTCTCGGCCGAGGAAATAGTTACCACTCTACTTCTGGTATGTTCAATTTTTTTTTTTAATTATTGTATTGTAGATGTACGTATATGTGTGGAGTTAATGTAATTGGAGGTTCTGGATCTGTTAATTGATGCATATTTACATTCAAGTGTTAGTGAGTTTCCGTTTTCTGTTTCCAGTAATGCACGAACTATCTTTGATGAGGTTTTATTGCTACCCTTTTGAAATTTTTGACTAAGTTTGTTTTAGCTGTTTCAGAATCTTTCTTAAATTTTCACACTTCTACATTGCGGAATTTTATAAATTGTAAATTGAGCAGACCGTTAATGATTGAAGTAAGTCAAGAGAAAGTAAAAATAAGTAAACTGGAAGTCATTTTTTTGGCCAAACATAGTTGGGGAAAGGGTTAATTTATTTAAGTTCAGACACATGTTTGACTAAACTTAAAAATACTTTTTAGTACTTTTAATAGTTTTCTAGGCATATGTTTGACGCGTCTAAAAGTAAGTCTATCTTCTTTCCAAAGTTACACTTTTTTAATTTTTAAAAGTAAATCTTAACTTACTTTCTAAAAAGTAACTTTTAAGCACAATCAAAATAAAATGCTCTAGTGTTATTTGCTGAACTAGTTTCGACCTTTTATGGCTTCTCAATCATAATGGTACGTTAGTTATATTGCTTAAATAGAATTACAGTGGGTAAAACATAAATCAACTGTCTCAACTTTGCTCTATAATAATTTTATTATTATTATTATTTTTTTTTTTTGGGAGAAGTCTAGTTATATAAACTTCACAAATTTGAAGCATTCTAAAAGTAGTTAAGTGACCACGTTGCTTGATTTTTCTTCAATTTATGCTTGTTTTACTGGCCTTAAAGATGAAGTTATCGAGGCAGCCTTCTCATAAAAGCTGAACTAATATTTCTTATTACTGTATTATAGTTTTAATTACTTAAATGTTGGTATGTTCGTTAAAGTTTCCAGAGCACTGGAATTACAATAACTAATAGCCTCCCAAGTGAGGTATTGCCTCCTGAAATATACTTGCATGTCATTTATTTAATATTTTTGGCCAGAGCATCTCGTAGGTTGTCAAACAAGTGTATGAAAGTAAGCTGAATATCGTTGTACTATTTTTTGTGTATAATTACATCCTCGAATAGATCATGCAATTATGCATTTAATTGATTATACTGAACTTGCAAAAGTAACAATGATGTGTGTGCGCGCTTGTTTGACATCAACATGTTACATACTATATTGGGGAAAGCAATACAAACACAAATGACATATGTGCGTATCAATGAACAAAATAAAACAGAAAAAAGAACAACGAAAAAATAGTTTAGTTCAAGGAAACCCAGACCTCCCAAAGTTTTTGTAATTTGAGGTACCAATAAACCCCCGAATACAACAATAAACTGTAGAATAATTCTCTTCATTTGAGTTCATTCATAGGATTCGAATACAAACAAAATGAATCATATTTCCTAAAACTAGGGAGCACTAGTTAACTCCATGTCTACCACTACCTATTAAGTAGTTAAAAGTATACCACTAATGAAAAAATAATAATAATAATAATAACAACCATAGTCTAATTCAAGAAATAAGAAAAATACAAATAAGAAAATACAAATAATTAAAATATAATATAATCGTAACAGGAAGCTGACCTATTTCATATCTATTTGCTGAATTTGCATTCTAGAATATTTTACTCATGCATGGTGCTTCAGTATCCAAATTTGTAAAATGCCAATTATTTTCTTTCATTACAGCAGAGGTTGTGGCAGGATCAGCAGCATGGCTTGGCAGAGGCCTTTCATGTGTTTGTGTTCAAAGAAGAGAGAACGATGCTCACCCATCATTTGATTTGACGCCTGCCCAGGTAATATTTGGTGGATTGATACTCTGGAATTTGGTTTCGTATCATCTGGATTCCTCCATTTACTATATCAGATAATTATCTACTTGGCTTTGTGTTAATTAAGATATTAGTTTACAGCACTCTTTTAGGTCATTAATTATGCAACTAATGTTAGGCAATAAACACTAATATGTGGAAAAAGAATTTGTATTATAACTGTCTGTCTTGTTAGTGGTTGACTATCTCATATCAAAGTTGGTTATTGATCATGGTTGTTTAGCCTGAATCTTTGTGTGGCTTTCATTACCAAATTAATGCACATCCATAAAAATGTGGTGTGCCCTCGAGTTAATCTCCAACCGATCTGGAAAACTTTTTATTGTTAAACGAGGATAAATTAGACATTAATAGATGGGCACGTCAATCACTTATGCATACGTGCTTTCATGAATTTGTAGTAGAACAATTTGTGCCAAATATATAGAATGTGACATTGCCTCTGTTTCTCATCTTTTCATTTTTCATTTTTCTGTTGTTTAAGTTAACAATATCTGGTGATTGAGTAACACTTGAGTCATTAGATTTTGATGTTCTATTTCACCTTGTGCATTAGGAGGAATGTCTACAGAGGCTGCAGCAGCGGATAGATGTTGCTTATGATAGTTCAAATATCGAACATCAGGTATAGTCCTGCTTACATCTCACTAACTTATCAGAGCTTATTTAAAACTCAAGAAGATTTTCTTCCTGCTCATGATACAATTAAATTGATCCTTCAAACTGGAGGCCATCCGTTTGGTTAGAACAGAAACTCAGCTTTGATGATTGCCTCTCTCTCTAATTTAATATATGCTTTGTTGTTATAGGAAGCTCTGAGAGCATTGTGGAATGCAGCCTTTCCTGGGGAGGAACTTTCCGGTTTAATATCTGAGCAGTGGAAGGAAATGGGTTGGCAGGGAAAAGATCCGTCTACAGACTTCAGGTAAATATTATTTTCTTCAATTATTTTCAGGTGTCTCATAATCTCATTATCAATAGATAAATTTTTGTTTCTTGTAATTCCTTTGTACCTTTAACTTATAGGTTCCTCTGTCAGGGGTGGTGGTTTCATATCATTGGAAAATTTGTTATTCTTTGCTAGGAACTTTCAGGTATGACCAGTCTCTCTCTCGCATGCACACGCCATCTTGGGTGCACACTCACAGGCCCCGAATGCATAGTGTAAACAAAAACGAGAATATGGGTCAGAAAGAGGCAAAAACAAGAATTAAACTTGTTCCGGCAAATCACCACCACCAAGGAGAAAATTGAGAAAACCACATACTACAAGATTTTCCTTGCGCTCTTAACTTCTCCCTTTAAAAAAATAAATAAATAAATAAATGAAACTGGACAACTCACCATACATCTCTCTCCTGCCCCCCGCATACTACTCTTCTAGTTTCTCTCGCCTCAATTTTCTCTCCCTACGCCCCAACAGTCTCTTTGAACTCTCTACCTGTGACGTGATTCTTTTTACAGAAATCTTTCCAAGATCTTCTTCGAAAGCAGGAAGGTGATCGGGCCATGTGGGAATACCCATTTGCTGTTGCTGGTGTCAACATCACATTCATGCTTATTCAGATGCTCGATCTAGAAGCAGGTGTCTTCTCTATCTCTTTCTTGCTTGAATGTTTAACGAAGAGTGATCACGTGAAGTGGTAAACAAGTTTTTTAAACATTTGAATTCTGGAATGTCATCAACATGAAATTGAATGCTTCTCTTTTTTGTTTGCTCTTTCTTTTTCCCCTCCCCCGGGCTCGCACTCTGGGTTCCCTTTGAATGTTAAGTAGAATCTCAATCCACTATTGCACTGTAGTCTATCTTACAGCAGTTTGGCTTTGAAGTATTTGAAAATTTTCCTTGCATCTCTATTCATTAAAAGTTGTATAATTATTTTGAATATAATACTTCACTTCAGGGAGATTAGATTTGAGTGTTTGATGTAGTACATCTCCTAATCTTTTGCCTAACGTCTGCAGTAAAGCCCGGAACAGTGGTGGGAGCAACCTTTTTGAAGTTTCTTGCAGGTATGCTTGGCAACTAATGTTGAGAATTTACTTAAACATGCACAGCGGAATTAAATAATTTCAATTTTCATTCAGGATTCAGATTTGTATTTAGATAAGAATTGTGATAAGAAATATACCTTTTTTCTTGATTTTGTAATCTCCTTGGCGTTATTCTTTTCCAACAACTTGAATCTGCCTTCCACAGTTGTCCAATTGTCCAGTCTCCCATGAAATCCACACGGAGAATGGACTGCAACTGCTTGGATTTTTCTTTTTGTGCCAGCAAGAATAATGAAAACTTTATGGACCTTAAACTCTAACCATATATTTATAAATAATCAATCCAATTAATTAATTTATCCAACGATTATTAAATTAATTAATTGGCGATTTGCAATCTTTCAATTCTCTTTTGTGTGCGACCTATTAGGTTCTCGACTACGATGCCTAACGATGTGAAATATTATTTTGATCTAATCAAAATTGATAAATTAAACACCTTTTTAATTTATCACAAATTCACACTCGCCGTCCCAGATTGACGTCTAGCAATGTATCAGGGCAACACATGCGACGAAAAATGTCACGTGGTATGACAAAGCTAAAACTGTTCATTTACCATGAAATTAAAATCCCTTCGTCAATATGATCCGATCAACTACGAGATATGGAAGTGTGTCAAACTCGATTATCGATCATATCTTTCATTCTACTATTAAGTCAATATGAGTTGAAAACTCCTTTTCGACTTATATGTATACCTTGGCCAAGGATTTCGTTATTGACTTAATTGAACGAAATGCAGATCACAATCTCTGACTATCTAAGAGTAACGAATCCTCTATTGGTCATTCACAACCTTCATATGGTTCTTGACATATCCGAACGATATCGTATTAGCGGCCCTTAGCATAACAACATCCAACATCGTCAAAGTATGACTGTTTTCATACAAAGCACTATGATTACCTCAAGTCATAGGACCAATTCCACTACCGAACGTTAGAAATTAACCACTGACACTCAGATAGTTATCCATGTGGAATCTCTCAGCGGGTCTCCAATATTTTGTTCTACAACAAAACATCAACGTGTTCATTTAAGTGTCACCACACTTTAGTTTGTGAGATCAGCTACTCACTTCATAAGTAAGAAATGCTACACGTGATGGTCTATCTGTATTAACGATATTCGTATCTCGTTATTACTTACGACCACGATTTATTCAAGATCCAATCATTCGTAATTTGTATCTCACAATCACAACTCCTTGTGATTAGCAAATCACTTAAACTTGGATCTTCGGACTCTATTATTTAATATTATTTATCACAAAATAATTTTAATAAATAATAGATCTTGCCAAAATTAAATGTATTAAACATATTAAAAGTGTTTACAACCTAAATCGATTGAATCTCGGGCACAATACTTACAAACTCCCACTTGCTCTAGATCCAATCACTCATGTATCTAATACCATAACCGTCCACATGACGATCATGTTTCTGTTGTGACAACGGCTTTGTTAGTGGATCTGTAATATTGTCATCTGTGGGAACTCGCTCTATCGTTACGTCATTTTTTTGTATAATTTCCCTGATGAGATAATATCGCCGTAGTACATGTTTGGATCGTTGATGAGACCTCGGTTCCTTCGCTTGTGCGATGGCTCCATTGTTATCACAATACAAAGGTATGGAATCAACAATGCTTGGAACGACTCCAAGTTCATTAATGAATTTCTTGATCCAGACAAATTCCTTTGCTGCTTCAGAAGCAGCAATGTACTAGACTTCTGTTGTTGAATCAGCGGTTGTCTCCTGTTTGGAACTTTTCCAACTAACCGCTCCATTGTTGAGAGTAAACATATATCCTGATTGAGACTTGCTATCATCTTTGTCAGTTTGAAAGCTGGCATCAGTATACCCATGAATTTTCAGTTCATTTCCTCCATAGTTTAAGAACACATCTTTAGTCCTTCTCAAGTACTTAAAAATGTTTTTAATCGCTATCCAGTGTTTCTCACCAGGGTTTGCTTGAAACCTGCTCGTAACACTTAGAGCATATGAAATATCTGGTCTCGTACATAGCATCGCATACATGATAGATCCTTTCGCCGAAGCATAAGGAATCTTATCTATACGCTCCTTTCATCATGTGTTTTAGGACACATATCTTTTGAGAGATAAATCACATGCGACATGGGACATAAACCTCTTTTAGACTCTTCCATATTAAATCTTCTAAAGATTTTATCTATATACGAAGATTGGGATAAGGCTAGTAATTTTTTAGATCTATCTCTATAGATCTTGATTCCCAAGATATACGCTGCTTCTCCCATATCTTTCATGGAGAAATTCTTCGACAATCATAATTTTACCGATTGAAGCATTAGGATGTCGTTTCCCATTAATAATGTCATCGACATATAATATTAGAAATACGACCGCGCTCCCACTTGTCTTCTTGTAAACATACGGTTCATCTTCATTTTTGATAAAATCAAACATTTTGATTATCTCATCAAAACGAAGATTCCAGCTCCTAGAGACTTGCTTTAATCCATAAATGGATCGATTTAGCTTACATACTTTGTTGGCTCCTTTGAATTCAAAACTTTCAGGCTGTGTCATATACACCTCCTCTTGTAAGTTTCCATTAAGGAAAGTAGTTTTGACATCCATTTGTCATATCTCATAATCATGGTATGCAGCTATTGCAAGCAGAATTCGAATGGACTTTAGCATGGCTATAGGCGAAAAAGTTTCGTCAAAGTCAACGCCTTGTCGTTGTGTATAATCCTTTGCTACTAGCCTTGCTTTGTATGTATCGACGTTTCCATCCACATCGACATTTTTCTTGTAAGCCCATTTACAACATATCGGCTTTATCTCACCTGGAAGGTCGACCAAGGTCCAAACTTTGTTTTTATACATTGAATTCATTTCGAATTCCATGGCTTCTTGTCATATCTTCGAGTCAACACTTGACTTCGCTTCTACGTAATCTGTAGGTTCATCATCCTCGACTAATAATACTTGATTAGTAATCCTGAATTCGTACCTTTTGGGAAGTCGAATGATCCTACTTGATTTACACTGAGTTGGAGTGTTCTCAGGGTTCTCTACATCCTGATCAAGAGTCTGTCCGTCAACAGGTGTAGGATCGGACTCAGGTTCATCTAATTGGTCAACAGTATCTATGAATTCTTGAACTCCTTCAAGTTCTAGTTTGCTCCCACTACCATCTCCTAGAATAAACTCTTTCTCTAGGAATATAACATGTCTTGATATGAAAACCTTCTTCTCAACAAGATTATTAAACTGATATCCAATTGTCTCTTTTGGATATCCCACAAATACGCATTTGTCAGACTAAGCCTCAAGCTTATCTGATTTATTTCACTTTAAATAAGCGTCACAGTCCCAAACTTTCATGTGAGATAAGTTTGGTCTTTTTCCTCGCCATAGCTCGTACGGAGTTTTGTCAACCAATTTAGATGGGACACGATTAAGTGTGTAGTACGTAGCAATTAGTGCATGATCCCAAAATGATTTTGGGATGTTTGCATAGCTCATCATAGATCGCACCATGTCTAACAAAGTGTGATTCCTCCGTTTAGATACACCATTATGTTACGGTGTATATGGTGGAGTCCACTGCGAGAGAATCTCATTCTCTTTTAGATAATCTAAAAATCCTCCCTTTAAATATTCTCCACCTAGATCTGATCTCAGCGTGAGAATATTTTTACTAGTCTGTTTCTCTACTTCAAGTTTGAATTCCTTGAATTTTTCAAGTGCTTCATACTTGAATTTTATCAGATACACATAACCATATCTAGAATGATCATCAGTGAATGTGATGAAGTAAGAAAAACCACCTCTGACAGTTATTGACATGGGTCCACATACATTAGTATGTATTAGTCCCAGCAGCTCTGTGGTTCTTTCTCCTTTTCCAGTAAAAAGGAACTTGCGATTGGCATTTGTCAAATGATTCAAAATCAGTTGACCCCAAGTATCCATCTTTATGTAACTTGAAAATGCGTTTGTCGTTAATATGGCCCAGTCTGCAATGCCAGAGGTATGTATTATTTAGATTATCACTTTTATGCCTTTTATTTTCTATATTCATAATAGACGACTCAGTATCAAGAATATAAATTCCATTTTGCAACACACCACAACCATAAAAGATCTCATATTTATAAAACGAACAACGATTGTTCTTAACATTAATTGAAAAATCATTCATGTCCAAACATGAAATAAAAATAATGTTTTTAGTAATGGCGGGAACAAAATAACATTTTTTTAATTTTAATACTAAGCCCGAAGTCAGTGGTAAGAAGTATGTCCTACAGCTAATGCAGCAACTCTTACTCCATTTCCCACACGCAGGTCAACTTCTCTTTTCTGCAGTGGTCTACCTCTCTTTAGTCCCTGCATATTTATACAAATATGAGATCCACATCCGGTATCTAATACTCAAGAAGCTAATGAAGTAGACATATTAACCTTGATAACAAAAATACCTGAAATAGAAGTTTCAGAAGATTTCTTTCCCTTCAAGCTAGTGAGGTAAGCCTTGCAGTTCCTCTTCCAATGACCTTTCACTCCACAATGATAGCATGGGTCATCAGATTTGGTATTGTCCTTGCCTGCTTTGACTGTTTTGTTATTACCCTTAGCCTTTTTGGATTTTTTTTAAAACTTCCTTTGATTTTCCTCTTAGTACCCTTGGAGGAATGAATAGCTAAGACATGCCTAATGCTAGCCTTGACATTGGGCTCCACAGTTTTAAGCATATTAAGCAACTCAGGGAGTGTACATTTGATCTTATTCATATTGAAGTTCATAATGAATTGTGAATAACTATCTGGCAGAGATTGCAAAACCAAGTCAATACTTAGTTCATGATTCATAATAAAACCCAACGAAGCCAGTTTTTCAACGAAGCCAATCACCTTCAGCACATGAGCACTGACTGAAGATCCCTCTGCCATTTTGCACCGGTATAGTTGTTTAGAGGTCTCATACCTCTCCATACGAGATTATTCATCATACAACTTCTTAAGATGAAAAATCATAGTATAAGTATCCATACCCTCATGTTGCTTCTGCAACTCAGGTGACATAGCTGCAAGCATCACACATGCTGCAGTGTTATCGTCATCACTGTGTTTGTTGTAAGCAGCCACCTCTTCCTGAGTGAAATTTTCAGTAGGCACCACTGGAAAGGAATGCTCAAGGACATATCCAATTTTCTCATGCTTGAGAACGATTCTCAACTTGCGGTGTCAATCGAAAAAATTTGGTCCGATCAGTTTGTTGGCATCCAGTATGCCTCTCAAATTCATATGATTACTCATGATTCAAAAACTATAAATGACGGAAAAAACGTAGAATTAATATGTATTATAATGCATATGCACAAACTCAATATGGATTTTAATTAAATGTGCTCCCACTGTTTAAAATGAATCCATGACCCTCATACATAAATTATTTGAATCCACATTTGATTCCCATTGGGCTGGGATCCCATTCGTTGTATCAAGATCTTGAGTGTACTCAACAAATCCTAATAAAACATTTGAGTAGATATTTTTATCAAATGTATCTCCACACAACTTCCAGATCATTAAGCTGACAACTCTTTTGTCTTCACACATCTTATGTGTTAGCTTAACATGCCTTTAAAATTTATCTCCTTGAGTGTACTCAACAAAAGATAAATTTTAGTTAAGTCAAACCCATCATTCAGAAACATCAAATATTTCATAGTGTCAAACATATCCCTAATAGACCAGC
>NC_036254.1:1188439-1236286 GCF_002742605.1 Olea europaea var. sylvestris | reverse complement strand
TGTATATGTGTATGTGTATATATGTATGTATGTATGTATGTATATAGTTTTCCCGAGCCAAAAGGAAGATTAGTTGGTCAATTCCTAAGGGGTACAACATTGGATCAACATCAATGCACCATCTCCATGGTGTCCACCTCTTCTTGCGCCTTCAATTAGTCAAACTGTAACATGTATCCTATACTAGTTGGCACGCAGGTCTAAAAGAAATCGGACTCGTAGGCCCATAATAATAACAATAACAATGGATTCGCAGGTTTAATATAATAAAGAGCTCGCAGGCCCATAACAACAATATTAACAACGGATTCGCAGGTCCAAAACAATTAAGGGTTCGCAGGCCCATAAAACAACAAGAAGTAAATCAACCATTCAACACATCCATGTGGTCAAATCCATAATTATCCATAAACATTCATCACATAAATGTTTCCTATGTATAATATCTAATATTATATGCAGTGTATCATAAATCTAGCAATTATAGTTATCAAAACTAATTCAAGATTTTGGATCGAAATAATTAAATAATTAATTAATCATATTAATTAATTAACTTAGTTGGCGGGCCTATTTAATTAAAATCAAATTTTAACTAAATCCCGAATTAGAGTCCAACTCTAATTCCATAACTATTGGGTGAAGTAATTTAATCAAAATCGAATTATAATTAATTATTAAATTAAAGTCATACTCTAAATTTTAATATGCATTGGGAAGTGGTATTAATTGAAATCAAATTTTAATTAATATAATATTAGAGTCCAACTCTAATAAAATTGAATTAATATTTTAATTTAGGACAAAATTCCCAAATAAAATAAAAATTCAATTAAGGGTCAAAATTAAATATTTAAGTTAAAATCTAATTTTAACAAAATATAAAAGTCGTCAAATTTTAAATAAATTTTAATTTTGGGTCAAAATTAGAGAATAGGTCAAACCCAATTAAAACATTATTTTAAAACCAATTCAAAATTCAAATTCAAAACCATTTTGAAATTTACAAATTGATCCAAGTTGGAAATTAACACCATACCCTTCTAAATTAAAAAATTGCAGAACAGGTCCCCCTTTTAAAATTTGCAAACTGACCCAGTTTCATAATTGTAACCAGGGGCCCATAATTGCATTATTTGCAACTGAGGCCCCCGTCTCCAACCAAAAATCCTAGGAATTTTTTTTTTTCTATTGTTGGCGCCACCCTGCCTAACAGCTGGAGGCGGCAGCCCCCTACCACAACAACGCTAAGGCGCTGCTGTTGCAGCGGTATCGTTGCCGCTGCTGTGGGTCGGCAGCAATGCGCTGCTGCCGTGCCGCGGTGGCGCCGCCTTCGATCCAGTTAAAAAAAAAAAGTTTTTTTTTGTTTTGTTTTTCAAAATCAGATTCTGAAAAATAAAATTAAAAACTATATTTGCTAGATTTAGGGATGAACACGATTAAATCAACCTTTAATTTAATCAACATGTAAATCAGTTCCTAACAAATACAAAGTTGGCTCTGATACTACTGTTGGGAATTTACTTAAACATGCATAGCGAAATTAAACAATTTCAATTCCCATTCAGGATTTAGCTTTGTATTTAGATAAGAACTGTGATAAGAAATATATATTTTTCTTGATTTTGCAAACTCCTTTGCGTTATTTTTTTACAGCAACTTGAATCTGCCTTTCACAGCTGTCCAATTGTCCAACCTCCAATGAAATCCACACAGAGAATGGACTCTAACTGCTAGGGTTTTTCTTCTTGTGCCAGCAAGAATAATGAAAACCTTATGGACCTTAAACCCTAGTCATGTATTTATATAAACCCAAATGGGCTCGGTTCAGTCCAATATTTAATTAATCTATTTAATTAAACCCAGTCCGTTAGTTAATTCGGGATATAAATAACAAATCCAATTAATTAATTTATCCAACGATTGCTAAATTAATTAATTAACAATTTGCAATCTTCCAATTCTCTTTTGTGTGCGACCTATTAGGTTCTCGACCACGATGCCTAACGATGTGAAATATTATTTTGATATAATCAAAACTGATAAATTTAACACCCTTTTAATTTATCACAAATTCACACTCGCCGTCCCAAATTGACATCTAACAATGTATCAGGGCAATATATGTGACGGGAAATGTCACGTGATATGACAAAGCCAAAATTGTTCTTTTACCATAAAATTATAATCCCTTCGTCAATATGATTCGATCAACTACGAGATATGGAAATGTGTCAATCTCGATTATCGATCATATCTTTCATTCTACTATTAAGTCAATATGAGTCGAAAACTCCTTTTCGACTTATATGTATACCTTGGCCAAGGATTTCGTTATTGACTTAATTGAACGAAATACAGATCACAATCTCTTACTATCTAAGAGTGATGAATCCTCTATTGGTCATTCATAACCTTCATATGGTTCTTAACATATCCGAACGATGTCGTATTAGCGGCCCTTAGCAGAGCAACATCCAACACCGTCAAAGTATGACTATCTTCATACAAGGCACTATGATAACCTCAAATCATATGACCCATTCCACTACCGAACGTTAGAGATTAACTACTGACACTCAAATAGTTATTCACGTGGAATCTCTCAGCGGGTCTCCAATATTTTGTTCTATAACAAAACATCCACGTGTTCATTTAAGTGTCACCACACTTTAACTCGTGAGATCAGCTACTCACTTCACAAGTAAGAAATGCCACACGTGATGATCTATCTGTATTAACGATATCCGTATCTCATTATTACTTACGACCACGGTTTATTCAAGATCCAATCATACGTAATTTGTATCTCACAATTACAACTTATTGTGATTAGCAAATCACTTAAACTTGAATTTTCGGACTGTATTATTTAATATTATTTATCACAAAATTAATTTAAATAAATAATAGATCTTGCCAAAATTAAATACATTAAACATATTAAAAGTGTTTACAACCTAAATCGATTGGATCTAGGGCATAACACTTACAACTAAATGGTTTAATATTTGCCTTTTCAAATGAAAGCTTCCAAGCATTCATATTTATATAAAAAATTCATAGGCTGTGAATCTCGTGCTTCTATTCACCTGGTCTGGTTAACAGATTATTCAATCAACTCTTAAATTTCTGCTAGTTCTTGAAAGCCATTGATCCCGGGATGAAAGATATAAGCCTAAAGAACAACTAAACCTTATGCCCACAAATTTCAAATTGGTCACAAGAATCTTTTTCGCCACTCTGAATGGTTCATTGCCTAGTCTATTTGAAGATCACAACAGGCCACATTAGTTTTAATCTATGCCTCCCTCTCCAATCAATTCTGTTGAGATTGAGTCACTCTTATAGATGGGAACCTTTAGGTTTATGCAAGACATGCCCAACCACCTAAGTTGTCAAATGTATAATTCATCCTCAAATGCTGCCACATTTACTCGTGGTGCGTATTCTCATTTCTTATCTAATCTGTTCTAGCACGACCAGATGTCCACTTATGCATCCTCACTCCTACATTCTTCATTTCAGACATTTTGTCCTTATAACATGGCAATATTAAGTAGCATATTATATAGTATCTCTAAGACTGCACCTATCTCCAGGTAATGATTTATACATGAAACCAGACTCATTTGCTTTTTGTTCTCTGCGTGATTATTTTTGTGTTTCACCATTACCCATTCTTGCATTTTGCTTGCAGAAAATGAATCTGCATTTGACCTTCTATACTGTATCACATTCAAATTAATGGATCACCAATGGCTTGCCATGCATGCTTCTTACATGGACTTCAATGTAAGTGCTCTCCAATTGTTAGATTTGCTCGAATATAGAACTCAGAAGCCAATATAATTTCCCTTTCAAGTCCGCTCCATATCTATCTTCTTCAGAAGTTCCTTATTGCCAATTTAGAGGTTTTATTCCCTCGAAATAGTCCCTCGAAGCAGGTCTCCGTACTTCAGATTCTATGATTAGGCATTGCTAAAGACTTATTTCACTTCGTGAAAAAATGAAAACTCAACCGAGTCCTTTTTGCGCTTGTATTGCTAATATCAACTGGGGTTTTTTTCATGTTAAATTAGCCACTGATCAGAGTTCCTGTTACATTTAGACCCTAATTCGTCTAGCAATCGATCATTTTCAAACGTTAATCTCCTGTTGGATAATTGTTTGGATACACTGGACAATCTTTTATTGTTGGTACGTCTACAGATTTTGCACCGCGTCTGGTGCTTACTTTTTTATCCAGTAACCGTTGATAGTTTATCAATCTTTATATGTTAGTAGACTGTGATGAAAGCTACTCGTCGTCAGCTAGAAAGGGAGCTTCTGCAACATATCACATGCCTCGAAGACTTGCCCTCGTATAGCCTCCTTAATCGATAGTTTAGGTAGCATGTGTTTCAAGTTGCTTTTCAAGTAGCTGACTTTGTAATGCTGGAGCAAATGCGCAAATGCACAGGATTTGCCTTGCTTCGAAACTTTGGAAATATGGGTTGGTTGCACTTGCGATTCCTTTTCTTTTCCCTACTAATGATTGATAATCGGCAACTGTAATATGGCCTTTATTCTTCACCTTTTACTGTTGAAAAGATTTGTAAATAAGAGCTTGCTTGACGGAGCATCACACAGAGTAGAACGACGATAGCTGACAAACTCTTAAGTTACGAAATGCATTTAAAGAAATATATATATATAATTCGTTTTGTTAGGTCAACTCAAACTTCATGCAATATGGAAAATTGCGTGTTCCCAATCTATATGCCATGGTGTAGCAAAGAGTGTATCAACCTTGCTCATTCTTGTTGAGATGCAATTATCGTGCCCAAAGATATCATTCACAACTCAAATGGTATGTTTTGTACGATAAATGACTATACAATTATCGTGCCCAAAGATATCTTTCACGACTCAAATGGTATGTTCTGTACGATAAATGACAAATTTTATAACACACCTCTTCATTAAACCTATACAACCCTCAGTCTAATATGACCAGTGTACCAAACATAACCTAAGAATCCATTATCCTAATTCGTACAACATGACTTGCAAGTTCATCAATACCGGAATTACGAGAGAAACATTCGAAAAGTTATCCTCCTATTAAGCCAAGTCTGGCGCCTCAAACAACGAAACTGGTAACAACAATTAAGACAAATAAACCAGTTACAAAATATGCAAAATCAAGAGTAGTTAAGTATTGAGTGCTCACGGCTCACCAATGTCCACTAGGTTCAAGGACGAGACCAGATCTCTCTCCCACCACTGAAATTTTGACACCGTGTTTTGACACTTCACCGTGTCAACATTACAGTGAATTATAAACATTATATATATATATGATGAACTATGTCCACTAAAATTGACACCTCAAAATTGTAGTTTTAAAAGTATCAATTTGATCGTGGGATGGTGAGTTAATGCCCTTGATCTCAAAAGATTATTAAAACCCGTTATTATATGTCATATACAGTAAAGATCGCACCCGAAAAATCAAACTATGAAAGACAAATTGACTTAGCATTATGATATAAAACATCCTCAATAACAAATCCATATCATTTCACCACAGGCACAAGAGCACCACTCTTAATTCTTAAAACATGTCTGAAAGCACGAATTATGACGGAGATAGTAACTTTCTTCTATAATAATCACAACAAATGAGCCGTACATAGAGATAGCTCAACTCAAGAAAGAAATTTACTCGTAGATCCAGGGGTGAAGGCTGCTCTTCCATTCAGCAATTCCCTCGGGAAACCATAGAGCAATCTCTTTCCTTGCGCTCTCCACTGCATCGCTACCATGAATGACATTCCTGCACCCACAAAAAACATGTGTCTTACTTCTCTGCTCTTTCCATTTAGTGAAGCTTTAGTAACGAGGAACAAGAATAGAGAACTTTGAAAACGTTTTAATTCAGTAAACACATTGATAATTCTTTTCACACATATAAATTAGGTACAAAATGTTTTATGGTAAGTTTAGAACACTTAGGTGTTTGGTGGGGATTAAAATTAGATTTTTAGTATATTTTGATAGAAGATTTTGAAATGTGTGGTTGAAAAGTTGTAAAACTCAAGAAAGATGTAATTAATATTGATTGTTTGACTGGGCCTAAAAGTAAAAATGCAGCAATTCGCCTATACTTTCCTGAAAGATATTGAAACAGCAAATCAATAAATCACATCTGCAGTTAGATAGATCCAATATAAGAAAAGCCATAATTTTTTATGCATTGGGATTTTTCAAAGTTTAACCAAATTTTCGGTTTCACGCTAAACATCCAACACGAGCATTAAATATCTTTCGTGGTAGTATGACGGAATATTCGACACTGGATATTATTAAGAGAAGTGGTGGTAAAATATTTTCCTTTTATTCAGAGTGTTGTACAATATTTCGTACCAAACATGCCCATAACAAACATGTCTGATGAAATTAAAGAATCCAGTGTCTTGACTCGAGCAAACAATACCGAGTATTTGAAGGACTAAGTTAATGCAAAAGTGTTAATTTTGATAAGAACAGACCTAGACTATGTTTTTGACATGAGCAAATAATTCCCATATGAAAATGAATCATTACTAAGAAAGCTAGCTGACCTGCCAATGTCAATGGCGTAATCACCACGGATGGTCCCAGGAGCAGATTCTGCAGGGTTGGTAGCACCAATGATCTTCCTACCAGTAGTAACTACATTCTTACCCTCCCAAACCATTGCAACAACGGGGCCAGATATAATGTACTCAACAAGCCCGTTAAAGAAGGGCTTAGCAGACAAATCTGCATAGTGTTTCTCAGCGAAAGGGCGGTCTACGGTAACGAGCTTCAGACCTGTATCCGAACAAAACTCAGAAATGCAATTAGGAGTTTCCATATTATTCAAATGAAAGTAAAAGCATGATCAGATGATTTATCAACAGCTAAATATCACAGGAAAAAAATGAGCTTGGGATGGTTCATGATATCAGGAACCCAAAAGAAAAGGAAATTAAAAATAAAATAAGAATATAGATTTCCTCGTGTATGAAAAGAAACCAAAACAGGAAAAAGAGCTCATACCTCACCCACAACCTAGTTGTATTTTTCCAAAACAATATTGAGTTCTAACCGCCAAAACGAGGGAACATCTACCAGGACCAACAGGGGTACAAAACTAGAGACAATGCTTCAAAAATAGACCGAGGACAAAGGTTGGGGAGCAATGGGGCGATATTGTGCAATGACATGACACTCATATTCGTAAAAAATTTCTAATGCTATTTTGGAAGACAAATGTAAACAGATGTTTTACATAATTAAAACTTACTTTTATATTCCAAAATTTACACAATCGGGCTTGTGTTCCTTGCTTGTTACAACTTAAAAAATATAACACAAAACATCACACGGTGTATTGGTGATGTAGGAGACGTGTTGTGGGAAGTTGGAAATTCTAAAAACTATACAAACAACAGGACATTGAAAGAGTTGTGCCTTCACAAGTCCTAGCGAGTCCGAGAAGTGTCAACAAACATCAGTACTCCATTTTATGAGTATCTGTTCTCGGTAGTCCATGGCACATTCTTATCCAGCTTAACATAAAATAGATAGCTATAGGATAGAATATTATAATTACAAGTTTTCATATTATACTCCTCATGTGCTTACATTGCTCATTGGCAGCAAAAATATTAAGAAAAAAGCTTCCCAAAAGATTATCTTTTCGATTTATTTCAAACATTAAAACAGAGAAGAAATAAGTAGTCAACCCAAAGAAGAAGAAATATCAGGATTATCATGAATGAACATCCCATCATCATGTACATAAAGATAAGATGAGTAATATGTAGTCTATGAAGGGTTCAGTATTTGGAGGGACGGGTGAACTCCTTTGATCTCAAAATAAAAAAAAATAAAACAATAAAAAACACAAAGAAAATGAAGGTACAAGATAATTAAAGTGAAACACCATTGAAGACACAGGTAATAGAGCAATAAAGATCTTGATGAACTTGTACCATTTGCTGGTATTGTTGCTCCAAAATGGAAGAAAAACTACATTTACCTTTCAAAGTGAAACCTTTTTTCTCAAATCTGCCAATAATTTCACCAACCTGAAACACAACAATAACATGTATAAGAGCTTGATTGGCTAAGCCTAAAACAGTAAAAATACTTTAGAGTAACTTTGTAGCCCCAAACATGTTACCATACTTTACTTTTTTCTAATTTTGAGCAAAACAAATTACTTTTCAAACTTTTTCACCAAAAAGGATTATTCATTTAAAACTGGATTTCTTACTTATATTTACTTAAGTAAACAGTTTAAGCTTGTAGCTAATTATTTCTCTTAAAATTCATCGCACACAGAACACACTTGCTCCACTGAGACTTTCTTAAATGTTAGTCCAAAAAATTAAAAACCAGAAATAACTTGCAATTCTTTTGCAGTTCCCCAACAAAAATAATTCCATTTCTTTTTTGCTTCCCTTCATAATTAATGGGCACTAGAAAGTTCCAAATCTGAAAACAAATGGTCCTTTTAAGGAAAGAAATCAACCCAGAAACGAATTTATAAAAAATTAACTATCCCATAAACAATAAAGTCCAAGATAAAAACAAAAGGCAAATTCTTAAAATTCAACAGAAAAAATAACACGTAGATCCAGAAAAATGAAAAAAAAAATTAATAATAATAATGATAGAGAGAATATACCAGTCCTCTTTGGACGCCATCAGGCTTGATCATGATAAAAGTTTGCTCCATGGTTACGTTTTCTTCAAAGCCGCCAAGTATGTGAAATTGAACTTCAAATGATTTATAAATTTTTGGCTAGGCAAGAACCCTAATGCTGCCCAGTGGAATATTCCATTTTCTGAACCATACCGTTTGATTAATTTTCTTTTCCTAAATTAAAAAAATAAAAAATAAAAAAATTGCCAATAAATTTTGCAAAATTAATTTGGGTTTCTCTCCTTGCACAACATGTGGGGCCCACCCCATGTCTCACACCCTGTGCACACCCTGTGCACAGGGTTCTGTGCAAGGAGAGAAACCCTAAATATTTTCTATATCTATAGCTTTATTGATGCTTTTTTGTCCGTCCATTCATTTAGAAGGTGTGTGAAGGAAATTAAAATTATATTTTTTAGAAAATTGTGATAGAAATTTTTGAAATGTGTGATTGAAAAGTTGTGGAATTAATGAAATATGTGATTGATATTTATTGTTTGACTTTGACTTGTTTGATGTGAATTAAAAATATTTTTTTTTTAAAATTGTAATAAAAGTTTTTAAAATGTATGCTTAAAAAGTTGTGGGACTAATGAAAAATATAATTTATATTTAGTGTTTGACTTTGATTTAGATTAAAATTAAATTTTAATCCATACCAAACGGATTCTTAATATAACTAGTGGAAGATTAAATTTTTTAAATAATTTTGAGATCACAATATTTACTTTTAATCTTTTTTATCTTCATTTTAACTCAAATAATTGTGTAGTGTATATATTAATTGTTGGCCACACCTTTACTTAAATTGCTTTCTCATATTAAGTTAATGTTTGGTTCATGAATTGAAAACATTTGTTAAATGCAATAATATTTTATAGGATTAATAACTTTTCAATCACATGTTTCATTAATTTTTATCAAAATTTACTAAAAATTTGTTATAGAAACCAAACAATAGCTAAATAATGCAAACTCATGTAACAACAGTAGCTACGAAACTCACACAAGATTGAAATAAATCCAAGAAAGCCAATAATCAACGTTTAATGTCTGACCCAAAAATATTAGATCAAGAAACCAACACAATCATCGACAATGTGTTGACCCATTGATCACAAGATTCAAGAATCTCACCTAAATTTTTGAACACCACAAGAAAATAATTATTAATAAGTTCGAAATTTAGTTCAATGAAAAATAAGGAATTGAAAGCAAAATTGCTCACAAAATTAATTGCTCATTGGGATGCTGTCACACAGATGATTCAATTTCCTCTAGCCAGAATTTTCCAAAGCACTACGCGGTCACATGTGTTGAGAAACTATGCAGTTGCATAGTTCAAACGTTTAAGTCCTACGTCTGCTGTTTGAATCGTGTTGAACCAACTTGTTTCCTCTTTCGAATCCAATACGAAACTTGTTCATTTACTTGTCAAAATCAATGTTTTGTCCATTGTAGCTCGTACAAGTAACCCCGTCACTTCTTTAACCCGCTCTGCTCACGACCTAGTCATCCGTTCTTCTTCAACGATCAAAGGATCTTAGCCCAGACTTGCCTTCTTTGCATTTGTTCCATGGATCACATCATTAAACTTTAGTTTTATGTGCATCAAAGAGATAATCTGTATCTACATATTCTATTAAAGTAAATCCCGACTTTTTGTGAATAAAATATTCTCAAATTAGTAGTATCTTCAGGTCATGAAATATGTGTTTAATACCTTTCCAATCAATGCATTTGAGTTGGTGCACAACTATATTGCAATAAGATTTACAAAAACAAAAGCTATATCGGGTCAAGCGAGTTTGCAAGATAAGTTAATGCTCCAATTGTATTAAAATATGGTACTTCAAGACCAAGAACCTTTTTCTCAATTTTCAAATGAATGAAATGAATCTCTTTCTCATAAAATGATCGAACAACCATAGGTGTTGCCAATAAATGTGTATTATTCATATAAAAAAGTTTTAAGATTTTTCTATATATGTAAATTAATGAACAAATAATCCTTTTAAGAAGTGTTCAATCTGTAACCTTAGATAAAATTTAATTTTTCCCAAATCTTTCATCTCAAATTCGTTTTTCAAGTAATCTGCAATTTTGTTAAGTTCTTTAAGAGCTCCAATTAAGGGGGTATTTGTGATCCATTTTTATGTAAAAAAGCATTTTTGAATAGTAAATTGATGAGAAATGTGTGGTTAAAAAGTAAGGAAATATTTTTTATTCACGTGTAATATTATTTTAATAAAGAATGTGTGGTTGAAAAGAATTGAAAGAAAAATGCATTTTAAAAAAAAAAAAGGGTAACAAACGGCTCCTAAATTTAAATCGTCAACATAAACTGATACAATTACAAATCCAATGTTTGTTTTCTTTTATAAAAACACATGGGCAAACAACGTCGATTTTATAATCCTTCTTCAACAAATATTCGCTAAGGCGATTATAACATATGCGTCCACATTATTTCAATCTATATAATGATATTTACAAGTTAATTGAAACATAGTTCTCGGACAAATATCATTTATTCCTATCACTTTATGTCCTTTGGGAATATTCATATACAAGTCACTATCAAGTGAATTATAAAAATATGTAGTTACTACATTCATAAGGCGCATATCAAGCCTTTTTGACACAGTCAAACTAATTAAGAATCAAGTGATGATGTTCATTACGAAAGAATATGTTTCTTCACAATCAATTTCTAATCTTTATAAGTAACCATGAGCTATGAGTTGGGGGTTTTTATCTTATAATTTTATTATTTTAATTTTTCTTTCGTACAAATACATATTTGTACCCTACATGGATTAAATTTTCTAGTGTTCGAACTATAGATTGAAACACTTTTCGTTTCTCTAGGAAATTTAATTCCATTCATGTTGCTTCTTTCCATTTTAGCTAATTATTTCTATGTTCACGGTCTTTAACAAATTGTGGTTCATGATCCTTATTTTGTATAATATCATCAACCATGTTAAAGACAAAAATATTGTCTATAAAAGTATTATTTTGTTCGCATAATTTATGAGATAACATATAATTTATTGAAATCTCATTATTTTTTAACACTTGTGACTTTTCAGGAACCATATATTCAATATTTGATTTATCAATATTTTCTAATGCTACTTCTTCCAAAATTTTTGGTTGAATTTTCTCTTGTACCTTTCTTTTTCGAGGTACATAATCTCAATGTCAACCATGCTTATAACGCATTTGATATTCATTTGTTACAGCAAATTGTCCTTCAGAAACATTGATTCTCGCTCGAACATTTTCTAATTGTATATATGACTTTGATACTTTTTTTGTATTAACAAACATATTAGGTAATTGATTTGCAATATTTTGCAAATGGTTTTTTTTTTTCACATTTTGGTTACATTGATTGTTACAAGGATCAAAGTGAGATAGAGTTATTCTATTCCAAGAAATTTTACTTTATTTTTCAGGATATAGTTTTATCCCCTCAAAGTTGGAAAAATTATTTCTTCAAAATGACAATCTATAAAACGTGCAGTAAATAAATCATATGTTAAAACTTTAACCTAATAAAATATGATGAATCAAAGTCTACATAAATTATAATTTTTTGTTGGGGACTCATTTTAGTACGTTATGGGTTGAAATAAGGATTTGGACAGTACAATAAAATAACCCGTAAGTAATAAATATTATATTTATGACCAAATGTGAGTTGAAAATGTGAATATTGATAATCAGCAGTTGGTCTTATACGAACCAATGATGCAACACGTGATATGGCATGACCCGAAATAAAAGCCATGAATTTTGTTTTCATAAGTAATAGTTTAGTAATAAGTTGTAGACATTTACTGAATGACTCTGCCGAACCATTTTATGTTTGGACAAGCACAACTGAATGTTCAATAATAACTCCAATTGACATAAAATAATCATCGGATGCTTGTGATCCGAATTCACCAACATTATCAAGACGAATTTTCTTGATTGAGTAATCAAAAAATTAAGCTCGTAATATTTTATGATTTGAGCAAATAGTCTAGCAAAAGAATTTTTGTAGTCAAATGTCCAATGACTAACTTGCTATGCGAACAAGTTACAAAGATAATTATTAGGTTAAAGAATCTTTCTTTAGTGGACGTCCATGTGAGTTGATGACGTCCAAGTCAATCAATGCCAAAATTTAAAACTTTTTATGTCAATGAATTTCTGGTTCTTGACAATATTTGATTCGATCATCTTTATAAATGTATAATACATGTCAAATGAGTGTGCATGAAATTTTTCTTTTGTTTGCTTTTAGCCAAATACAAAAGAAGTTATGCAATGATATTATTCAATATTATTTTCTTATACTGTCTCGATTTGATATGCATTGTAGCGGATATCTTTAAAATCAATCAAATTTCTTTTAATTTTGCTAGAACAAAGTGAACCATCAATATACAATTTTGTATTATTTGGTAAAATAGTACAAACTCTTCTCGAGCCTTTAATAATATTCAATGCACCTGATGTTGTATTAAGCCCTTGTTTAGTACCAATTAAAATTTAGATTTTAATTTAAATCAAAGTCAACAATTAATTTTAACCACATATTTTATGTGTCTCACAACTTTTCAACCGCACATTTTATCAACTTCTATCAAAATTTACTAAAAATCTGATTTTAATTTCCTTCAAACAAGGACTAAAATTATTTTATGCTAATTTTGAGTTGAATTTTTTTTTTTTTACCTTGAAGAATATTATGCATAGTTGCACTATCAATCAAGCAGGTACTTAAAAAATCCGTCATAAATATAACAAAATAGGTATATTTAAAAAAAACTCGAATTTATATTTAAAAGAAGTAAACATAATTCTATATTATAAAATTAACGATGCATAATAAAGTCTCAATTTATTATTATTATTTATTTTTACAAAAAGTGAAAACATATTTCAAACTGAATTTCTAAAACAAAGAGAAATACTAAAAAAAAAAAAAAGAAGAAGAAGGTAAACTAATCTATATATTCCATCACACCACCTCAATTAAATGGTTAATATTGTCATTTG
Source organism: Olea europaea var. sylvestris (assembly GCF_002742605.1). NCBI lineage: Eukaryota > Viridiplantae > Streptophyta > Magnoliopsida > Lamiales > Oleaceae > Olea > Olea europaea. The sequence continues at coordinate 1,222,506 of NC_036254.1, read as the reverse complement.
AATCAACAAAAAAAATCAAAGAAATGAGTCACGTCAATTGAACTATCGTAATTAGAAAAATTTGTTTCCACTTTTCCATTTCCTTTGATTGATTTTTGATAGAAATCCATAATATGTTTTGCCGTATAACAAGTACGTGCCCAATGTCATTTCATTTTACATCTAAAACAACTTTTTGTACTCCTTTTTGGATATGCTAATTTCGTTTACTCTATACATTTTGTAATTATTGCCTTGTTGATGATAGTTTTGTTCATTATTTTGTCAATGGTTTATTTCACGTCCACGTCCGCGTCTTGATATTATATTTGTTTCAGGCATGTAGTGTCATTTGCTTCAGGTAATGATATAGAACCAGTTGAATGTAACAAATGATTTTTCATAATAGTTCGTTATTTTGATAAATTAAAAGTATGCAGGATATGAGTTCTGAGTACTCTTTGAATCATGCTCACGATATTGTTGCCGCAGGAATACATTCGAGACACGAAAAGTAAAAAAAGTTCTCCACGCAAAGTCAATTTTGGTTACACAATCCAAAAAAGTAGCAAAAAATTATTATAAAATATAACATGAAAATAAAATTTACTAATTAATGGAAGAATTCGAAATAAATTCAAATGACGACGTTATTTTGGCTTTGATATCGTGCTAGAAACTGTAAATTAAAAATTAGCCACATACAATATTGAAAAACCAACGAAAATTCTATATATAACTTTTCCTTTTGTCAACTACAAACAAACAAAAATCCTAGCACTCAATTTATTGAGTTACAAAAGCCTACAAATAACTTAATTCTACACTAATTACACAATCAAATTCTATTACAAATAATCTCAAAAATTTTTAATAAATATAAAAAAATGCCCCCACACTCTTTTCTAAATCATTATGTCTTACTTTTGAACCTTTTATAAATCTGAATCAGAAACCTAAACACGAAAGGCACAGCAGCAGCGCCAAAAAGAGCACCAAATCTCACTGATTCATCAGGTGAAATGGCAAAAACTGCAGATGCATAGGTCGCAAACATTCCCAGAATTGCAGCCCACAATTCAAGATAAAAAGGGAATTTGTATGTCAGAGACATGAGTACAAGAATTGATGAAGAAAGGGCCAAAGTATTCGAAGTTAAAAAGACATGAAATGCTCCATTTTGGCTCGCGTATATTGCCGTTCCTGCTTTATGTCCATTCGTATCGTCCTGCCAAACTCCGCCGGGCGGATTCACTCCGGACTGGAACGTTACGGCGGTGATCACTGTAGCAACTACCAGGAGAACGTTTCGAGTGTCATTTGGCGTGTCCACGTATTCGTCATAGCGAAACCTGAACCAACTTCCCTTTGATACTTGAGGTGAACAAGCCATTTTTTCTTTTTTCAATCAAGAAAATATTAGGGAGAATTTGTCACGATCTTAATGGATGTGTTAATGAAGTAAAGTTGTTGGAAATGAATTAATCCTGATATTAAAGTCTTTTATGTAAACTTTCTTGTCAATAAATGTCTGCTATACCCAAGTTTGAATATTCCACAAAAGTTCATCTTCAAATCTTCCAGAATATAAAGAATATGGTGATATTTGATGATCCGGTCATAATTGTAGTTTAAATATTAATGTTCTTATTACAAATGGATTTGTCAATAAATAGGTACGTACTTTTTTGATAGAGGGTTCGTTTGACATAATTACTTTTACTAGTCAATGTCACGTGCGTTGCACAAATTTTGTATTTATCGTATTTTTATTAGCATATGAATTTTAGTTTTTAGGAAAGAATAACATGTCTTTATAATAAAGTCTATTAAAACTTATTTTAGTTGGCATATGCACGTAACTATCATTTTAAAACTGTTGTTCCTGAAATGTTTAGTAATTTCTTTTGAAAACGTTTGGTTCTAGGGGTGTCACAGCATAGAAAAAAAGTAATATGGTAAAAAATTCCATTCGAACTTACGTGCAAAACACCAAGTATCTTCAGATTTGGCGTCGGATTATGTGCACCTGTTAAGAAACAAAATAAGAAGCATAAGCTATATTTTCCTTGGCTTGAATCGGACTGCAGTTACAAATAAAAGGATGGTATAATTGACTTTTTCTTCCCTCTCTTGAAAATGGTCATTTTTTACACATTTATTGTATATACTATTTAAGCTACTTATCATTTGCACTTTTGGCAATGGTATTGTCAACTTCAAATGCCAGTATAGATATTTGATTTCTCCTAGAAGCCACACCATTTGTAAATCCGCCGAGTTCAAATTTGTCATGCTGCTGCTTAGTGTATCTAGAACTTCCACTGCCTTCTCCAAGCCTACTATGCCAGCCTTCTCAAGAAATGAAATCACCTGAGATGCCTGTCACAGTAAGTAACTTGCCTTAACATATTATCAAGATGCCATCTTTCAGAAAAGTTTTTTATCCTTGGTTCTTTCTCAGAAAAAAGAAGGGAATTAATAAAATGTTCAACAATTATTTAAATACTAACATTTTTGCAAATGGTCTGCTCCCAACAGAATATAAAGAAGCTAGGTAATGTTTATAAACCACATTTGTTTCTGACTTCAACGTACCATGAAGTGAAAGGACAAATCATGTTTATGAAAATAGCATCTGTCTCACTGATTATATTTTCCTGGATTTCTATTCATCCATTTCATGTTAAACAGAAATTGTAAGTAAACACCATCTGGATCACCCAAGGTCCTTTCAACAAAAATGATAAACTATACACCATGCATTTCCTTAGTCAAACCAGCAATTATAATGCATCCACGTATCGTTTCTCTTCTTCCTCCTTTCCATTGCAACCATTTCCACACTTGATTAAACAATCTAATATCCTCCATTGTTTAAACTACCTCACAGAATTTGATATATAACAGCTAAATAATCCTATGCGGACAAAAATCCATACAGCAAAGCTCCAATTTTTTGTCTATATTATCAAAATTGTGTTGTGGTAGCCTTCAATTTGAACAGGAACAAATTTATATCTCCAACACCAGTACTATGGCATCAAACTATAAAACAGCCTAAAGATTCCTACTTCACCCAATTAAAGCTAGGATTTCGTGAACTCCACAGTTGAGAATTCAGTAAATTGTTGGAAAATACAACAACGCTAAATTGCTTCCCCCGTACGTCTCATACAAAGCAAACCCAGAAATGAACTCGCAATATTTCCCACTTTTTTGACCTGAACAATCCCCCCACCACAACGCAAAAAAAATGATTACTAAAGAAAGAAACGAACCCAAAAAAGTACCACGATAATACATAGAAAATTGAATACAAAATAACAAAATGAGCCGTAATAAATGAAGAAAAATTATGCAATTCTGGGCTAAACCTTAAGAATTGGGAGAAAAGTGGACACTTAAGGGACTTGAGGGAATGCCTGTGAAAAAGAAAGCAATAGCATGAGGTTATAAAGTTTCAAAAAGGGTCATGAGAGTGAGACAACCAGTGACGAGGCTCACAACTATTCATAAACTGAAAAGAACCAAAATTTAGTTTCAATTTACGATTTACTGATCACCAAAAGAAATATTATTGTTGGGTGATTATAAAGGTGTTAGCTTGGCTCACGCATAATGAGAGTTGCGAGAATGTGCTAACAACAAAAATCTCTTATGAGTTATTTGATGAGTTATTTGTTGGTTTGCTTGTGTGCGAACTGTAGGCTGTCTCACATGAGTGAGAGTGACTCATGATCTGAAAATCGTATGATGGACGATCGACTCAGAACATTATTCTTTATCTGAAAGAGGAGTTTGAAACTCTCTATTTTGAAATCATTAGATTTTCAATCAAATCTAAGTCACGATTCTCGCCGACTTAAGCAAAAAACCTCATTCTTTTGGATCCAAAAATGGTAGCATGTTCCTGTCCCCTTACGAAACTTTCGTTATTGGATTAGGTATATACTTCACACGGCATCATCGAACATCCCTAGGTTATCGAAATGTTGAATTACATCCCCAAACAAGTCAATCATGCTTAATTTTTCATAATTCATGCAAGTAACGTCATTTTTGTTAAGAGTACAATCTAGATTCTTTTCCTTATGTTTTCTTTTAGATGTATAAATATTAAAAAAAAATTTGAAGCATTTATGTTTTCTAGTTAATAATCATAATTGTGTTATGTTTTGTATACGCGCAATGTATAATATCATTGACTTGTAATGTGTCCCGAGCAATCTCATCATTGTGTAATGGAGTGAGTACAATAAATAGTAGATGAGTAAGGATTACAACCTTTTTTTGGCTAGATAATAGGATGAGCTTTGGGTGGCAAGACTAGCCGTGCCACTTCAGGTTGGGACATCGGAGTCACACAAGTCCATTTACAACCATCAAAGATTTTCACCACTCTAAAAATGCCTGCTTCCTTATCTGTAATTAAATGTCATCAGGATGAGGTATGTCCCAACCATTTTACACAACCCTCAATTCAAAAATAAGTTAGTAACTCGATGTTGAAATCTGACTTAGGTTTGGGAACTTCTTCCAAATGTTGAAATTATGGCACGATCAAACAAGACTCGAATTGAAATGTTTAAATATGGTGAGCATATTATTGGCATTCAAAGTCACCCCAAGTACACTAAGGATATCTTGTTGAATATCATTGACCGTCTTCTCAATTGCAATCTCATTGAGGTATGAAAATAAAATTCTAACATTTTGATTCTATTAAACTTTTGTCACCTTATACATACATGTCTTGTATCTATCTTTTTCAAGAGTCTCTTGCAGAAGAGGCCAATTCCAAGTTGGAAAGTAGTGAGCTGGATAGTGAGGTATGGAAGAAACTGTGTACCAGCTTTTTCAAAGGGAAATTGGGATAGAAACTTAGAACCACTAAAATTAAAATATGTAAATAGAATATTTGGATCTTTGGTTAGAAAACTATTGACTTTTTATTTATTGAGAACTTTGTTCTATCTTATTAAGACATTCCTGATCAACTATGTTTCCAATTTCTTCTGTGTGGTCTATGGTTATGCAAAGCTTAAGAAGTGATCATGGAACTTGAGTTTCTCCTGTATTCAACCCACATATCCATATAGAACTAGCGCTTGCTAATTTCATTTCCATAGTAGTTCAGGCACTGCATAATAAATCAAAGATGAAATATTTGCATCAGAACTTTATGTTGCAATAATACAAAGAGCAGCTTATATTCATAATGTCACGAAGACGTCGATGAGAAACTCGAAAAATTATGAAAGAGTTTGGAGCTTTTTCCTAATTTTTTGAAACTTTACCTTATGCTTAGTTATTTGATAAGTATGTTTTTACACACTTATTTGGTTCACAAACATGATTTAAACATGGATAAAATGGTTGAATTGTGGCTTAATCCTATTAAATTCATGCAATGTGGGTATTTCAATGGAAATTGTGGAATTCAGGAGAAAAGAGCCGAAGAAGGACCAAAACGCAACAAAGTGATAGTTCGAGGACCAAAGGTGCAAATATTGAGAAGTTGAGATAAATGCAAAACGAGAGTGAAAACATGCCAAGTATGAGCTCAATGACAAAGCAAAACAATTGGAAGAAGAAAGTATTGAAGAGGGACTGAAATGAAGACAATTGAAAGTTGGAGGACTAAAGCGCAAATACTCAAAAGATGTGCCGAATGAGTGGCATTAGAATTGATGGTGTCAATCATCAATTGGAAGATAAAATTTGCTGAAAAGATGAAGAAATCGAAGAAAGAAGTCAAGAGAAGCAACAAGGAAGTTTAGGGACCAAAATGTAAAAATCACATAGTTGGTTATATCTATGCGACCGCATAGTGTAACCATCTATGCGGTCGCATAGATGGATGCAGGGAAAATATTGGGGCATTTCAAATGACCTATGCGACCGCATAGGTTCCTTCTATGCGGTCGCATAGAAGAAATTTCGGGGGGTTTTCTGCAGTTTCCTTTTTTGACTCCAACTCTTTTTTTACCTAATTTGGACACGCTATATATACCCTAAAACACGTCCAGAACTAGGGTAGACGATTTTGGGAGAAAAGAGGCACACAATAACATCAAGATCCAAGAATTTATGCAAGAAGAAGGAGGATTTCATCGAGATTGAAGATTTCAACCATCAATTATAATAGGGTGATGTCTTCTCCTTTATTGAATCTTTGTAATTTTCTTCAAAACATGATAGGCTAATTTTTTATTCATTGGGAGTCGATGAACCTTTGATTTTCTTATAAATTCTTATATTTCATGAGTTTAATATAAATTATCTTTGGAATAAATTGTTTGATATATATTGCTTTGATTGAATCCATGATTTATTGGCCATTTATTATGTGATTGTGATGGTTTATTCTTTACATTCGAAAGAAGTAGAATAGACTCGATATATATAAATTGACATAGGGTCCGATAGGGGATAGAAATATACCCCTATGCTTTATGCAATTCGGTAATTGTTCATAGAATTTCATGCGTTTTTGTATGTTGCATCATCGATAGAAATATAGGCTGATGATATGCAGAAATAGATCTAATATATATCGAGAGAATATATTAGATAGGCGTAGGAACATTGAATTGACAATTTTCCATTGATTAATTGGATTTGTGAAATTAGGGTTTATAGAAATAAATGGGGATTCGATGTCCCAATGACTTTATTTCAACTTAATTCTACAATTTCATTTACAACATTGCATATTTACATTTTAATTGAATTGTTGAGTCATTTAATTAGTGGAATTTCGAAATTAGGGTTTTTAATTGGGGGTTTCTTCCAAAATTAGGGCTTTTCACATTTAAACCAAATTTTCATTCAATTAGATTCGGTTAAGGTCACATTAGTCTAATTAGAGCTAATTCAATCCTCGTGGGAACGATACTTGGACTCATAGTCCATTTTACTACTTGTTAACGAACCGTACACTTGCGGTGGGTTTTAAAATTGAAACAAATAAATACGCGAACAAGTTTTTGGCGTTGTTGTCGGGGATTAAATTTTAGATTTAATTCTATCTTTTGTGACACTAATTCGAACTTTTCATTTCAGTACTTGTTAATTTTATTAGATTTATTTTATTATTGTTTATATTGAATTTTTGTGTTAATTCTGCCATATCAGGGTTTGCATGCAAGGAGCACCTAATCAAGACTTGGTCCCTATAGATTCAGAGATCGAACGCACATTCTGTCACAGGCAAAGGGAAGCAAGAGTGATACAACAAATGGCTAACGAACAAAATCGACCGGGAATTCCACTCAACGAAGGTTTGGCAGTGGAAGAGGATGGAAATACGGTACTTGGGGATTTCATGGCACCATTGGTGGTGCAAAGTCAATCTAGTATTGTATATCCTCCATTTGGGCAACCGAACTTCCAAGTGAAGACAAATGTGATTCAACTGTTTCAGAATGGGCATCAATACCATGGGATGGCTAGTGAGAATCCGCATACACACATATCGCGATTTCTTGATATGTGTCAACACTTCAGATACCAAGGTATCTCCGATGATGCTATAAGGTTGCGCTTGTTCCCGCACACCTTGAGGAATAAAACACTTGAATGGCTGGATTCACTGCCTGTCGGAAGCATCACCACTTGGAACGAGCTAACTCATAAATTCTGCACCAAGTTCTTCTCGCCAGCTAAAGTAGCTAAAATGCGGCATGACATCTCAATATTCAACCAGATCGAGTCAGAGTCATTTGAAGAGGTATGGAACTGTTTCAAGAACATGTTAAGGAAGTGCCCGCAACATGGCTTTGATAAGAAGACCCAGATAAGATTTTTCTACACTGGATTACTCCCATCATTCAAGAGTATGGTTGATGCATCATCTGACGGGTCTATCTCTACAAGATCAATTGACGGAGCCTGGGAGCTGTTTGAAAGGATGGCTACAACTTCAGCTATGTGGTCTACAGATCGAGTAGTTCAGAAGAGAGCACCTGGGGTGTATGAAGTAGATACTTACTCAGCACTGTCGGCGAAAATAGATTCCTTATTTCATAAGGTTGAAAGCATTTCACAAACCGCGCACTGCTAAGCAAGTTATGAAGCAGAGTTGTGAAGAATGTAGAGCAGATCACAGTACTGCTACTTGCCCAATTCTAGCACAAGGAGTAGAACATGCAGAATTCGCACAATGGGGTCAGCGCCAGTAGAATAACCCACATTCAGAAACCTTCAATTAAGGCTGGAGAAAACACCCAAATTTCTCTTGGAGCAACCAGAATCAAAATAGACCACAAGGGCAATATCAGCAGCAAGACAAAAAGCCACATTTGGAGGATATGTTCGAGAATTTTATGGCACACACCAATCAGTACATGGAAGCCAATAATCAATTTATGCGAAGGATGGAAACAACGCTTCAAGATCAAAGTGCAGCGATCAAGAACTTGGAGACACAAGTGGGACAGATAGCAATTTCCATGACGGGTAGAGCACCGGGAAACCTACCCAGCAATACTGAAATTAACCCTAAGGAACATGCAAAGGCTATAACAACCAGAAGTGGAGTACAACTGCCGGAACCACATGTAAAAAGTTCAGGAGCCAACAAGGAATTAGAGCCAACCTTGGAGGAAGAAATTGTGGAGCAAACTGACAATGCAACAGGAGATGAGGTTGAGAGGAATTCCAAGACATCACAGGGTAAAAATACTAATCCTGTTAACCCTCATGAACCTCCTATTCCGTTTCCACAAAGGTTGAGAAAGCACAAAATGGATCAGCAATACAGTAAGTTCCTTGAAGTCTTTAAGAAACTGCATATCAACATTCCATTTGCTGAAGCATTTGTCCAGATGCCGAGCTATGCAAAATTCCTAAAGGATATCCTCTCCAACAAGTGAAAAATAGAAGAACACGAAACAGTAATGTTGACTGAGGAATGCAGCGCCAGAATCCAGAGAAAGCTACCCCCAAAACTGAAAGATCCAGGGAGTTTTACTGTACCCTGCACTATTGGAGACTATTATTTTGATAAAGCTTCATGTGATTTAGGTGCAAGTATTAATCTAATGCCTCTTTCTGTTTTCAGGAAACTCGGGTTGGGAGAAGCAAAAGCCACAACAGTGACATTGCAGTTAGCAAATCGATCCCTTACACATCCAAGAGGAATCATTGAAGACGTGCTGGTAAAAGTGGAGAAGTTCATATTTCCAGCTGATTTTCTTATCTTGGACATGGAAGAAGATAAAGATGTTCCACTCATTTTGGGGCGACCTTTCTTAGCCACTGGGAGAGCAATTGTAGATCTTCAGAAGGGACAGCTGATATTGAGGCTTGGTGACGAGCAAATCTCATTCAACGTGTTCAAAGCAATGAAATTCCCTTCTGAGTCAGACAGTTGTTTCCAAATCGATGTAGTCGACCGAATAGTTCAAGACACATTTCGGCTACGTCATCCTTCCGATGCATATGAGGCATGCATAGCACATTCACAATCCACCCATTCTGAATTAAGTGAGATTGAGACATGTGCTCGGTTTTTGGAGAGTAACTAGCCATATATGCACAGACGCTACTATGAAGAGCTGGGAACTAGAACTGCAAAATCAATACATCTATTGTGAAACCGACTAAATTGGAACTCAAACAACTGCCACCACATCTTCGATATGCGTACCTGGGGGAATCTTCTACACTACCTGTTATTATTTCAAGCACTGTCAGTGAGGTAGAGGAAGAGAAACTACTTCGGGTGTTAAGGGAGAATAAAATAGCTATTGGATGGTCGATTGCATATATAAAGGGGATCAGCCCATCTATATGCATGCATAAGATACTCATGGAGGAAAAATTCAAACCAAGCATTGATGGGCAGCGGAGATTGAACCCACACATGAAGGAAGTGGTTAGGGCTGAGGTATTGAAGTTGCTCGATGCAGGCATTATTTATCCAATATCAGATAGTGCATGGATCAGTGCGGTGCAAGTTGTTCCCAAGAAAGGAGGAATCACAGTGATAGAAAATGAGAAAAATGAGTTGATTCCTACACGGACAGTGACTGGATGGAGAGTTTGCATTGACTACCGTAAACTAAACTCAGCTATTCGAAAGGATCACTTTCCATTACCGTTCATTGATCAGATGCTGGAGAGATTAGCAGGGCATTCGCACTACTATTTCCTAGATGGGTACTCCGGGTATAATCAGATTCCAGTGGCACTAGACGATCACGAGAAGACCACTTTCACTTGCCCCTATGGCACCTTTGCATACAGAAGGATGCCATTTGGATTATGCAACGCTCCCGCTACCTTTCAGCGCTGCATGATGGCTATTTTCTCAGACATGATTGAGAAATTCATCGAGGTATTCATGGATGACTTCTCTATGTTTGGATCTTCATTTGATGAGTGCTTGGAGCATCTAAGTCTTGTGCTACAACGGTGTACGGAGACCAACTTGGTGTTGAATTGGGAGAAATGTCACTTTATGGTGCAAGAAGGTATCGTATTAGGGCACAAAATTTCAGCAAAGGGTATTGAAGTGGACAGGGCAAAGATTCGGGTGATCGAGAATTTACCACCACCTACCTCAGTGAAGGGTGTTCGCAGTTTTCTTGGGCACGCTGGATTCTACAGAAGGTTTATCAAGGATTTTTCAAAAATTACCAAACCTCTGTGCTGTTTACTGATGAAGGAGTCCACATTTGAGTTTACTGATGAGTGTCTGCAGGCCTTTAACACTTTGAAAGAGAAGTTGACTTCAGCACCTATAATTATCACACCGGATTGGAATCTGCCATTCGAATTAATGTGTGACGCCAGTGATTATGCTGTGGGAGCCGTGTTGGGTCAACGAAGGAATAAGGTATTTCACGTTATCTACTATGCAAGTAAGACTTTGAACGATGCCCAGTTAAATTATGCCACTACGGAGAAAGAGCTTCTTGCTATAGTCTATGTATTTGACAAATTTCGATCATACCTTGTGAGGTCGAAGGTCGTAGTCTACACAGATCATGCCGCTATCAGGCACTTAATGGAAAAGAAGGATGATAAGCCACGTCTCATTCGTTGGATATTACTACTTCAAGAGTTTGACTTGGAAATTAAGGATAAGAAAGGCGGTGAAAACGTGGTGGCGGACCACCTATCTTGGCTTGAGGACACAGAACGGACAAAGACAATGGAAATAAATGAAATCTTCCCAGACGAACTGATTTTTGGTGTGATGGAAACACCCTGGTATGCAGATATAGTTAATTATTTAGCCAGGTCTATTATACCGCCAGATTATTCAAGTCACCAGAAAAAGAAATTATTCGCTGAATTGAAATATTATTTTTGGGAAGATCCCATTCTCTACAGGCGGGGGCTGATCAAATTGTTCGTCGCTGTGTACCAGAGGAAGAGGTGCCTTTGATACTAGAAAATTGTCACTCATCTATATATGCAGGGCATTTTGGTGCTTCGAAAACAGCTGCGAAGATTCTTCAATCAGGTTTTTACTGGCCTACACTCTTTAAAGATGCTTTTGAATTTGTGAAAAGGTGTGACCGATGTCAGCGCACGGGTAACATATCTAGAAGAAATGAGATGCCTTTGAATAGTATCTTAGAGGTGGAATTATTCGATTTCTGGGGGATCGACTTCATGGGACCATTTCCACCGTCTTTTTCAAATCAATACATATTAGTGGCTGTGGATTATGTATCAAAGTGGGTCGAGGCTGTTGCACTACCTACTAATGATGGGAAAGTGGTGATTGAGTTTTTAAAGAAGAACATTTTTACCCGGTTTGGAACACCAAGAGCCATAATCAGTGACGGAGGCACACATTTCTGCAATCGTCAGTTCGAGCAGTTATTAGCAAAATATGGCGTTAAGCACCGTATAGCCACCGCATACCATCCCCAAACCAGCGGACAGATCGAAATATCAAATAGGCAATTGAAGCGAATACTCGAAGTCACAGTCAACTCATCAAGAAAGGATTGGTCAAAGAAACTGGATGATGCCTTGTGGGCCTACAGGGCTGCATTCAAGACCCCTATAGGAATGTCACCATATCGATTGATTTTTGGGAAAGCATGTCACCTACCTCTTGAGATCGAACATCATGCCTACTGGGCAATGAAGAAGTTGAACTTGGATTTGAAGGCTACGGGTGAAAAACGGTTGTTACAACTGAATGAACTGGATGAGCTCAGAATGGAAGCCTACGAGAACTCAAAGATCTACAAAGAGTGCACCAAGAAATGGCACGACATGCATATCTAGAGGCGTGACTTTAAGGCGGGGCAGAAAGTGCTACTCTACAACTCCAGGCTTAAACTGTTTCCAGGAAAATTGAGATCGAGATGGTCTGGTCCATATACCATTACACAGGTGTTTCCACATGGGGCAATTGAGATCACTCACGACAACAAGGGGATATTCAAAGTTAATGGACAGCGTTTGAAGCACTATTGGGGCGGTGATTTCTCAAAGGACAAGTCTACCGTCCATCTTGGATCGCCAGAATGACACAATATGGTAAAGTCGAGCTATCGACTATAACCTAGCGCTGAGTGGGAGGCAACCCACAGTATCCTTAAATTTATTTTATCGCATTGTATTAGTTTAGGAATTTGTTTGAGTTTAGTTTGTTTCTTAGGTCATCGATCATATTTTGCATGATAGCCTAGGCACTACACGTTTAATGTTGCATGAATGGGTGCTAAATGAAGTGTTTGGGTGTTCGAGTGTGTGTCACGCATTCCGATGTGCGAAGATGTTCGTTTTGGTTAAACTTTTAGAATGCGGGACAACATTTATGAAAAACCGATTTTAGTGCCAAGTTTCGATAAGCATATTCCTCTTTTGGAGTCAAATTTTTAAGTGAAAAATCGATTTTGGGGGAGTTTAAATTTTAAGTCATTTAAAAAAAAATTGACAAAAATGGCACTCTTTCTATTATTTTTTTATTCTATTTTATTTCTTTAAAAAAAAAGAAAAAAAAAGAAATCCGGTCGCATAGACCAACGGTCTATGCGGTCGCATAGACCGTTACCGAAAATAAAAAGGGGCAAGTCTATTGCACTATGCGACCGCTTAGTGCAATACTATGCGGTCGCATAGTGTAGTGGTCACGGGTTTTAACCCGTGACCACACAATTAACCCCCAAAATTTCCCCCCTCTCCCTCACACTCGAACACACGCACACACTCCACCTCTCACTCACACTTGCACACCACACACATATCACTCTTCACTTGCACGCACTTCACACATTCACAACTCAAGCACCTAAGTTGGATTGGACTCTACATTGAGGTGCCACATCTAAATTAACAAGTATTTGGCCAAGCAATGTATGTTCTTCTAATCCCTAATTTCGAGCTTCATTTTACCGTTTATCATTCAATGTGTTGGCATTAGTTAGAAGGTATAAGGTAGTATGACATGGTGTTGTGAATTGGGGGCAATTTCATGGTAGTGTTTTAGAAGAAATACGAAGAAATTCACATTGCACACCACATGTTCGACGAAATGCCACATTGACGATTGTTTTAAATTCTTGAACTTTTCACTTATGCAATAGTTTACATCGTTATTGTGTAGCTTATTGGCCGAATAATCACGTGCAATTTCATTTGAAAAACACTACCTCAATATTTGAATTCACAAAGGCACTTCATGGCTAATCATATTCATTCACGTCACTACATTCGTCCCTATGTTTTCTTATGCAAACGGCCTCCGATTAAGGTGAAATTTGGATATATGATAGATGTCATTGAGTACTTTCACATGTCTAAAACTTGCCCGGGAAAATTTCGATATTTCTCGGTGATGCCCGGGGCCGAAGTTGGTCACTTGGTCATGGGTCAAATTTTCTAAAAATACATGCTCGAGCCATAATTTTGAGTCTTTCCATATTTATGCAATGTTAGAGCTATATTGGTGGTTCATGTTTTGAAAAATTGCATAAGCACACGTACATGTGCATGTTGAAGAAAGTTTGGGGAATTATGAATTCAAAGATTATTAATGCCCGTTATTCCTATACAAAGTGATTGATATTGTGTACTTTTTTTTCAGGATGCCTCCTAAAAGAACTTCAAAGGGAAAAGAGAAAGTCGGCTCCTCATCTGGAACGGCCCGAACAAGAGAACTCGAAAGGGGTGTTCGAAGATTCCTTTCATCAGATACAGCTGCCCGTTATGCCAATGTTGTGCGTAATTGGACAATCATTCCCGAGAGGCCAGTTAAGCTAGAAGATTTTCCCAACTTTGAAATATCATATCTGATTCACAACTGTGGCTGGGAAAAGGTGATAGAAAGACCTCATCCGGTGTATGAAAATCTAGCAGAGGAGTTTTATGCAATTTTCAACACAGAAATCGACACTCTCGGATCGGAGCACTTACATCAGACATGGGTTAGGGGCAAATGGATTATGTTTTCACCAGAGGTAATTCATGACTTCTATCAGTTATCCTGGAATAATGTGGTCCCTATACCAGAAGACTTCAACTGGAATGAGGTTGCAGAAATATTGTTGGGACGTGAAAACGCTTGGCCTTTACCTACAGCAGACTGGCATCAGATAGATCTCACCCCATCCATAGCAATTTTATGGTTATTCATGTGCCATAACATCGAGCCTATATCCCACAGAACAACATTTACAAATCCAAGGGCCGGATTCATATACCATTTGGTTAGAGGAAACAAGATTGATCTAGCCACATACATCTACAACCAAATTCATGGTACAGGCACTTGGGATGATAGGCACTACTCACTAATCTTTCCCAGTCTGATAAGTGGAATATGTAGAGCAGCGGGGATACAAATCCAACCTGGGAAAGCACCAAAAAAGCCAAGCCCCTTTATCAAGCAATCCACACTAGAGGCCCAAGACCGAGCGAGACTGAAGCACCAACAGAAATTAGAAAACGCACGACGACGACGACAATTGAATGAGGAAGGTCAAGCAGATGCAGACCTTGACATGCCTCAAATTCCTCCACCACCACCCCAGGTTGATATGGACAATCAGGTATTGAGGCAGATATTCGCCGCCACCACTGGAACTAGCCGGGACATACAACATCTCCAGCAGAGTTTCGAGACCATGACTATCACTGTTGACAAAGTGCAGAGAGACCTCTACTCTTCCCGGGACTACACAAGGGGGTGCTTTGAATGAAGCCACAGCGGCACGACGGGAAGTGGAGACCATGAATGGTAGGTTCAACATGTATGCTGGGAGAATGGATAGCATACAGTGGCGAGTGAACGAAACCTGGGATCGATTGGGAAGTATGGAGAATAGGCTTCAACCCATTCAGGCCGAGTAAGCACAGCAGACAGAGTTGATGAGACAAATCCTATCTCACCTTCCATCTCCTCCTGAAGATCATGTTGCGGGTCCCAGCTACACACCGCGACCACCACTTTGATCAGGAGAGTGTTGTTTACCTCTATTTGCCAAGTTGTGTATATATTTTTAAATTATGCTTTTCTAACTTTACATTTACATTGAGGACAATGTACTGTATAAGTTTGGGGGATGGTAGCATAATTTTCAAACAAATATTCGGCATGTAGTTAATATACATTTTCACAATCAATCATTAAATTGACTACATTCTGCATGATGCATGCGTGATGAATGAGTGTTGATTTTACTTTTGCATACTTGTGTGGGTTTGGTAGCCTTGCCGGCTATGATGTGATTATTGGATAGGTGTAAAATAGAACTGTGGATATAGTACAGGATTTAATTAGCTAATACTTATTGATGTAATGCTTGACATTCTTTTGCACGCCACTCATGTTTTCACGTTAAGTTATTGATTGGGATTTTGGTGAAAAATATGAGAAACCTAGGTTAACCCTCTATAACATTAACCCGTTAAACCACCTTAAGATAGTTTGGAGATGGTTGAGCCACTATAGGGAAACATGGAGATAAGTAGAGGCTCAGTGTATGAAATTATATTGTGTGGATTGCCTAGACCCAGAAGGTGAGAAATAGGTGAAAGCTTTAAGTTGAGGACGGTTGTTGAGATCAAGTGTCTAGAAAAACAAGTAAAGGGCATAAAATAAACCATTCATAAGCTTGATATTTTGGCATGAGTTCATACACACACATTGAGTATTGCAATTGATGAGTAAAGGTTAATTTTATTCTCGCACTATTGATATCGTTTTATTGTTAATGCTAAGTTCCAATCCTGAGACACGGCAAGCTATTAAGCCATGTTTGTATAGCATTGAGTCACTGCATTGTTTAAGGACAAACAATAGTTTAAGTTTGGGGGATTTGATGAGTATGTTTTTACATACTTATTTGGTTCACAAACATGACTTAAACATGGATAAAATGGTTGAATTGTGGCTTAATCCTATTAAATTCATGCAATGTGGTTATTTCAATGGAAATTGTGAAATTCAGGAGAAAAGAGCCGAAGAAGGACCAAAACGCAACAAAGTGATAGTTCGAGGACCAAAGGTACAAATATTGAGAAGTTGAGCTAAATGCAAAATGAGAGTGAAAATATGCCAAGTATGAGCTCAATGATAAAGCAAAACAATTGGAAGAAGAAAGTATTGAAGAGGGACTGAAATGAAGACAATTGAAAGTTGGAGGACTAAAGCGCAAATACTCAAAAGATGTGCCGAATGAGTGGCATTAGAATTGATGGTGTCAATTATCAATTGGAAGATAAAATTTGTTGAAAAGATGAAGAAATCGAAGAAAGAAGTCAAGAGAAGCAACGAGGAAGTTCAGGGACCAAAATGTAAAAACCACATAGTTGGTTATATCTACCGCATAGTGTAACCATCTATGCGGTCACATAGATGGATGCAGGGAAAATATTGGGGCATTTCAAATGACCTATGCGAACGCATAGGTTCCTTCTATGCGGTCGCATAGAAGAAATTTCGGGGGGTTTTCTGCAGTTTCCTTTTTTGACTCCAACTCTTTTTTACCTAATTTGGACACGCTATATATACCCTAAAACACGTCCAGAACTAGGGTAGACGATTTTGGGAGAAAAGAGGCACACAATAACATCAAGATCCAAGAAGTTATGCAAGAAGAAGGAGGATTTCATCGAGATTGAAGATTTCAAGCATCAATTATAATAGGGTGATGTCTTCTCCTTTATTGAATCTTTGTAATTTTCTTCAAAACATGATAGGCTAATTTTTTATTCATTGGGAGTCGATGAACCTTTGATTTTCTTATAAATTCTTATATTTCATGAGTTTAATATAAATTATCTTTGGAATAAATTGTTTGATTTATATTGCTTTGATTGAATCCATGATTTATTGGCCATTTATTATGTGATTGTGATGGTTTATTCTTTACATTCGAAAGAAGTAGAATAGACTCGATATATATAAATTGACATAGGGTCCGATAGGGGATAGAAATATACCCCTATGCTTTATGCAATTCGGTAATTGTTCATAGAATTTCATGCGTTTTTGTATGTTGCATCATCCATAGAAATAGAGGCTGATGATATGCAGAAATAGATCTAATATATATCGAGAGAGTATATTAGATAGGCGTAGGAACATTGAATTGACAATTTTCCATTGATTAATTGGATTTGTGAAATTAGGGTTTACAGAAATAAATGGGGATTCGATGTCCCAATGACTTTATTTCAACTTAATTCTACAATTTCATTTACAACATTGCATATTTACATTTTAATTGAGTTGTTGAGTCATTTAATTAGTGGAATTTCGAAATTAGGGTTTCCAATTTCGAAATTAGGGTTTTCTTCAAAATTAGGGTTTTTAATTGGGGGTTTCTTCCAAAATTAGGGCTTTTCACATTTAAACCAAATTTTCATTCAATTAGATTCGATTAAGGTCACATTAGTCTAATTAGAGCTAATTCAATCCTCGTGGAAACGATACTTAGACTCATAGTCCATTTTACTACTTGTTAACAAACCGTACACTTGCGGTGGATTTTAAAATTGAAACAAATAAATACGCGAACATTATTCAATTCGTTAATTTACTTACATGGACGAAGAGCAAGCAGCGGTGTTAAGCAACAATGCAGTGGCGTCACTGGGCCACTCGATGATACTGATAGTGAACAAGCTACAGGCTATCTTTGCACAGCTCAGGAGCCTTACCATGATCGAGTTGCCGCAGTTGGCTGTGGTCGGTAGTCAGAGCAGTGGTAAATCTAGTGTCTTGGAAGCACTCGTGGGGCGTGATTTCTTGCTAGGGGAAATGATATCTGCATGTGCAGCCCACTGGTGCTGCAGCTCGTGCAAAGGAAGAGGAATGCTGATGGGACTGACGAGTGGGGAGAGTTCTTACACTTACTGGGGAAGAAGTTCTTTGATTTCAACAAAATAAAATGGGAGATTCAGGTGATTTTATGGATATGGTTGTGAAAATGGCATGCGGAACACTCTCGCATAGATGTGCGGAGCGTCCGCACACATTTCGCGCCGCACGTCGCACTTTTTTTTTAAATTAGTAATTAGACTAAGTGCATTAATTACTATTAATGATTTTTTTTAAAATTCTATAGATAATAAAAAATCTTTTGTTTGGTTTGTGAGAAAATAAATGAAATAGTAATGATTTATAAAACCTATTATTGCTTGCTTGGTATTTTTTTTTTCACATAGGTGGCAAAGTCAAGAAATTCACGTGAAACTTCTGAAAAGTTGTCTCACGTGAATAAAAGAGAAAAAAACAAAAAGAAAGGTCATTCTTTGTTTCATTTCTTTACTAAAGTTCAGTTTTCTTTCAGCAGTATTCTTGCAGTTGGATTTTTCATCTTTCATCCCAAAATCTCAGGAAAACAAATTACAAGGTAATTGTTTAGTTTTTAGGATTTTTTTTTTTTTTTGTTGTAGTTAATTTGTTTTTCCCCCTGCTGTGAATGTGAAAATTTTATTTTCTACAAATTTTTGTTGTGTTAATATGATCTAGCTGAATTTTAATTGCTAATTTTTTTGAGTTTATACTGTCTTCTTTTGTTTTAAAACATCAATATTTTGTTTTGTTGAGTATGTTAGGTTGAATAAAGTTTGATTCTTTAAATTTTTCAGTAGAAAAGTTTTGTATCTTTTACCAGTATGAATATAAGCACAAAACCTTCATGAATTTAGAGTTTTCTGGGAATTTGGGCTATGATGACAACTTGCTTGTATTTATTGATTGCAAGAGTCGAGGGATATAGCACGTATTGATAATTTCTGGTTTCTTTGTAAAATGGAGCAAAGATATAATTAACTTTAGACTTGATACAACTAAAACTATGTTACCTTGATTTACATTATTTATTGTTAAAAGATACTTCAATTAACATAAAACCAAAAATAATTTGAATATTTTGTTTAGATAATCTTATATCTATAACTAAAATGCTTATCCTTGATTAGAGCACTTTTGATATATTTGCTTATAGTTTAATTGATTTCTCTTTAAAATCAACCAATCTCTCCATCTCATGTGATTATCTAGAACTATATATGCTAAGATAAATTGTTTTATAGCAGTAAATATTTATCTATTAATTAGTTATGTGGATAAAGTTGAAAATATTTGTGTAAGACATGTTTTAATTTTTATTTGTAATCACAATTTCTCTTAATATTAGTTTGTAAATAAGTTTTGTTATTTCATGCAAATGTCTCTAGATTATGTCTTGTCTCAAGACCAATGGTTCTGTGCTACTGTTTGTCAATATCCAAATCATCAATACTTTAGAGATTTGATAGAATTGTTATAAGCAGACGAACAAGCATTATTAATGTGCAATAATTTTCATGGATTTCTATATGGATTTATGTATAGAGACGAATAGCAACAATTTAGTAGCAAATTGATATATAAATTCATAATGAGGATTGTCAATTATGGTAAAAACAATGAAGTGTGGGTAAGATTTAATGACCATCTTGCCCATTTTGAAATCCAAGAATTCTGCTTAATCATTGGACTATCTTGCCATGAAACATCTGTTAATCTTGACTTTAGTAATCTTCGGCTTAGAAACCAATATTTCAATGGTGTGAAAAGGATTTCTATGAGAAAGCTCCATGATGCCTTCAACTGAAGTAAAGATTGAGAAGATAAATTCAAACTTAGATTGGTTATGTTGATATAGTATGTTCTCAAACCAACTGAAAGACATATTGATTACAAAATGCTGGTTATGGTTGAGCAGCTTGACGATTTTCTTTTTTATCCATTGGACCGGAAGGCATATTTTGTTTTGTTGAATTCATTGCAACAATTATACTTTGAAAGAATACTAAGAATGCAACAAGCTGAGTAAAAGGAGTGTAAATATTCGCTACATGGATATCCTCTTGCTTTTCAGGTATTTGTTTTTTACTAAATTTTCATGTTTTGTTTAGTTTAATGTTGTATATATTTAATATTTACCTTCAATTTCATTTTTTAGTTTTAGATATACGAAACATTTCTCAAGATTTGAAAGAAATTTGGACGAAGGAGATACAAGACATTACAAATTTCAAGAATGCACAAATGGAAATCAAGGCAAATATTGACAGACAAAATTGTAAAACAATATTTGTGAGGTATGGTAATTATATGAAAATTTATACATCTAATTATTCTACTATACTATAGTATAGAATTCTAATATTTTATTACTTTTATAGATTTGAGTCATTGTGGTATTGCAACCAACAGAAAAAGAATTGCAGACATTGTGGTACACAACTCTATCATTACCGTTGGACAATAAACACACTATATTAAACGGCATTGCCGGTGGAGAGTTTGGCAATATTGTACCACAAATTTCACATAGCAAGCAAATAATTAATGCTGATGATGCTGGTACTTTCAGAACACACCTGTTGGAGTAGAGCCTAATTATACTTCTGTTGTTGACTGTAATTATGTCACAAAAGAACAAATGGAAGAAATGTTCACTACACATAGACAGTATGTATCTGGTCTGTATGATGACTTGAAGGCACACATGATGGAAGAATCAAGAAAACAACATGATGAATATCTTGAAAATCAAAAGGGAATGTTTGAAGAACAGCAAAAACAGCATGAACATCAATATCAACAGCTGCACTTTGCTTATAATCTGATATGCAATCTTCATATATGGATAGTCAAGCTTTCTGCCAGGATTTTTTGGTTGACAGATGGCTGAACAATCAAGAAGACAAGAAAGTAATTATCAAGCAATTGTTGATAATCAGAAAGAATTTTTTCAACAACAACAAAAATGGCAGGAAGATCACCATCAGGAAATACAATCTCACATGCAATCTTGTGTGGACAATAGTTTAACTTCAATGAGATCTCACTTTGAAGAACAGAACAACAACATGCTGAATAGAATGGGTGATATGGAAGCTATTGTTGGTTGTTTATAGGAAGATATTCCTGGTTCCAGCAGTAAAATTCGTGGTAAGAAAGTAACATTTGAAATGTCCACAAAAGAGATGTATAATAGGAAGATAAAATCTTCAGGTTTTTCTCTCGAAAACTATTTTATGGAAAGGTATTTATCAATTCATCAATGGGTGGTGGTGAATAAATCGGGGTAAAAAGCCTAGCTCTAACTTATTAGTTATATTGTATTTATTTTACACTGATATAAACTATGATCTACAGTACATATTGGGATCTTGGAGACAATATGTATGGAAGAAACATACTATACAATATATTTGAAGACAAAGATATCAGCATTGCGGTTAGTGAAGCTCACAAATTATAATTAATTTTAATTTACATTTGACATATAATTTATATCTATTTATTGTATTAGACTATAGAGATTGAGTTAAAGTTATTGAGGCGATTGATTAAAGAAAGTTGTACTCTCCTCTCTAAATAACATGGAATTTTAGACTTTAATTTTGAAGTTGAATGCGATAACATATTGATGTGGCAAAGTACTTTAAAAGAAGGAAGTTCTAGTGCAAATCATCGTCAGATGGATTTCACTATATTAAAAAATTACATAAGTGGTAATTTTCCAAAGCACAGTCGTCCATGGATAACATACAATTATTTATTAATTCCATGTTCGTATCCGAGCGATTATAATTGTTATCTTCTTGTGCTTGATTGCCGTCAGTGAAAATTTCAGATATATGATTGCATTAATGACGTCTACACACCAACAGAAATCAAGAAACAAGTACATACAGTATATGAAATACTTCAGATATTATTGACGAATTCTGAATTTTGTTTCAGCAGACCTGATTTAAGAAAGCACAGAAACAAGTGGCTTAAATTGGAGATTAGATCTTACTTGTCTTGCGCAAATAATGGGTAAGTATTTAAGGCATTTAAATTGTTTATTATTTACTACTATATTGAATTTTTCTTTTAATTTCGATTTCTATATTCATTATTAGTTTAGTCTAACGAAAAAAATTTGTATGTAGGCCAAACTGTAGATTTTTTCTCCTCAAATACATATAATGCTTTCTTCTAAAATATACATTAGAGACAGTTGATTTGAAGAGAATGAGGATATATAGACAGAAATTGTGGCTGACGTTTGTTACAATGAATATTTTTTAAATCCCCGTACATCGTGATTGTAATTATAATTGTGATGTAAAAAATAATTTAAATACATATCCTCAATGTTGAGAAGGATTGTCATGTAATAAATAAGTTTTTATCAATATGAAATTATTTTACGTTCTTATTTTTTAATTCACACACACATATTATATATGTGTGTGTGTGTGTATTATAGAAAGAAAGAATAATAAGAATAACTATATGGTGAGGAATTCTGTTCTTTGATTAGTATTTTATGAGTGTAGACATATATTTGGTTGATCAATTGTCATTAAACTCTTATTTTTGTTGCTAGAAAAATTAGAAATTTCATATTTTAGTCTTTGGAATTTTTTGGAATTCGGGACTAATCAAAAGTAAATGAAAGATAGAAAATAGAAATGCTTTAGAAGCCTTTGTTCACATTTGTAAAATTACTTATTTTACTATCCAACCATACAATAGAGTTCAAGCATAAATGATGTAAGTATTAGCCTACATACAACATTTGTCAACAAAATGTGCTTGGCAATTTTCAAATAAAATTATACCAACAAAGAAAACAAAAGTCAAGACTAATTCCACAACAAAGATAGAAATGCCTTAGAAAATAGAAACGTCTTCATTAGTGTTGTTGACATTTTTCATTGTTGTTGTTGGCATTTATGAAATTACTACTTTGCTATCCAACCATACAAAAGAAATAATGTAAGTATCAGTTTATAGACATCATTTGTCAACAACAACGTGTTTGGCACTTTCCAAATAAAATTACTAACGAGGAAAAGAAAAGTCAAGGCTAATTCTAATCAAAAATAGCAAAATAAACACTTCAATCATGATTTTTTTAATCTATCTTTTTTTTAACCAAAAGATCTGTGCGAGACACATCCAAACTGATGTTTCATCACATGGAACATTTTCTTCATTCGAAGATCCGAAAAGAGCTCTCTTAGCTGGAGATGACAAATTCTCTTTAGAATCTAAAGAGTGTGTGTAGATACCTTTCTCGCGTGATGTGCCTGTACTTTTAACATCAACACTTGTTTACATTTTTTCTCTTGGACTTGTTTGGTCTAGATCTTCTAGATCTGTCACAGAGATAATGTCAAATCTATAGCTTGATGAATTAGGCTCAGTTTGGAATGCTTTTAGGTAGAATGCTCATTAAATATTCTGCATTTTCTTGACGACATCTTCAAAGTATGCTTTTTGTGAATCCTGTATGCTAATGTTGATTTATCAATTAATATTGTTTGAGCAACATGTTTAGCGCTGCAAAATGTTGAAATTACATTAAAATCCTTACAAAATTGGTTTGCTCCATCAAAGATTGTGCACTTGTAAATAAGATCTTCTCAGCTGCTTCATCAATTGCACTTGCATTAAGCAAGCTTGTGACATCTGACAACTGCACATTTGCTCGACCCTAAAATGTATTTGGTATACACTCACAAATGATCAAGACAATTAAAGAAGGTATGTATATCCATATAATAAAGTAAAATATACCGAGGAATAGTTTTAGAGTTTAGATTCTTGCAAAAAATACAGAGATAAGTTTATCCAAAATCAGCATTTGATCGTCTGAAACAACTATTGCAAGCCATGTACCAAGATTTGTTATCAAATGTTTCTGTAATTGTTGTGTCATTTACCCAATAAAACTTTCACTGTGTCAAAATAGAGCTGAAATAAGGAATATGTATGTGCAATTTTTTATATGTATATAAAACTTGTCATAAATACCATTACCGCTAAGAGACGTCCTTTAAACTTCTGAGTAGGAGTGAATTTACTTCGCATAGGTGGAGAAAGATTTGTGGGGCTTTTTTTCATGTATGGTTTTTTCAATACCAAATCATCTATTTTCATTGAATTTTTTTTGACCCTAGTAAATGTAGTAAATAAGGTGAAATAATCTCAGAACATTTAGAACAAAATTAGTAAACGTGGATAGTGGCGATAGTGGCTAGAGATGTGGGAATAGGAAAAAAGAATAATAAAATAAAATTAATTTATTCTACATACCATTTCGCCATCTCTTTTACTTCGATGAAAAGTGTATTTATGGAGAAAGTAGTATGGAATCTTGTGGACAATTTCAAACCTGCGTACATGTGCAAATTATCACGTATATATGTTGTATTATATACTGATATGATGTAATGTAAAACATACCAGCAACTAAACCCGTTACACATACCAAAGAAACACGTAACTTTGAGATGTGTTGCAAAGATGATTGGTTTTTTCTTAATATTCTCCGCTATTACTATACATTCTCTATCAACAAAAGAATCCCAAAGTGTAAGTATCATTGTTTTGAATTTTTTGTCCAGAAGCAATACATCATGTATCCATGTTTGGTTGCCATCTTTTGATTGAATCATTTGTTTAGGCGTCATATCAGTTGCATCTGAAAATATAAATTTTAAAATGACTCTCTACTTATTTTTCTAAATATAATAACTAATAAATAATTCAATAATTCAAAATAACATATCATGGAATAACAAAAAATATGTATTTCTTACTTATATCAGCATCTGAATCCATATACTCTTCTACTTCATGAAAAGCTATCAGCTGATATGTTAAAAAAATAAATTCCAGATTTCTTCATTTAGTTCAACAAGACGAGTTTGTCCAGATATATTCCAGTGATAAGATCCTATCGAATATTTGTAATTTCTCATATTATTCTTCACATAAGCTTTGAAATGACATGTGTTTTCCCAAAATAAGTTGATCCTCAGAAGCACTGATATTAGAATCATATAAGATAGTTTGGATAGTATTTCCCTGGAAAATGAAAATGAAAAACGATGAGAAATTTCTTAGTTATCTAATTATATATGAATGAGGAGTCTTAATAGTTTTAGTTTTGAAGTTGAAGCCAACTTTTATAACTAACAATAAGAAGAGTTATCTGAGTATCCATCAACACCAGATGTTGATATCTTCCATTGCCATGTTTAGAAGGTTTTGGTGATTGTTTTTCGACAACAATGACCTTGACTTTCCACTTCTCGTTGATTGAGACAATTTCTGGTATGAGTTTGTATTCTTCTTCCATTTTATCTAAATCTAAAATAAATAATATGTCAAATACAGTCGGAGTAGAGTAGAAGATTTATGAGAATGGTAATCTCAGAAGGGAAATGAAATGGTTTAAACAGATATAGTATAATTTGTCAAAGTTTTAAAAAAAATAGATAAAATCGATGAAGTATGACCAAGTAAATTAGTTGATTGATTACCTGAAATTTTTATCAAGTATATTATATAAAAGTACATTCTAGAGTATAATGTATAGGAATTGATTAGTCTGTGTATGATGAAATGTGTAAGTATATAAATATAGAGTAATGTATGGGAATTGATTAATACTAGGTAAAATCTATAAGGTATGGGATAGCAAAAAAGATATGTGTATAGTATGGTGAAGGTATCGCAAGCAACTCACGACAGTAAATAACTAATTATTTAGTAAAAAATAATTTCAATAAAAAAGGGAAAAAAATTTCCGAAAGAAAAAGGAAAAAAAAAATTTGCTCTGCAACAGTATGGAGGACTTGTCAAAATTGCTCCGCACTGTTTGAAGAGTTAAAAAAGAAAAAAAATCACTCTTGTGTGCAAGGGAAATGAAATGGTTTAAAGTTTAAAAAATTAGATAAAATCGGTGAAGTATGACAAGTTATATATAAGTACATTCTAGAGTATAATGTATTGGAATGGATTAGTCTGAATGAAATTTGCAAGTATATAAGTACATAGTAATATATGAGAATAGATTAGTTTACCACCAGTGGTATGCCAAAAAAAAAAAATGTACACCTGATGAAGGTGTAAAATTCAGAGGTAGAGATATGGCAAGTAGCTTATAACATAAACAATTAATAATGAATAATAATTTCACTCCAAAAGAAAAAAAAAGGAAAAAAATCTAAAAGAAAAAGCTGTACGGAACAAATGCTCCACACACTTGTGCGGAGCATTTACTCCGAGCGTGGAGCATTTGCTTCGCACAGTTCGAAGAAAATCCAACAAGTGTTCCGCACTTTGCGGAGTATTTCCTTCATTTTTTCTCTTTTGTTTTGATTTAAATTTTTATTTACTAAATTATTAATTATTAATTGTTTAATAATTGTTTTACTGAGTAATCAAATAATTTGAATGATATATTAGCCTCTTTTTTTTTGCAGTCTTAATCATAGCAAAGTTGCTCCGCATAGTGTGGAGCATTCTAGCTAGTGCTCAATGCTCCACACCATGCGAAGCATTTGCTTATTTTTTTCTTCTTTTTTTTTTTTTTGCAATTTAAATTATTAATTGTTTACTTTGTCAGTAAACAAACAATTGATTGCCATATTAGACCATACCAAACCAATTGGACAGTTTTATTATATAACTAAACTATTATTTTGTTAATTACATAAAATTATGCTTTTATTTCTTCTTAATCTCATTAGTCATTTTTTTAATTTCAATCTGCCATTTAGCACTTTACATCTTAGTAATAAAATTCATTTATAACCAAATCTAGTAGACGTATCTAAAAAAATAATCCCGGGAAGAGTGTTTTGTCTGAAGTATTTTGTCCATTTCTTACTTTCTCTATTTCTGTATTCCTACCTCGTGAAACTATTGTCAAATCTTCTCTAAAAAATGGACAAGTATTGTTTAGTTGAAATAGCTTCTCATACCATTTCTTCATACTTAACCAATTTACATATCTTTATCTTTGCCTACCAAGCTTTCCTAAAAAAAATCAGGTTTAATCTAGTGTTTCTTTCTTGATTCTTTTACTTCAATTGTTTCAAAATAAATTCATAGTTTTAAATGATATATAATTTTCAATCTTTAATTGTGTTAAAAATCATACATACTGCAGTTTATCAACACAAAAATAGATGTGCCACATAGCTTCTTCAAAATTATCGATGTTTCACTAAATCATAACATCCGTTTGGTAAGTTATATAATAATATCTTCTTTCATTTTATATTTGTATGAATGTTTTATTTACTGCCTATATTTTTTCATATATATATATAGATGCTTCCTACATCTTTTGTCAATTGCCGGAGACACGAATTAGGTGATAGAGTACGATTAACTTTGTATAATGGTATAATTGTAACAATACAGTTACAAACAATCGATGGAGAAATATATTTGACTAACGGATGTGAGCAATTTTTTAACCATCATAACTTGATGGTTTTGTTGTAGTATTTGAATATAATGAAAATTAAACGTTCAATATGAGAATATTTGATCATTCTAGATCAGAGGTTACATATGGCTCTGATGTTGAAGAAGACGAGGCTTTACATCTTGATAATCTTGCTTTCGAAGTAACATTGACGCTCAATCAGAACAACCATCGAGAAATTGTAGGCTATCTTTAATAAATCACTCTATATTTACCTTTTTCACATTATTTTAATCTTAACATTAGCATCCATATTTTTTCGAAGTTATATCAGGAAGGTTTGCAAGACACCATCTACCAAGATATGTGTGGAATGTTCGGCTCCATGACTCTCTACATCACAATTGGGATATCAATGCAAATTCAAGACCAAACGGTGTAATGCACTGTCCTACTATAGGTTAGGCCAATTTTTTTGACAGAAAAGGAACTACAAATCGGAGATACATGTGTATTTGAATTATTAAATAGTGAATATTCAATGTTCATGGTTTACAAAAAAAATCACAACGATGAAACTCTAACTCGTCTATGAAAATTTTCACACCAATAATATTTAATATTTATTTTTATCTATTTCACTTTTTCGTTAATCATCTTAAATTATCGCATAAATATTTTTATAGAAATTACATTTTTTCTTTTCTTTACAATTCAAAAATATTACAATGTTTCTAATTGAAACATAACATTCTCTTATATATATATATATATATATATATATATATATTTACATCAACACACACACATAATTACACTAATATGTTGTATGATGGATTCACTTTCTAGAAGATATTTTCAAGTAGAATGAACCCGTGTGTTTTGTAATAACATCACTTACTATATGAATATATTTACATAAGAATATAATTATGGAATGGTAAAATGATTGAGTCAAGTAAAAAAACTTATAGAAGTGGTTTCCAGAAATGGTTTTCTCCATCTCTATCTAAATTTCTAAATATCAGTTTTACCAATTGTATTCATATTAACCACGCAACATCTGACAGCTACACAGCCTAATATGAATAACAAATTACCATTAGTAAACGGAAAAAAAGTAAGACAATTCAAAAAGTTATGTGTGATTAATTCTTGTATTCAGAAAATACAAAGCATGACGACTAATTAATAAATTTTTGGAATGAATAACTTCAGAAATCTTTTTTGCAAAGATACCATTTTGCAATATCAATATTTTATCATGACAATCAGAAGTCATAAGTCCAAATTTATTATTAATTTTGTGTTTGTAATAACAAATATACTCAATAAATAATTATAACAAACAATTAAGAATATACCTTAGAAATCTTCATCAGCTAAAGATTCTAATATTTACCATGAACTAAATTCAAGATTTCATGATAGACAATATTTTTGGTACAACAAGTATGTGATTTGTTTTTGACAAAAAGTTTTATCACAACTTTTATATTTTCTCTTGTTCTAGCTCGGGACAATGCAACATACAATTGGCCATGGAAAAATACAAGTTCTGGAAGATATAAGCCAACAAAATCTAGAGTTTGACCTTGAAATTTGTTAATGGTCATTGCAAAAAATGGACGAATTGAAAATTGAGTTATTTTAAACTTGCCTTCATTATATCATCTTTTGTACCTCTTTGTACCACTAGTAAAACTTGTCGAAAATCTCCTCCATACACAATGACTTTTTCACGAAATGATAATTGACATTCAGTAATATCTCTTAACATTTTATCTAAAGCCTCAAAAGCATATTTACGAACCATTGGTGTTTCATCCTAGGTTATTAGCCTAGCCAATATTAAAAGTTTACCAAGCGCATACTGTTTACTCACCGAATAGCGCATATCACAACTCACTTCAAGCGAAATTTTGAATCTTAAATGTCCTTTTATACCATGCGGTAATAGAGATGCAGCTACACACGATGATGACATTGCTAGTGCGATAAGATTTCGAGATCGTACGCCAAAAAGTAATGCCTTTTACAAATATATTTTTTCAGTGCCTCCTGGGCCATCAATAAAAAATATTTCATTCATATCATTCAAAATCTACCAAGTAAAAAATCAATTATATTCTTACCATCACCTTCTAAGAAAGAATTTATATAATGTAAAGCTTTCATATCAGCACTTTGTTGTGTGAAACCTTTATGTACATAATCTTCTATCATGAAATCCTTAAATTTATCCCATAAATTTCTTGGAATTGTAGGGTAAGATAAACTTAATACATTGGCAAATAGTCGACACAATGATATGGGCATTTGGTAAGCAACTGCCTCATGTAAACACATCTCAGAATAGCTATTTCCACTAAGAAGACCATGGGAAAGTGTTTCTTCATAATAAGTAGATAAAACAATACCATTGACTGTTTTTAAATTTTCAAAAGATTTTGGCCCTCTAATATGATCTAACAAAACTCTTAAAAAAATATCTCTCGCCTTCATATGGATTAGCACTGATTATTCTACCAATAACATCTTTACTTTTCATGGGACTCCAAATACGCATGGATGTATCCCATACGAAATAGGTTGGAAATTCTTTATACAGTAGAGTTTTTGTCTTTTCATTTTAAAGAATTATGTTAACATTGTTTGGTGAACAAAATCTTTATTTATAACCTTTGATAAATCATCTGTCTCCTTGTATGTAACCGTTTGAACATATATAGTATGTAACTGTAAAGAGATTATTATAAGAGATATATCGAATAAATCAAAACTAAATATCTTCCACATAGCTTCAGATGAATGTATCTATCTAGCTGTTTGGTAGTTTGAAATCTCATCAACGAATTGTTTGTTTGTTTCTTTATTTAAAGTAAAATGAATGCGATCATGTCTCTTATATACATACTTGTATAGATATTTAACAGTTTTAACAGAAGAACATACCTCCATATTAATGTGACAATCATATTTAGCTAAAATGTATGGATTATACGGTAAAATCCATCTATTATCCAACATACACTCTCTTACTTTAACACTTACACTATCATTGCAACGCTTGTAAAGTGGGTAGGAATCATTACCCAAGGCCTAATCTCTCAGATATTTATTTTTACACACAAAATTATTTTTCATACAAACATTCTTAGGATTCAAATTCCCATAAGGACCATGCATCATATGTTTTACAACAGTAGCATGCAGGTAAGGGTAATTTTTTCTTTGTCCGGTATTTCTAATTAGACAATTTCATCGACTTGTACTAAATTTCGGATTTTAGAACTTCGTTTAAATATAAAGAGAAAATGAGCGTAAGGTAATCCTCTTTTCTGGAATTCAATCACATAGACATATGCAGCAATAGGACCCAACAACTTTCTCTTAACCAAATATGGCTTCAATTTCTCAAACTTGGTATGAAATATTCGTACTAACAAAGCTGGCTTATTCTGTATTTCATCACTGTGTTTCAATTCACATTTTATTTCATGCCAATTTGGATTACATGTCATTGTTAAAATCATATCAAGTTTACCATATCTCTGAACTAAAGACATTGCATCCATATATCTTTCAGTCATGTTCCTAGGACGCCCAACAAAACCAGAAGGCAACACTAATGATCTACCAATTTTATAACATCTATTCTCACCATTTTGTACACTATTTACAATTTCCTGATATAGTTTAGCTTTTATAACCTTTTGGTTATTACGAAAGTAGTCTAATCTTACTATTTCAATTTTCACATACATATCCAAAATATATTGCTGTAAAAGTCTGCTAGCATGTAAAAGAATACAATTATTTACCCACCTGATTTGAAGCTTGTAACAATAATATTCCTGACATGATACAGTTATTTGTTTTTTCTTTGCTTTCAAAACTGCAAGAAAGAAAAGAATATATCAACAAAAACTTCATTCATTAAATGCAATTAATAGCATAAATAAATTAGTTTAAAAAATAGAAATTACTAAAATTACTTACCATAGTCTTCTACTTCCAATAATTGATCCGCGGAATGGACATGATTAACTTCTATTAAATTCTGAAAAATCGAAACTTGTGAAACACTTACATTCACCTTTTCAATACCTTCATGTCATCCAGGTTCTCTATACGGGAAAAATAGTGGATATTGAAGAGGATCGTAACAACCATAATAGTATTGAACTTTATATGCATTACTTGAATGTCCATAAATTAATAAATCCTGACCTCTAGTATTTGTAGATGGGTCGTCATCAACCTAAACTACGTCCACTTGTTCTGATGTTGGCAAGTTATATATTCTTTGATCAAAACCAGGATTAGACTTTAGTAAAATATAACATGATTCTAAATCACTAACTTCAGTTAATGATCGGAAAAACTTTGAATAGAGATTTTTGTTCAGAACATCTATTAACTTTCTTAAAGTAAACTAACAAAATTTGTCAAAAGTATTCAGTCTATTACAAATTTCATTTTCAATAGCATAGAAGTATAACTGTAAATATGTTGAATTCTCATTCTTTAGCACAAGTGAGTTTATGAAATGGTATACTTGTCCTTGAACTATGAAAGTATATATACATTTATTATTCTTACACAATTTTTTGTCATACTTAATGCCAAACGAAGTAAACGCAAAATGATTGTTGTAATTACGAACAACCTTTTTAAAAGCTACAATCTCTTCAGATGTGGAAGTAAATAAATCATACATTTTAGGAGATATATCATGTAACTGCAATTTGGCATTTTCATCACAACAACAAAAGCCTTTGCTTTCTCTGTAGAATGTTGTAGCAGCACAATGACTACAAATTTTAGAAGATGACAAAACATAAGGTTGATGAAGAATACTTCATTTACCAATTTTTTTTGCATATTGAACACTCATGCTCACGTCCGCTGATTTCGCTAATTCAAAATGTTAATTAGCATCACCTACAAGAAAAAGAAAAAAAGGAAATTGTAAGGAAAAAACATTTCATATAAATAAATTAAACATAATTATATATAAAAAATGATAAAACAAGAGCTATAAAAAAAATCTCCGCAGAGTTCGCAGAGATCAATTGTGCGGAGTACGGAGAAATTTTCAGAGTTTTTTTTGGGAAAAAAACACAACCAATAAACAAATATAACAAATACAAGCAC
This sequence comes from Olea europaea var. sylvestris, assembly GCF_002742605.1. Lineage (NCBI taxonomy): Eukaryota > Viridiplantae > Streptophyta > Magnoliopsida > Lamiales > Oleaceae > Olea > Olea europaea. The sequence continues at coordinate 1,189,660 of NC_036254.1, read as the reverse complement.
AACGAGATAATAAACTAAAAACTATAGAAACGCAAACACGAATAACTTTTTCTTTAAAATGTAGAAGTAAATAAATCATACTAAAAGCATTTCCATCACAACAACAAAAGCCTCTACTTCATAGAATTTTGTAACAGGAAAATGAGCACAAATTTTAGAAGATGACAAAATATAAGTATTTCTTTTACCAATTTTTTTCTGCATATTCAACACTCACACTCATTCCCCTTATTCAAAATATTGATTAGCATCATGAAAGAAAAAATTTTGAAAAAAAAAAGGAAATTGTAACGAAAAAAGCATTTCATGTAAATAAACTATATTATATAAAAAAGACCGCTATAAAAATAAAATAAAAAAATCTTCAAACAATTCGCCAAGGTCAATTCATATCTCCGAACTGTGCGGAGAGATCACTCTTCCCTCCGCACTCTCCATACAGTGCGGAGTTTTCGGATTTTTTTCTAAGAAAACAGCCAATAAATAAATTAAAACACGACAGAGATTGACAAACTAAAAACTACAAATAAACTAAACATAATTATTATATAAAAAAATAACTACAGATTTAGCTTGTTCAAACTGCTAAGAAAAAAATTAGTAAAACTAATTTCTTTGAAGTGTGTAGAGAGTTCTGAACTTATGTGCCATCTCTCCGTGACACCTAATTTTTTATTTATTTATTTTATTTTTAGACAAAATATGATCAAAACAAATACAAGCACAAAAAAAAAAAAAAGCATAAACACTACTAAATATCAACATGTTAAACTAAAGGTCCTTAAACGTCGATCAGAATGAGGTTGCACTCATGCATCAAATTTTTCAGTTGATGATTCTCAACACACGTTTGCTTTCTCTTTCTTTCACAAGTTCGCCTATTCTTAAACCAATCACCAACATTTTTTTTTCAAAAATAATAGGACTATGTAGCGATAATGTGGAGACTATATGTAGAATTTTACATTATTTGGACATTTATTTCCTCCATCAAATATGCATCGAAGAAAATCAATTTCTGTAGATGTAGGTATCCAATATTGTTGTCTTCCCATGCTGATAGTAAGCTAAAAAGCAAAAAAAAAAAAGGGATAATCAACGTTGAAACCTTCAAAGGTGAAGTGAGAATATCTGAAATGTGGGCCAAAAAATATAGAATTCACCAAAACGAAAAAAAATAAATCAGAAATGAAGATATCAAAAAAAAAAAAAAAATGGGTA
>NC_036254.1:1166001-1188367 GCF_002742605.1 Olea europaea var. sylvestris | reverse complement strand
GGGGGCAAAAAAATAAAAAAATCACCAAAACGAAAAAAAAAAAAATAAAAAAGAAAAAAAAAAAAAAAAAAAAAAAAGGAGTATGGTCGTGGGAGTACGGTTAGCATGGTTGCCGGCATGGTCGCAAGTATGAATAGAAGCAAAGAATTAAAAAAAAAAAGAGAGGGAAAAATAGCGTGAACAATAAAATGGGATTGCTTTATTGCTGTATTTACAATTGCATCTCAATCACCTTTTTAATAGAAGTTAGAAATATGTTTGAATAATTTTTTGAAATATTTTTTCTAATTGAATATATTTTAGAAGACACTGATCAATATACCTTCCTCGAAAAGATCTTCCATTAAAAAAAAAAAAAAAAATTCCTTCCAAAAGGACCCAAAATATTATAAAGGAACACATTTCAATTAAGATATAAAAGAAATTGTAAAGAACTAAAGTACAACCATTACGTCAAATTAGGGTTTTCATGACAATCAAAACACTGTGGCTACTTAATTAAGCCTCCATTTGATGTAATTTTTTATTGTTATTTTATTATTTCGATCGTCATATTTGACTTTTTTGGCTCACAAGTTGAAACCATTTTTCTCTCTAACGATCAAAAAATCAATTCTCATTATCACTATTGAACAGGTCCTAAAAAATTGTCAAGTAATGATTCTTCTGGCAATCTATATATGTTAATATATGTCCAATAAAATACACTAACATTTTTTACAACTTAAAAAATGACCTGAGCTATTAACGTTTGTAATTATGTCATATAATTATTTCGTGAGTCTAATCAACATCACCATTAGGTAGTGTTTGAACCTTTTTAATTTTGAAAAATGTATTATGAAATAGTAGATTGATGGAAAATGTGTGGTTAAAAAAGAATTAAAAGTTCTGAATTTATGTATAATATTATTTTAATAAAAAAATATTATTGAAAATAAGTACTAAAAAATATATATATAGTAGAATATAAAATAATGGATGACAAATAGGGGTTAGTTTGGACTTATGTAATTCAGCAAGTAAACATTATAAAGCTAATGACTAAATATAAAGATGTTAAAGTGCAAAGACTTTTGTAAGCATACATATAAATTTAGAGACCAACCGAATTTTTAAATCTATAACAAATTAATGATATTTGGCCTTGGCCTTCATTAAATCTCATCAATTTAAATTAATTTTTTTTCTTATTTTCAACTACACATTCAATAAAATAATATTACACGTAAATCAACAATTTTTCATTCTTTTACAATCATTTATTTAAAAAGTAAATTTCACGAATATATACTAATTGCTTGTTATCAGTTCACCTGAATGCTTTTGTCACATAGAATTGTCAAAGAATTATATAATAAAGTAGTTTTTTTTTTTTTCAAAATTGAATAACGTGTAAAAGGCAATGTTTGTAAAATCGAAATGGACTGGCCGGTTCAATGGGTAAAATCGGGAACCGAACCAAAATTCAGTTCGATTATACTAAATTAATCGATTATTTAATAATCGGTCAAATAAACAAAAAATGGGGAACCGATTACTGTTTTTGACCGATTTTCACAACATTTTTTTTTAACAAAAAAATTTATATAATAAAAAGGTTACCTTAAAGATGGAAACCCATATACAGACTTCTTCACCTTTGGAGCTCTTTTATAACTATTTTTTGAATCCCATAATTGATAAACTTCTAATGTGGGATTGACAAAATTTAATAAAACACACTTTCAATGTGGGATTGACAAACGTCAATAAAGCACACTTTTTCAATACTTTTTTGGCCACATGGTGCACGGTTATACAATTAAATTACTCAATTTGTATAAATTGCTAAACATTTTTTTAATCATACAAATTATTAAGTGATCTAAAAAATAAAAACTATTAAATTCGAAATGATTTTAAGTGATCTAAAAAATAAAAACTATTAAAATTTGTATTAAAAACGTACATTTGACATATTAGTATTTATCTTGAATTGATGGTGTAAAAATCTAATAATATATTATTTTGAAAATAAAATTTAAATGTTTATAAATATTTATTTATCACATCCGGTTTGATCCCGGTTGAACCTTTTGACCCTCGACCCTTTCTGTTTATCGGGTCGATGCTCGGGCCGGGTTTTAAAATATTGGTAAAAAGATTAGGAAAATTCTACTTGTATATAATTATTGCATATAATTGTATCCATAATGTGATTGACAATCATGAGGTTATTGATGTGCAAGTGTAAAATTTGAATTAAATGTTGGATCTAGTGCTATGTGTAATTATAGACACCATTATGTAGACAATTATATACATGTAACACTTTCCAAAAGATTAAGTCAATGTTTGATAGAGATTGAAATTTAAATTTTTATCAAGTCAAAATAAATAATTAATAATCACATATTTTATGTGATCCACAACTTTTCTACCATAAATTTCATCGAATTTTATCCAAATCTATTAAAACTCTAATTTTAATCGTTATCGAGCTAAAGATAAGAATTATTGAATTTTGGATTTTCATCTTAAATATCAATCTCGATAATGAGTAATCCAAATTCTTACCCCCGCTTGACACCCATTAAATTAAGTTAATTTTTCTCCATCTCTAATAAACTAATCTATAATAAAATAACATTACACGTAAATTTAAAAAAAAAAAATTTAATCACACATTTTTCAAAAAATTACTATTCCTTTTCATTATAATTTGAAATAATGGAACAGAAAAGGGGCTCTTATACGTTGTCCATCATTATTTTCGTAAATAAATGACGTGGAATATTATTCAAAACATTGTGCCACAAGATGATGGGTCATTCTATGGGTTCTACTGCAAAAGCAGGGGGAGGGGGTACGTCACCTCGCCCCTGAATCTAATCCCGGGAGAAACGGCAAAATCCGTCATTCTATAGCATAAATCTTGGAATTCATTTGAGTGCGACCTTTTTCATTTTTGTTTTACATATTCTACCTAAATGGATTTTTACTGACGGTCGAACACTAAATCCAAGAAATTGTCGGTCCAAAATTATTGTGTTAAAACACTTTAACTTGATAGATACTAATCATAATATCTCAATAAAATTTAAATGTTTGTTTACCCTTTTAGCCTGAAAAATTGATAAAGTTCTCCTAATAATGCACTTGTCCAACTTTTTCAACGACAACAACGTACACATTATTATTTGGCGGGCCTTCTCTTAATTCTTTTTATTTTATTAAAATTAATATGTATTAAATGGGTTCTAAGGGACACGAGGAATGATGCCTAAGTGTTCTCTCGTATATTCTAACGAAATTAACTAAATAAATATAAACGTTCCTTAAAAAAAAAAAATTATTAATGTATTAGGTTCATATTTTTGGGCCAAACAATAAAGATAGATTAAGAATGTCCCCAAATAGGCATAATGCATAAATTTATTATCTCTTTAATCCTAATGATAATTAACTCAAAATTCGAACGTGATACCCACTTTTAGAGTCAACAATTAAAAATTGGATTAGGTCCGGCTCAAATTAGACCCGACCCGACCCATCAAGAGATGCATGGCAAGTGGCGAATCACAAATGTACATAGTATTAAGAAACTTCGTATTTTCCAAGTGGAAGGATTATCACACCTGGAAAATTTGAAAGTTGAAAATTAAATACAACTCAGGGAGCTATTAAAATAACTAATTAAAAATTGATTTTTCCTTTTACTCATTCAACAAACCGAGTTGACTCAATTAACTCGTCATTCTTCATTGCCACAACAGCAATCTTCCCCTGTTTCGATTCATCTTCTCGAGCTCCATTTTTCTTTGACTAATCAACTCCCAAAATGCATCGTGTCGCTTCCTGTTAGCAAATATCTCTGTCAATCTCTTCTTGCAATTCTCCAATCTCTTCAAGCAAGCAATCAACTCGGACGAGTCTGTCGAACTCAACCTGGAAATTTGATCAGCAAATTCTGTCTCACTACTGAGTCTTGGAATGATTTGGTACTGAGTCGCTCGATAGTCTTCACCTACCAAAATCATCAGTTCATGCAGCAAATCGTTTCTTTGAAGGTGTAAAGAATCTGGAACTTCACAAATCCCTTCAATAAACTCCACCAAAGTATTCATTTCCTTCAACAAATCTCTTTTTCTGTCAAAAAATACAGATGGGGAAGAAGAAAAGAAACCCAAAACCCTACTCACCATTAGGTTAAGTTCCAAGAAACTTGCATACCATCGAACCCACAAGCTAATCTCTCGTTTTTCGACGTTGGACTTATAACTGAATTCGGAAAGATTAAGAAAATTATAGCCACCTGCTGGAACCTGGTTTCTGAGGGTGCTGGATCCTTTAGAAATGATGTTGTGAAGAATAAAAAGACATTTGAGGGCAACGTAGGGGCTGTGGGTTCTGTGAAGGCGATTTATTATGGATTCAGTGCAGGCATCTGCCATGATGCTTGAGCGTTGTCCAAGGGAGAGGATGGCGACAAGGCGGTACTCCGACGGCGGAGATGTGGTTCTGTGTGTGGTGGCACGGAGGACGGTGACGTTAACATAGGACATAGGGCGATTAGTTGAGAGATTTGCTTTGAACAGTGAAGCCTTGTCTTTGAGAATGCCTTTGAGTTCTCTGAGTCCTGCCATCGGCTAAATCAACTTTGAACAAATACAACAGAAGCTATATATAGAGTATACACCCACACATTTACACACAGTTAGACCCCAATAATATTAAAATTAATTTTCTTTTTAATAAATTAAAATCGATATTCAAAATTTAAAGTCAACAATTACACAAATTTATTCGATACCCTAATTTGATTCTACTCTTATCAAAAATGTAACACTAATAATCGTGATATTGTCAACCAAAATGTTTGAATGTCATGAAAAGTAGACATACAATGTTCAAGTTCATGACCTTCATTAAATGTACAAGTGTGGTAAGATCTCATCATTATTTGATTTACGGCTTTATCTAAATACCATTATTTCTTTTTCTGCTAGCATAGGCGTAGTTTAAAAGCGATATTCCGAGGTGAGAGTTTACCATTACAACTCATCAATGACCGGACGGGAAGTATACTTTAATTTTGTATCCATCAAAAGTTGATTTTTATTTGGGATAATTGCAGCATAGGTTTCAAACCTTTAAATATTAGTAGACTGTTCTCAAACTTTTAATTTGTTGCAACCATTACCTCAAACATTTCGAACCATTACAGTTGAGGTCCCAATGGATGGAAAACATCCAATTACGGTTAGTTGACAAAAAACTTAAGTCTGACCACATTTTTAATATTCTTATAAATGGCAAAATAGTAACTTTCAATTTATTAAATTAAATAATTACATAATTAAATTAAAAGAAGGGGGGAAAACATTTATCTTCTTCCCCAACCTATCCTTTGCAAACACCCATTTCCGCCACCTCCTCAGACGTCGCCATAACTGCCGAGGTCCCCATTGAAGATGTTTCCAACAAAGCTCCAGCCGAGGGTCTTTTGTCCATACATATCTTCCTCCTTGGCCGCCCTTCGTTTCCCACTACCTCCTACAATGGCGACCAAAACCCTAGCCCTAGCTCTTTCTACTCCATCTATCATTGCACCACCAACAGCAACAGCGGCTCTTCCGCTAGAAATTCCCGATACTCGCCGTCTTCCTTCTTCACCAAAATCACTATTGCCCTGATACCATCCGTCGTCTTCCTCCTAGAACTTGGTGGAACTCCGATTGTCGCCATTCTCACTGTCGACCTCATGATAGCCTATATCCTCGATTCCATCAATTTTAACCCCGGTTCATTCTTCGCAGTCTGGTTTGCCCTAATTTTTGCTCAAATCGCCTTATTCTTTAGCTACTTCCTCTCCCTCACATTCAATTCCATCTTTCTCGCTCTCCTTATTGCTTTAACTTGAGCGTTGGCCAAGTTGGGATAAAGGTTGATGTGGAGGTAGTGATGAGGGGTGGACTTTGGATTTGAGGTGGAGATAGGTGACGCAAGAGGAAGAATATGACAATGTGTGTGTGTGTGTTTTTTATTTCCGATTTTTTAATTTAATTACTTGATTAATGTTATAGATAGAAAGTAACCCTTTTACTCTTTTTTAAAATATAAAAAATGTAGTCAAAGTTAAATTTTTTATCAACTAACGAAATTTTGAATGGAAACCATCCAAAAGAGCTTCCGCCACAAAGTTTCAAAATGTTTATGATGACGGTTGCAACAAATAAAATGTTTGAAAAAAGTCTGATAATATTTTAAAGGTTTGAGACCTCTACTATAATTATTCCTTTTTATTTCATGTTTAAATATAATTTATCATGAGTTGACAAGAAGGTTTTAATCTCATTATTATCAGTTAAATAATTTATATTAATTGCATTATTATTAAATTCATATAAAATTGTTGAATATTCAAAATATAATCTAATCATACCAGAACAAGTCTTACTTCTATGGGTAATATTGTATTTCTATTTTGCCAGAGCATTCCGCTAAACTAATCTTGTCAACACCGCGTAAAAATATATTTTGGCTTTCTTTTTTGCTTTTTTCCCTTGCGAAATTGCTTGGTGAGTTCCAACATGGCCCGCAGATAAATTAAATTCAAAAAACAAATCGTAAAAAAAAAAAAACATATTTAAATTAATCACAAATGTTTGCTTCTTTATTTTTTTTTTTTAAAATAAAATAAAAAATTATAGACTCTCATTGTGGCATATTTTAATAAAGTATAGATTAAGATGCCCGATCATTAATAGAAACTAATTTTCGTGTGCTCGAGGAATACTTCGTATCATCATGCGGTTAGATACTTGAGAAATCCCTAAACCATCAAATCAAGCGTTTCATCACATGTTGAAACCTTAAAGCACTCTAAAAAACATTCTACAGCTAAAATGAACTTTCTACCAAAATAGACCACTACCATAAACTTGAGCAATGTCATTGACTCTCAGCTGATCTTTGCACAGATTTAATTTTCAATCCACATAATTCACAAAAAAGATCAGATATTCCAAGTACAATTTGCTACATGCACAAAAATCTGAAATTTAGAAGATGTTCCAAACCCATAGGAGTCTGTGGGTTGCAAACATTAAGTACTCGTTATAGAAGTTCCACACGCTAGTTTTGCAGGGGCAGATAAACTAAGCTTCTGTAGATTGAAATAACTGTTCTATTTCTGGTATGATGGTTCGCGCTTCTTCGATTTCAGGGCCATCCTTTTGGTTCAGCTCTTCCAATTCAACCTGCAATTAGAGTTCTTGATTAGAAGCCACTCGCAAAAATGAAATGACTTTGACGTTGGAATTAAACTAATCAAGTCTCTTTAACTCTATGACTTTACAACTACTGATTTGATTAGCATTCAAGCTTTTATTATTTATTCACGTGTACGTTCATTAGATTATATGCTTTTTGCACAGGCAGTGGCTGATATGTATCGTCATTTGTAAGCAAAACGTATGAACTGTACAATGCTTTAGGAAACTAGTTTCAAGCAAGACAGAAGATCAACAACACTGCACTGCAGCTGACTTTGGGGCAGGGTGCTTTGGAGTTCTGAGATAAAATAACCAATAAATTGAAACAGCACAAAACATAATTTGACCGAAAATGAAGCTCAGCCATAAACCTTAGTTAACTCCTCCCTCAACCAAGTGAAACCAAGTAAACAACCTAGACCGACTGTACCATTTCCCACCCAAAGCCAATGTACCCACTCATCCACTATAGCTCAATTTTTATAGTAAAAAATGCAGGGCGAGCTGAACTTGTACACGAGTGAAAATGTTTGGAGACAAGAATTTAATGATCTGTAACGAACTCTTATCGGACTGCAAAGTAGATATCAAATCTAACTCATGTAAACAACACCTAACAGCAAAGTGCTGGGGGGAAGTCACCTGGTCAGCAGTCACCTCACAATAATTAGTCCCAAATAAAAAAATCCTACTATATTTCATCTTCTTGCAACTAGTCATTCTTTTGAACATTTCATTTCATTTAGGGAAACAGAGGAGGATTATAAGCACCAAAATTAAAATACAGATTAAAAAAAAAGTACAGCATGCTCTCAGAACAATGTTATAAATTACCAGAGTTGCTTTAAGGTCAGCCAGAGCAGCCTCTAAGCGCTTGTGGCAGTCAGGAATCATCATCCTTGATTCAGCTAGCACATTCTCCTGTAAGAAGTACATCAAAAGAAAAGGTGTCAATAAATGAGAAGAGAACAAGAAATCATGAGGTTTATAATTTGGTCCGATACATAAAGTTTATATTTTCAAGGAACCATCCATTGTCAATCAAAGAACTAATTAGGTTCCAGTCTTCGAAGCCATGCGGTCAACTTGAATGAAGCCTCAAGGGATACACTCTAGCCAAAATAACTTGTAAATAGAAACACAGCCACACCCAAATAATAGTGTCCAGTATATACACAAAAAGAATAGGAAGATGCACAATTTGCTTTCACTTCTAAGGTGAAACACAATAGATAAACCAGGCATTTCGTAGACTCACTAGCTGCGAAGTTGATTATAAATGACAGGCATAACTCCGGCCCAGTTGACCCATAGTGCTGCCACATGGATTCCAACTTCATATTTAACCACCATTGTCGAATGAATTGAAAGGTGTCTTGTTATAGACACAATTTGAAGGTACACAACCATTAGAGTTATCTATGTAAATCCCATAGGTGTCATCAAACAATCCAAATTTTCAACAGAGGGAGTACGTGTTCGTTTTGAGTTTGTGAACTTCTGAAGAAACTCTAGTAGCCTCTTCAATGAGGAAATGCAGCAGAATTGCAGAAAGAAGAATGTCAAAAGATTGTAAATGACGCAATTATCCTATAAAGGTAAATATGGTTTACCCAATCAATGTAATCCCAATCTATAATAGGATTAACCCAATTTCCTAAATGATTTTCCACTCCTATTTAATAAAATTCGAATAGATCATCTTAATTAGAATATAACTAATATAGAAATTCAAACATAAATGTAATATATATGTTAAAAAAAAGACCTGCTGTTTGAGGTCATAGGGATCGGCGCTCTTGGCCTTCATGTCTGCTGTCTTGGCGGCTTCTCTCTCGACCTCCTTCTCGTAGGAGTGAAGCTCCTTCACTATTCTCCTGCAAGTCGATGTTTTTATCTTCAGATTCCTCAGTGTCGCCATTTTCTGAAAAAATAAAGATAAAAACAGAAAACCTTGATCAAGTTCAAATAGCAGATTCCAAGATCATCCTGCTAGGGTTTGGATAAAGTTATCCAAACAGAAAACAGAGGGATTACCTTTTGCGGAGATCCGAGATTTGAATAGCAAACGGGCCCGGAATCTGTACTATATATGTAGCCCACTATGAGAGTGTCGACTGTAGAGGGTCGATGGAGTAATCTTATACCATGTTTGGCTAAGTTTCAAAATTTACTGAAAATAAAATTAACTAATAAGTCAATACGAAATAAATAATATTTACCGATCAGAGTTAAAATAAGTAAAGGAATAATGATTTATTAAACACTAGTTTTAATTTCAAGCTTAGCCTACGCAAATGAGGAACGATCTAACTTGTTTTTAATCACGTCGAGCTTAGCTCAGCACGTCAAAATTTGTAAGGATCGATAAACTCATGACATTATTTGTTTTACTCTTTATGATAATATTTAAATATTTTCAAGGAGTGACATTCGGATTCAGATTTAAAGAAAATTTCAATTATTATTGTAATAAAAATAAGTCCTTGTTTGATTTTCATTATTTTTAAAATACATTTTTTTTCTTTTATTTACAATCACACATTGTTCAATAAAATAATATTACACTCAAAATTAATATGTTTTCTTATTTTTTAATCATACATTCTTCATTAAAATGCTATTTCAAAATACATTTTGAAGAAAAAATGGGGCTCAAACAAACGTATTCTTTGTTAGCAAAAAATATTTTATTAATTACAGTAAGAATTAACAAGTCGGGAGAGTTATGACGAAACTTTTTTCAATCCACGATTTGCACCCTTAAACACGCACGTAAAGAGAGCATTTATACTATACATTATTTCACCATTTTAAATTGTGATCATATTTAAGTAGTCATTGTCTTTATCTATTTTTCTATATGAGATAACTTTAAACTAGTTTTCCTCAAGCACAAAATCTATTTTCAGGCATGCATCACTTTGAGCTCTAATTTCTCGTTTACCCGAACATCATTTTTTGCAAGTAAATATATAATTTTGATATTCTCATTAAAAAGAACAAAAATCAATCTTGATTTTTCAAAATAAATATACGAATCTCACTCAAAATTCATGCCAATATTAGCACCTCAATTCAATTTTCTTCCAACATTCTTCCGAATATAAAGTTGGGGCAATTAGACGTCAAATGATCATTTTACATGATCAATAATATAAAACAAACTTTCTTTTAACAAATTCATTATTTTGGATACTAACAATTCTCGAATAATGTAAGGCCTTCAAACTTGAACACGAACAATATAAACATTTGTTTGAGTCCCATCTTTTTAAAAAAATAAAAAATAAATAAAAACAATTCATTTTCAACAGCACGATCTTTTAATAATAAAAAATCTACTTACCACACATTTTTCAAAAAATTAGTACTATGAAATCTATTTTCCCAAAAAAAAAAAAAAAAAAAAAAAAATGGAAAAAAAGAAGAAGAAGGGCAATTCAAACAAGGTCTAAATGAATTTTTCTTAATGATGGTAACCTAAATTGTAGTGTGCTCTAACATAAGATGAAAATTTGGAGAAGCGCATTGTCCAATTTTAACCTGGCACAATATAATATTCGATGCAGGGCGAGAAGTTAAGAAAGATTGACTTATCCATTTACTCACCGAACCTCCAAACCAAAAATAATCATAAATTCACACGAGTTAAAATTTTCAGGCTCATTCATTTACACATGATTGCTCAAAAGCCAAGACAAGAAAAGGGTTCCTACACGTTATAACATCTACAACCACAATACTGGGATCCCATCATAGATATGAAGAACTAACATATTTCATTGTGGACGGAGTAGTGGCTAGGTGGGGACGGGGAAGATGAAACACCGACCCCATGCACTAAGAACGAAAGTCACAACAGACCAGAAAAAGAATATAAGCAACAAATATTCATCCTTGCAAACATATGTCAGCACTTTAGCGAATCTGATTAAAGTATGCGGCAAACTTTATATTTTCTCTTCAGTTTCTTGAGCTTTGGAGGCTGCAGAACTACCTTGATTGCAGCATCAAAGACGGCCTTAACATTCTGCATTTGATAAAGGAAAATCATATTATAGGTAGGCTGCAGACAATAAAACATTAATTTCTACCGATGATTCTTTCTAGTAGTAAGATGATTTTGAAGCATATCATATTTGCGATGTTCTAACTAACTATAAGTAGCTCTCGCATTCACTAATCAAAGACCTTTTCTGAATCAAGGGTATTAAATACAACTTCCAACAGAAGTGTGAAAACAGATTAGTAGGGGAGCCAGATCTTTTAGTCCAATATAAGTGAGTAAAAATGGCCCGGGAAAGCTTTAGGTATGTACAGCTGTCAAGTTCTACAGCCCTTTGTTACTTTGCTGGTTTAAGAACGACCCAAAAATGAATTGAGATTTTTAGAAAAAACCAGAAAAAATGGTCAAACCTGCTGTGTTTTAGCACTGCACTCAACATATGCCACTGCTCCTATTTGCTTCTTCAGTTCTTCGCCCTAAAAGATTATTAGGAAATTCAAAATCAAATTCTCAAAGGAAGCTGCAGCGCTGAAGCATGGAGTTTGAAAGTAAGGAACACAACAAGGCATCAGGGCGTATAGAGCTCCCACCCCCCCCCCCACAACCAGCTTTTAGGCAAGGATGTTCAACGGGATATGTTTATAACATAAGTGGGACTTGATATTACATATCTCCAATATGCGATTATTTCAATGTAAATAGAACTCATATTAGACATTCCGATTTTTGGCTAGTGCAGGAGAAACCTCAGAAGAACCAACATCAAAGTGAGTGTGTTACACAATTCTAGCAGTGGGCGGTTCAGAGGTGTCCATTACAATTTCCTTCCTTTTGTCATTCCGGCAAAATTTATTTCCTATAACTGTTTGGTGATAGAGGATTCAAGAAATACTGTAAAAGTTGTTATGATAACATATACAATCAAGAGTTTCTAACACATTATCCTTTCTTTGATAAGCAAAAGTGGAAGGGCAAACATCCAAAAGAATATCAAATTTCTCTGAGTACAAAGACAGGATTATTAATCTAAATGTGATACAGAACTGCCTAGAGCAGAACTTTCCTGAAGTAAAGAATGCACATGTCCAAAGTATAGACCTGTTCTGTGGAAATAGTACATGCTCCTGGATAATCCTTCTTGAACTGCCTGTCCTCTCGTAAATCTGCATGGCAGAGTGCATTCTCTAGTTAGACATTTTGGGAGGAAAAATAAGAACAAATAGAGAAACTCATTGTATATTCTGCTTGAATAAATTTGTATACCAGTGTCACTACTAGTACAATATGGCCTCAGTGTTTATTGAACCAACCTTTCAAAAGGAACCAGAACACTGGCCCAGGTAACTAACTTGTAACTATGAGCATGCATATGTTTTAAGTAGTAGCCAAGGAGATCCCTATTACAAGTTACTGGGTTTGATCAAATGTATTTCTTTGCATCTATCAACTGCTGATTATAAGCGTAGCACATCATTTTCTTTCATAAAACAACTAACTTGTACACATGATGAGAATGTATATGTTTAAGCAACTCAAGAGATCCAACTACGAGCTAATGAGTTAATATAAATGTACTTGTTTAAATTACTGCATGAATATTGGCCCTGATAGGAGATACAGCGAAAGAGAAAACGAAAAGTATTTGCTTTTTAGATTTAAATTCAGAAACTTTAAGCAGTCAAAATACAGAAAAGAAAAGGGGGAAAAGCTTCAAAGGAAAGCAAAGTAACAAGTTGAGTAACAATCATTTTTTGAATTAATAAAATCTTGTAGAATGAAGAATACTCACCTAGTTTTGTCCCCACAAGGACAATGGGCACTGATGGGGCATAATGCCTTAGCTCTGGGACCCACTTCTCCACCAAACGAGGAAAAGAAAACAAAAAAAGAAGCCAATACTATAAGATCAAAAAAGTAAATAACTACCACTTGACAATGTTTTCAAAGTTGAGAGAATTTTATTTTTTTACTTTTTTCGAGATGTTCTCAAAGCTAGGCCTACTTATGAGAGAAAAGGCAAGTAGGAAAACATCAGCTCCTCTATAACTAAGAGGCCTCAGTCTGTTATAATCTTCTTGACCTGCCATAAATAGATTAAATTTGTTAATTGTATCATATTGTTAACAGAAGATGGGGCAAGTTTCATCAGATCCTGAGTTGTTCAATCTGGGATCTATCCATAATTTTGCACGAGTTTCATTCCAATGTCAGGATTCAAGAGCTACTTACCAAAAGTAAAACAAGAGAAAGATGCACACCTAAAGAATATAGATCATCTTTGTTTATAAAATGGGTTTCATCTCCTTCATGAAGGATAAAATCTTGAAATATCAACTGCTAACGACGAAAAACTGGACAATTATTGTTTTTGCTTGGCAAAAGTGACAATTTGATGTTCACATTCTAAAATTAAATTCAGAAATCTGACATTCAAGATAGACGAGAATACTATAGATAATTTTGTCACCGGATTAGGAATCACAAAATTTAAGAGTTTCTTTTCCAATTAAAACTGCTGGATCATAATGACAGAGACCAGGCCTCAAAATTTTTGTTAAAATTATACGAGGAGAAATTACATATTCAACAATAAACTAAGCTTTATTCCAGATAAATTTTGGAGTTAGCACTGCAAAATCACACATTGAGAAAACAGAAGTAGCACAATTTATCAATTATACAACTGATTATTACTTTTCTCGATACCGATTTCATGATAGAAGATTAGCTTGAATATTGGAAAACCAGAAGTGTATAACTTTGCAGATTGATATGTCATATATACACAGATTGAAGACAATATATGCATACATATTTATAAAATCATACCAGCAGTATCCCACAATCCCAAGTTTACAGTCCTCCCATCAACACTCACATTCGCACTGAAGTTATCAAAAACAGTTGGAACATAATCCTGTGAAGAAAACAAACATGGAACAAAAGAAAAATAGAAATTAAAAAACGAAAAAAGTAAAAATATAGAAAAGAGTGGAAGGAGGTAATTATATATATACATACAGTTGGAAAGGTGTTGCTAGTGTAAGAAATGAGAAGGCATGTCTTCCCAACAGCACCATCACCAACTGTTACACATTTGATGAATGTTGTTGCTGTAGAATTTGTGCTATTACTTGTAGTTGTAGTAGTAGACATTTTTCATCATAATCCTATAAACCCACAATCAAATTCAAACCATAACAAGGTCAAATCGTAAACTGTGGGTGCATTTAATACACAGTATTAGAGTCCCTACAATGAACAAGATATTAACAATTTAAAGGTTGAGTTTGTTACCTTTTCAATGAGAAGCTGCAGAAAGGGAGGATTATGAAGGAAACCCCTGTGAGAATTTTGTTATAATCTTTCTCTTTTGTTAAAAGAAGGCCAGTGGAGGAGGAGAGTGGGAGACAACATGGGGATCAAGAAAAAGTAGCAAGTTTTCTTTGATGACGGCAGGAAAGTTGTGAAATTACTTTATTTTGAGCTGTTATAGAGGGAAAAGTGCGTGAGTGAGGAAGGAGGGGGAATGGCTGCAAAAAGAAAAAAGCTTTACGCGCTTTGCACAATTGCACTTTATTATTTTACATAGTAAAGGGCCAATGACTTCGCTAATTTTTTTGGGTTGTAAAATTAACCCCGTGAGTTTATGTCCCTATTTGTGTCTTCATTTTTATTTATTTTTTAATATTCCTTTTTAATCTCACATTTTTAAATAAAATAATTTTATACATAAATTTATAATTTTTTCTACAAAATTTACAAATTCTAAATAGCATTGCTTTTAACAAAAAAATATTCCAAAAAACTCAAATTTAAATCAAGACTAAGGTAACATTTTTATTTTATTTCCATGGTTAAAGATTATAAAATTAATAATCAAATCAATATTGCAAAAAGATTGTATAAATCAAGTTACTTCTTGACATGTGGTACGAAAATACTAGATGAAGGGAATAGGCACTCTTTTCTTTCTTCAATAGTATTCGTTCTAATATAACAAACTCTTTCTTCGGGTTACAATATCATTTTATTACAATTCCTGTTGTTCTCGTTAAAGTTTGTAATTGTTACACCCATATTTTACAAGGTATACGTGTAACCTAACATATCATATGATGTTTTGATGGGTCTTCATCTAGATATTTCTGGTGTCAGTCAAATTGGGTTGATGTAATCATGACTCTTCTTTCTTGCACTTGAAGTATAATTAGGACTCTAAGAGATATGAAATGCATTTAGTGATTATTATTTATTAATAATAAATTAAATAGTTGCCAAAAATTTAATATTAAAACCACAACTTTTAACAAATTTTCGATTACATATTTCATTAACTTTTATAAAAAATTATCAAACGTCTTTTTCATTACAAGGTACACAAGTTAAACCATACCTACAACTTTGTCTACTTGTCTCTCCGTCCAATTTCGCCCATATTAGTATTTTTCAACAATTGACTTAATCATTGAAATACCTACAACCATCGACAATTTTGATGATTGTTCGAATGTGCGGGTAACATTATGTAACAGAGAGGTGAGAATGGTCTATTAATTGATTATTTAGACTTTAAGGTAAAAATGGTTTTAGAGTCTTCATAACGAATACAATGCATCTTCCACAACAGCTCTATTTTTAGTTTACATGAATATCATAATTGTTTTAAATTAATAGGGTCTCTTTAAGGATGGCAATGGGGCAAGGCGGCCCCCACCCCAACTCGTGCCCCGTCTGCCCAAACCTCGTCCCGCTCCACACCCCCGCCCTGTCGTCGTTTTAAATTAATAGGGTCTCTTTTGGGCTGGCAACATGGTGAGGCGTCCCAACCCCCGCCTTGTCTTGCGCCAAATCTCGCCCAGCCTTGCCCATCTTGACTGGGCGTGGCAACTTTTTGCCACATTTAAATTTTCTTTTTTTATATATATTTTTTACATTTTCCAAATTTCGAACTATGTCATTATTAGAGAATAAAATATAAATTTAAAATGGATTTTTAATGGGTGAATTTTCTAGAAATAAAATTATTTTTAATCATTTTTTCTTTTTCTTTTTTCCCTTCACAGGGCGGGTCCGGAGCTGGGCATCCTCGCCCCGCGACTGGGTACCCCTCCTCACCCCCCCCTCTGACAACTCGTTCGGGACGGGGGGAGGATGGATTTTTTTGTCATCACTACGTCTCTTTGTTTTCAAGTATAGAATATTTTTTACATCACAATACCGTTTGTCAAGCTTACAACACATCCCCAATTTTAGGTGTATTTTCACGTACTTTTCTAGGATTCTCGACACTGTAATAAATAATATAAAAGAGTTACATAAAATAACTTAAAATCAGCATAACCATGGATTATTAAAGAGAGGATCAGGACCTATTTGGCTTCGTTTTTTGAGAATAAGAAGGTGCTATTGAGACTCAAAAGTAGATTTTGGGCCAATTCGATTAATTTTATTAAAATGTTTTTTCTAACGAGAAGAGCTTTTAGAAATTAGTCCAACAAACACATTCTTTAAAAACTCATTTTCCTCTATACTCATTATTAATCACACATTCTCCTAATAACATATTGTTACAAGTAAATCTATTTTTTTAATTTTTTTATACTTTTTAAACATACATTCTCAAAAAAATTATTATCACAAAATCTATTATCTCAAAAAAGGGCTCAGACAAATCCTTAATTTCCAAATACTAGCATTCTCGTGAAACTTTTTTACAAAAATGAACAAAAGCAAAAGTCATATCCAATGAATCCTCGTTCATTGTAAAAAAATTATTACAATTACATAATATCTATCACATTCAAATCCTCAAGTACACTCTCACACCAAACCTTATAAAATTACTTTGAGAATTAAGAAGAATATTATTTTTCTCTTTCTTTATAGAAAAGTGATATTTAGTCCCATTCGAATTATAAGTCTCGTCTATGTGATATTAGATAATAGATTTAATGAAATTTGAAATTAAATAACTCATATGATTATACTAATAATTTAAGGTCAATGTGATGTTAATGTGACCTTAAATTATTAGTATAATCATATGAGTTATTTAATTTCAAATTTCATTAAATCTATTATCTAATATCACATAGACGAGACTTATAATTCGAATAGGACTAAATAGATTCACTCTCTTTATGATGGATAAATTAAATATGGCCCAACAAGAATTCCAGCTCCCACCAATCACCATGTTACTGGCCCAGCCCATTATATGCAGTATGTACATACACTAGATTTGTACGTATATATTCTCGTATAAAACATCGGCTACTACTACTCTACTACTAAAGTAAAACGAATTCTCATATAAACAACAATAAAAACTAGAAACTAGAAAGGGGTTTCCTGATAAACCAGTGTCTCTCTACCTCCTCTTCTGTTCATTGCGGCTAGGGTTTCACCGAACCCAACTATCTTTTTATCCTTTAACATAGATCTGTTATATTTATAATAATGGTCGTGAATGAAGAGTTCAATTAAGGATTTGTGCTTTTGATATATCTGAAAAGCTAGGGTTTATCTTCTGGTGGCTGCAAAATGGCGACAGTGAATCCATTTGATTTGTTGGGAGACGATGATACGGAGGACCCGTCGCAGCTTATCCAAAAGATTGAGCCGAAGAAAGCCCTAGCTCCCTCGACGCCGCCCAAGCATCAGCCGCAAACTAAGCCGGCTGCTGCTGCGGGGAGTGCTAAGCTTCCTTCGAAGCCTCTTCCCCCGGCTCAGGCTGGTCAGTTGCGCTCCTCTATCGCTTCTTTTATTTCTATTGTTAATTTGAAAAAGAATGGAAAAAAAATTCAAAGATTTTGATTAATTTCTACATATCTGATTTATTGTTTCTCTTGTATGAACATTGCTAATTATATTGTTATTTGCTTTAAGGGGTTTAAGACTTATTAGAGATTTTTTAAAAATATATATTTGAACGTGTTTTTACTCAATTTATGTAACAATATCCCCATTGCTTAAATTTTTCCCATAAAATTTGGGGGCAAAGTTATTTTTGATAAATTTAAGGGCAGAAAGAATCTGCATATATTCACCAATATTGTTCTAACAGAAAGGATTGAATCTGTAAATATTCACCAGTATTGTTCTATTTGAACTATATTGTCTCTGAAATTCTAAGTTTTTTTTAACTATTTAATAATCATTCATGACAATGATATTGCTTAATAATATCAATTTCCTTGCATTTGTAATCAATTTTAAATTTGGGAGCCTTTTTGGCATAGATTCTGTATATGCCTTTTTTTTTGGGTTGTGGGAATATGTAGTGCAGCAGATATCTTCTTGTTGTATTATTTCCTCATATCTTGTGGATTACAGGAAAGTGTCTATATATATTGTGCTTCCAAAGTTCATTATTCTGGTGTCCACGCAGAGATAAAATAGAACTCTTTGTAGAGTTATTAGCAGAGATCTTTTGTGGCTTATGGATTGCCCATTACATTGTGTATTTCCTATCTGCTGTCTTTTTGAATATATGCTTTGTGCTTTGTCAAGTCATCAATTAAATAATGAAGCCAATCATAAGTAGTTTCCTCAAAATATGTGTAGGAATCCTCATTTATCGAAATATTATAATTGAGATTTACCTTTTAGACGACGTGTACTATTTCTCCACCAATCTTTTCCCTTGGTTTGGCTTGGTTTTCTTTGAATACACCCCGTATAGTATGTCATGCCGTGGGAAGGAAAAAACTGAAAATAAAATGAGGTGCATGTAAACTTTTCATCATAGTGCTCTTGGAATATTTGCACTGACCAAGTGTTCTTGCAACAACCTATTAATTGTACTTTATCCATGTGGACCACTATGCCAAGAGTGACCATAAGTTAAAGAGTTTGATTGTAAATGTGAAGGTACAGCAATTAGGACGGAGTGCCTTCTCTGCTCTCTTTTTTATCATCATTTGGAGAATGCTTGATAAACTTATTCATGCCATATTTTTTCTGCTGCTCACATTTTTTTTGTTCTTGGTGACACACACAATTTTATCAATTCTCGCTTTATTATATTTATCCCTTGAAACAATCTTTTATTATTTATAATCTCCTCCAAATAGCAGCGAATTAAGTTTTAGGTAGGTACTTTTCATCAACTGTCTGTATATATGTATATATATCCTCACTTTTTACTGTTTAACCATTGATAATTCCTTATACATACATTTGTGTTTGTTGAGCAGTCAGGGAGGAAAGGCCTGAATCTGCACGAGGAGGCCGTGGTGGACGAGGATATGGGCGTGGCCGTGGTCGTGGCCGTGGGTACAATAGAGACTCAACCAACAATGGGAACTCGTATGGAAATGTGGAAATTTCTGGTGGTCAAGGGGAATCCGGTGAGGCCGATGCCAAGAAACCTTTTGAAAGGCGAGGTGGCTATGGTGGATCTCGTGGTCCTTATGGTGGCGGTCGCCGAGGTGGTTTCAGCAATGGAGAAGTGGGGGAAGGTGAACAGGAAAGGCCACGTCGTGTTTTTGATCGCCATAGTGGCTCTGGGCACGGGTATATTGCAATGTTTTTGTCTAATTTCTCCTTTCCTTTTGTGTCTTTGTGGTCCTTTGACATTTATATTCTGTCGTGAACCATGTTCCATGTTGCAGAAATGAGATGAAACGTGAAGGAGCTGGCCGAGGTAACTGGGGAGCTCAGACCGATGAACAGATTGAGTGAGTATTTCCTTTGTGCCTTTGGCAGTAAGGCTACAGTGGCATATGCTTTGTCTTATATTTCTAATCCAGTGTTCCTTCTACCTTTTTTATAGAGTTACTGATGAAGTCGTCAATGAAGGTGAGAAAAATCTGAATGCTGAGAAGCCTTCAGGAGAGGAGGATGCAGTAGATGGAAACAAGGAAACATCTGCAATTGAAATTGAAGAGAAGGAACCTGAGGATAAGGTTAAGGTCTTCATATGCATTAATTCATGATTCCATTTACTTTAATGGTAGTTGTCTCCTACTTCCACAGGCTGATGTTTGATTCTCTTCTTTTATCACATGATGTCTTGAGAGAGAACCTTTATTTTTTTATGCTAGCTAATTACAATTGATTATTTATCCTATGAAAAGTACCACCTATACTCTTTCACTTTGAGCCTGAGAATGTCACTTGGTAGTGTTTTTAGCATCAGTGATGAGATTTTATGACTTGTGAAGATGAATTTATAGATATTTGTGAAACTAGTTTTCATTCTTCCTCTCCCGAATATTCCCAGAGAATCATCTAGCTGAATTCAACAATGCTGATTGCTGGAATAACTTAATTTGTAGCTATTCTGTCAGCAGTCTGGGTTTCTAGCTATTAAATAGTAATCTTCTGTTAGAATCCTTTGGTGACACCAATATTGAACTGCTCTGGTTTCACATAGCAAATTTCTTAGCATTTTGCATTCATGATATCTGCTTACTTCATCCCAAAAATGTCCTTGTGGAAATTTATGTTGAATAATATGCAGCAAGCACAGGCTGATCATAGCACTGGTATTCTTGTTTTGGTTTTAACTTAACAAATCCCTGAACTGTTATTCATTGTCTTTAACACGCAACAATTTTTATTTGACACGTGTGCTTTATGATTGACAATTATGTCATTGGATTGCTGGAACAAAATCTTGTTTGTTGTCTGTTCTGTTTTACGTGAAGACTGAAAGCATCACTATTAGTCAACATTAACTTTCGCTGGACACTTTTTGCCATTTAAATGAGAAAACACAGATTAAGGGTATCTTGTAACTTGGTTAGCTTCATTAGTCGCATGCCAATTTGGTCTGAGTTGTCATCTCTGTACACGTTCTGGAATAAATGGTCCTTGAAATTGCAGGAGATGACTCTTGAAGAGTACGAGAAGGTTCTAGTGGAGAAAAGGAAGGCTCTTCATGATCTTAAAATCGAGGGGAGGAAAGTCGACGTGAAAGAGTTTGAATCTATGCAACAACTTGCAAACAAGAAAAATAATGATGATATATTCATCAAATTGGTGAATTTATTTAATCTATTTTCAGTATTTATTTTCATGCTTGTTACTCTTCTATATTTATCTTTGACATGTTCTTCAAAATGCATGTCAATGTAAATAGGTTCTTCTATGTTCATCATCAACTTGATTTCGTTCTGTAGGGCTCTTTTAAGGATAAGAAGAAAGAATTGGCTGAGAAGGAAGAGAGAGCCAAAAAGGTAACTGTTCGTGTACATATACTCTCATGGGTTGTATGGGGCAGGTGCCACTGTTGTAAACTTCTCTGTGCTCTCTCGTGTTGTTGTAACTTTGCATGTGGCCTGGTTTCAGACATGTTTCTTTGCAAAACCTTCTATTCCTGTAGCCGATTTTGATCATGCATTGGCATTTTTCTATTTATTCCTGCAATACAACTGTATAACAACATTTTGTTTTGGATTGTTTAGTCTGTCAGCATTAACGAGTTCTTGAAGCCACCTGAGGGTGATAGGTACTACACTCCTGGTGGCCGCGGTCGTGGACGTGGGCGTGGTTCTAGAGGAGGTTACAATGGAGGTGGTGAGATGAGCAATGTGAAAGCACCTGCCATTGAAGATCCAGGGCAGTTCCCTACCTTGGGTGGAAAATGAGATACTTTTATGCTTTCCTCTTGCCATTTTATCTCTACTTCCTCCTTTCAAATGCAATAATGGATGTCTCTGTATCAAAAGAGTTCCTTAAGTTCATGCTTAAAATGTATATTACTGCGGTTATTCTTGTGATCATCGCCCTTTTGCTATTTCTCTAATGCCATGTCTGCTATCTTTTTTAGAATTTGGAGCATATGAAGAAGTAACTTATGACTTAATATATTTGTTTTGAATACAGAAGGCAATTTAGTTATGCTGGTGTCTTCCCCGACGAATCGGGAAAATATGACCATTGAGCTCTTATGACATTAATCAATGAACTATCTCATATATCTTTTCGACATTTTTTGAAACACACATTTTGAGCAGGGTATGTTTCTTCCAACACTTGCCACGGGTCAATTAGTTTATCTAACGTTGAAAATTACACTTCAGACTAGTGATTAGGCACATTATATTGATGAAAAATAATGAGTGTATAATTTAAAGATTTGTCACAT
>NC_036254.1:1160175-1164523 GCF_002742605.1 Olea europaea var. sylvestris | reverse complement strand
AGTCCAGTCTGTGATCGAGCGATATGAGGAGCAGCATAGCTCTCCACGAACAGATGGACAGAATCAGAGTAGTCATAGTCGTTACGAACCAATGACAGAGTTGAGTCCTCGAACTATGCGTGCATTACTTGGAGAACTCACATAGGATGTCGTTGAATAGGTAAATCTATGAAATATTCATAATATGGAAAGACTTACCCAAAATGGGAATGCACATTATGATAACATAGCCAAACAACTGAATACTTTGAATGAAATAATGAATAAGTTAGTAGGCCAAATTTGTTAGCCAGTCGTGCCTCTTGCAAATCACTTCCAAACTAGGACAATTGTGGGACATAATTCCCCCAGTCCTAAGTCCAAATCAAGGGGTAGAATCACCTTTTGGTCCCTCTACTTCAAACCAAGGAGATGGTGTAATGCCAAATCAGAATGGTGATAATGGTACATCTAACTTGGGGAGTAACTTGAACATAAGAGACAATATCCTAAATAATGGACAGAATGCCCCACGTATTAATGATGGAGTAAATATTCAGGCTAATGGTAACAATTGCCCAAATCATGGCAACTTTCTTGCCAACCAAGGGTCAAATATCAGGCCTCAAGCAAATCAACCGATCAACCAACCTGTAGGAATTTCATATGACCCCAACGTCATGTTGAGGAATCAAATTATGGATATAGTACAGGATCAGATGGCTTTTGGGGTACGTCCGGTGATTAGGCCGACTTACACAAAATCGTACCCTGATTGGGTAGACTAAGCATATCCATGGCCTAGAGGGTATAAAGTGCCAGAATTCTCACTATTTACTGGTTTAGGAGAGGTGTCTACTTTAGAACACATAGGGCGATTCACACTGCAAAGTGGTGACATAACTGATTACCATAAAATGAGGCTGTTCCCTAGTTCATTAATAGGAGTAGCTTTCTCCTGATTCATCAATTTGTCAGCGAACTCTGTTCAAACATGGCAACAATTGGAGCAATTGTTCCACGCTCAGTTTTATAAGACTGAGTTCGAAATTACTTTGGCCGATTTGGCGAATCTACGTCAAATACCAAATGAATGGGCAGAAGGTTTCCTTCGAACGTTCAAGACAGCAAAAGTAAATGTTTTGTACCTTTGTCCAAAAAGGAGTTTGTCAAAATCGCTCAAGGTTGTCTAAACTTTGATTTGAAAAAAAAATTCCAAGACAAGGAATTTCCCGATCTTTTCCAATTGAGCGCGAATGTGATTAGGTATGAACGATTAATAAGAGAAGAAGAGCAAATGGAAAATTCTAGCAAAGGGACTTATTATAGAGACCCAAATTTTGATGTTCATACCATTAATGAAGATTATTACGATCAAACCGAAATGTGTTTGGCCGAACTAATCAAAGGAGACACGTATACTTGTCCTATAACGGCTAAGCCTAGACCGTCGGGTAAGGACGAGCCTATAAAAGATGAAAACAAAAAGGCTAGAACGTTCTCGTTCGATGTAACCAAAGCTGACCTTATATTTGATAAACTATATAAGGATAAGCAGATAAAGCTGAGCGATAAACATAAATTGCCAAGCCCTGAACAAGTTAAGGGTAAAAAATATTGTAAATGGCATAATGCATGGTCACATTTGACTAATAACTGTTTGATTTTTCGCCATGTGTTACAGGATGTCATTGAATTAGGACAAATTACGTTCGAGGATAAGAGGAAGATGGCAGTGGATGAAAACCCTTTTCCACAGCCACTTGGGGTGAACATGGTGACGACTGGTTTCAAAAACAAGTTGCCAAAATTCAAGTTAGTTATAGATGACGGGGAAGAGGACCCTGGACCACATCCCAATGTCCTTGAACGTATCAAAGGGAAATAGCCTAAAAAGGTTGAAGGCGTCCTGTGTGCAAGATGTAAAAGAGAAGTGAGTGGGAATACAGAGTAACCAGGGATATGGCAGCATCACCGTCGCCCTAGCTTTTTCCCAAACGCTTAGCCTGGTAAAGGGCGAGGTACATCGTTCTATAGGGACCGCCTTTTGAGAGGCAGTTCAAGCCAGTGAATAATGGGAGTACATTCTGGTCGCAGCCTCGCCAACCAAATGTATGGGTTCATTCCAGTATAATGCAGGAAGGGCGATACCCTTCAACGAGATAACTAGAACCCAACAAAAGTGTTTTCAACGGAATTATGGACGAATAATGAGGCAACAACAGGGAATGTCACGTCCTAAGGCGCCTAAGTTACTCGAGGTGGCCAATCAAAATATTCTTGAAGACGGTGTGGAGACCGATATAGGTGAATCGATGAAAGAATTGCCAGAAAGTTCTTCTAGGAGGTCGAAGTTTGAGTGAGACAGAAGAGATGGAGAAGATCCAGATCAGTTCCTTACTATTCAGTTCGGTACGTTATCTCCTGTCATGGCTAATAACTATTTGCTAGCCAATGAGTTCAAGAATAAGGAGAAAGAAGAAGAAGAGAGGGAGGATAATGAAGAAGAAGCATGCGTGTTGGAATATAAAGAAGACCAAACTTCTAGAGGGGCCTACGATGATGAAGGAGATGATGGTATGATGGATATCGAAGAGGAAATTGATTTGGAAGTAGAAAGAAGAAAAAGAGGAGTATCGTACAATACTCTATTGAAGCAACTACATCGAGAGGGGGTTCGTGAAGTGGACTTGATGGGGGAGTCGTCTGGGCGTTCTTTCGATTATTACGTGCTGTACGGGATGCCCAAAAGGAAAAAGAGAGTTCCTCGCTCTGAAAAGTATGGATCACCTCCAAGAAAAATGCCTCCTTCCACAGGTTGGGTAACTGGAGAATAAACATTAGAAAATAGTAAAAAGGAAACGGAAGCTCAGTACGACATGCTGCACGTTGACTTATCACGAAAGGATAATTCGACAGAGGACAAGCAGGAAATGAAAATAGATGCTACCGAAAAGGTTATTTTTAAGCAGCCAGCCATGAAGTTAACTAAACACTTGAGGCCATTGTACGTTAAAGCTCTAGTTAACGACATACCTGTGGCAAAAGTGCTTGTCGACAATGGAGCAGCTATAAACACCATTCCATCTAGGATGATGAGGAAATTTGCAAAGACAGAAAGCAATATGATCTCAACAGAAGTCGTCCTTACGAGTTTCAATGGAGGAGCAACTTCAGCTAAAGGGGTTATTAGACATAACTATAGGGACAACTACTAGGACCACAGTCTTCTTTGTAATAGATGGTCCTACTAGTTACAGTGTGTTATTAGGAAGGGATTGGATACACGAAAGTCGCTGTATACCCTCATCGCTCCATCAATGCTTGGTTTTTTGGAATGACAAAGGCGAAGCAGAAGTGGTGCGGGCCGATCATAGACCTTTTGTCGCAGAAGCAAACTCAGTAGAAAGGTTCACGTACGAAGGAAATTATGGATCTGTCAGAGTAGTCCAAGATGGAGAAGAAACTCAAATTGTCGCGCAGAATGAAGAGCCATTTTCGGTGGATTCACTCATTGAAATATTTAGTCAAATGAGGCCAAACATAGTGGCCCTAGAAGAGCCAGTAATTGACAAAAGAGTAATCAAGGAGTTTTAAATGAGTTGTAAGTAACAAAGGCAAATGACCGATATTCAGGCCTTCAAAACCAAATTAATGGCTTTCAATAAAGAATGCAAGGACAAGACGAAAGAAGAAGCAGCCTTGAAAGCATTGAGAGACAAATTGGCAGTGTTCGAGTTGGAACAATGTATTGGGCGAGAAGTCAACAAGGTGGATTGTTTAGAAGAAGAAGTGCCTACAAAGGAATTGGACGATGAAGTGATGAGGATCGCCAAGCCTGGATACGCTCAAGCACAAGACCCTTTGATTAAAGTGAATATTGGCAATGAAGGAGAAAATCGCCCAATATTCATCAGTCAAATGCTCGATCAAGAGCTAAGTGATAAATTAGTCGCTTTATTAAAAGAATATAAAGATTATTTTGCTTGGGAATATGAACATATGCCTGATTTAGATAGAGATTTGGTGGAATATAGGTTGCCAACCAAGCTAAATTTTAAGCCTCATAAGCAACCTCCTAGGCGTTTTGCTCCTAATGTACTTCCTGAGATTAAGAAAGAAATAGAGTGATTATTAAAAGCAGGCTTCTTTAGAACAGTCAGATATGTGAATTGGTTGTCCAATATCGTGCCAGTGCTAAAAAAGAATGGTAAATTAAGGGTGTGCATAGACTTTAGGAATTTAAACATAGCCACACCCAAAGATGAATATCCCATGCCCACAGTAGACTCTTTAGTAGACTCAACTGCCGGACACGTAATGTATTCCTTCATGGATGGGTATTCAGGATACAATCAAATTTATATAG
>NC_036254.1:1145248-1159418 GCF_002742605.1 Olea europaea var. sylvestris | reverse complement strand
TTTGGCTAACTTTCTGGCCGATCATCCATGCCTTGACATGCCCGAAGAAATTGAATTAGAAATCAATTCATTCGAATTAAAACCTTGGATTTTGTATTTCGATGGGTCAAAAACCTCTAAAGGTGCAGGAGTAGGAGTAACATTGATAAATCCTTTAGGGATTTGCTACAAGTTCGCATTCACTTTGGATAGGATGTGCACCAACAATCAAGCCGAATATGAAGCCTTAATCGTGGGCCTAGAATTAATGATAGATATGGAAGTAAAGAATGTGATTGTTAGAGGCGATTCTCGATTGGTCATTCACCAATTGATTGGTGATTTTAAGTGCCAAAGTGATTCCATTATAAGTCTATATGAAATCGCTCAAGAGTTGTTGGAAGATTCGACCAAATAGAGTTTCAATGCGTTAATAAGATATATAATGACGTGGCAAATGAGTTGGCCCAGATGGCCTTAGGGTACTCGAAGGTTTTAAATTGGAAGTCTACTTATGAGTATGGAACAATATTGCTCGTGGTCCAAAGAAGGGCGAGAACGATTGAAATGCATTGCATACAAGATGGAGATGCAATAGATTGGAGGGTAGAGATTAAAATGTTCCTTAAAGAATCTAATAAAGGAAATAGTAAAAAAATGAAGTTGCGTTTGCCAAACTATACACTGATAGATGAAGAGTTGTTTAAGAAACGCTCTGATGGTATATTGCTAAAATGTGTAAGTTTGCAAGAAGCCAGGACGATCATAGCTGAAGTGCATGAAGGGATATTGGAGCTCATCAAGCTAGCCAAAGGATGAGATGGTTAATTATTAGGAATGGATATTTTTGGCCAAAGATGAGAGAATCATGCGTTCAGTATGCAAAGAGTTGTCTAGAATGCCAAAAGCATGGTCAAATACAAAGGGCGTCAGCACGATAGATGACACCTATTATCAAATCTTGGTCGTTTAAGGGTTGGGCGATAGACCTGATAGGAAAGATTTATCCCCCATCGTCCAAGCAACATACCTTTATTATAGTTGTAACTGATTATTTCACTAAGTGGGTAGAAGCGATACCTTTAAAGGAGATCACCCAAAAGAGTGTCATAGAATTTATCCGTGATCATATTATTTATAGATTTGGAATTTCACAAACTTTGATGGTAGATCACGGAACTTCTTTAAATGGAGATCAAGTGAATAAATTCTTGAGCGAGTTTGGAGTTAAATTAGTAAACTCCACACCATATTACGCTCAATCCAACGGACAAACAGAATCTTCTAATAAGATTCTAAAAAATATCATAAGAAAAATGATAGATGAAAATGTCAGAAATTGGCACGAATGTCTAAACAAGGCCTTATGGGCTTATAGGACATCTCCTCGGTCAAGTACCAAAATTACTCATTTCCAACTTACTTATGGACAGGAGGCCGTTTTGCCTATGGAAATCAACGTGCAATCGATTAGAGTGTGTTTACAACATAAGTTAAGTGATGATGAGTATACCGAATCACTTGTTCAAAACTTATTGGAGTTGGACGAATTAAAGTTGGACGTCCTAGATAGATTGCAAGTTCAAAAACGAAGGATGGCTAAGTTTTATAATAAAAAAGTTATAGCCAAGTCGTTCAGCCTGTGCGAATTGGTTTGAAAAATATTACTCCCTTTGGATAGCAAGGATCCAAAGTATGGCAAATGGTCGCCCAATTGGGAAGGACCATATAAAGTAAATAGTGTGTTGCCTAATGGAGCCTATCATTTGAAAAATTTAAATGGCACCAAGCACATGAGGTTCATTAATGGCAAATATTCAAAAAAGTATGTTCCTTCCTTATAGGAAAGTGAACAAATAAAAGCGTAATCAAATTGCGTTGAACGATCGTAGATAAAAAAAAAAAAGGGGGCCAAAGCGAAATACGTTCAAATAAATTCCTTTATTATCAAACGTTCATTACAAAGTTGCAAGATACAAAATACTAAATGCTCTGTAAACTACAATTAAGAGCGAACTAATCTCTCGGTCGATCGCCAAGTAAGAGGGTGAACTGGCCTTGATTGCCATCCTGATCGCACTGCTGCAAAGGCAAGCAGAGAGGCCGAGAAGCACTCTTAGCAAGCAGAAGGGAAGAGAAGCACCCTCACCTCGCTTACCTAAATGCATCGTTGCAATAACAAATAAGGAGATTGAGAAGCACTCTCAGCAAGCAAGGTGGCTTGACAGGCATCCTAAAAAATTGCCTTCCATCATTGAACTCCTTGTAAAAAACATGGAGACGATGAGAAGAACTTTGCTGGCCAAAGAATATTTCCTATATCTCCCATACCAAAGATGACATCAAAATAGGTGGCAAAATGGGCGGATCAAATGATTCATTTCTATGGAAGACGTAAATTTTGGATCGATCGTTGAGATACCAAACGATGGCAGCAAATTAGTTTTTGAAGAAAAGAATGGAAATAAAAATGAAAAGTACGAAATATACGTGCATTTATAAGGGCGTAAAGGTGAAAAGACAGAATATGAACAGCCACATTCGTGCCTAGTAATTGGAGTCAAAGGGCCCAAAGTCTTGGGAAAAGAGATAGAAATACCAAAAGAGAATGTACATGAATCTTATCATAAAGAAGTTAAATGCTTGGGGGGTTGACGATTAAGGACAAACGTCAATAAATACACAAGAAGACAAATTAGTTGTTCATTAATGACAATGGCTGCTGTTACATCCAAAATTGGCAATGACTATTAGTACGAGGTTACAAGAGGAAAATTAATACAAAGTTACAAAAAGAAAAGTTAAGGCATTAGATGTCTTAATTACAATTCGCCCCAGAGCGGACGAATTCTTTCCCTAAGTCTCCCCCAATCCTCACTCTGCTGAGAAGAAGTGACATTCAATTCAACTATAAAATCATCATCAACCTCCAGCTTCTTGTACTGCTCGACCAAAGACTTGGTTCGCTCAATTCCTTGGGAAGCATTACGCTTTTTAGCAGCCATTCTAGCCTTGCAGTCATCCATCCTTGCTTGAAGCTCCTTCATCTGTGTAGCCAAATTGGTCATCAAAGAGTTTTCAATCATAATTTCGGAAGAGATTTTTTTCAATTCGTCCTCAGCTTTGTTGATCTCCCGAAGCAAAGACTCTCTTTCAGATGCAACGCGAAGATATTGAGTACTCTTGGCCTTCAGTTCAACATTTTTGGCCAGCAAAGAGAGGATGTCAGAATGAACAACTTTCAACGTCGCTTTAAAATCAGCAGAAATGTTGAGCGACGGAAGTGTCAGGGCTTGCACCAACTTCGCACTCAAATGCTCAAGTTTATCCTTATGTTTGGCATCACTAGCCTGACCGATGTCCATATCCATAAAAGATACGTACTCAAATATTGACTGCTTGAGGAACTTCATATCTTCCTTTGAAGAAGCAGAAGGACGACCGGTTGAAGCAGGGCGAGACGTCTTGACTTGCCCCCAGGAAGTGAACAAGTCCTGGATGGAACGCACAATCTCATCAGCATCCTGCAAAGAAAAATGCCAACATTGAAAGTTTTCACTACAATAAACAAAGTGAAAATAAAAGTGAAGCAAAAGGTTACCTCATCAGCAATCTTGGGGGGTGGCATATCACCAGTTGGCTTCACCACCTGTGGCCCCACCACCAGGGGAGACTTCCCCTTGTCTGGGCGAGAAGATTCTGCCACAAAGGGCAGACCCATGGGAGCCTCTGCATGATTAAAGAAGCAGCAAATCAGAAACCAATAGCACAAGCAAAGGTAAAATATCAAAAATGTATTACCTTCTGGTTCGACGTTTGGGTGGTCGGCGCCCTGGGAAGAAGGTGGCTCGTCCATTGATTGTGATGAAGGTGTCGGGACTGAAGGTTTCTCTTTAAGTGTAGTCCCTTCATCAGCTGGTTTGGACGAAGCAGCTCCAGCAGAGGATGATGGAACAGGAGCTGCTAACACCAAAACCTTCAAAGGAGAGGCTGAACTTTTCTGAGAAATTCAAGAAAACCATTAGTACATAGAAAGGTATGCTTGTGAGTAAACAGAATTCAATTCAATTACTTTTCTCCTGACGATGAGAGGAGTATCATCATCATCCTCCAAAATAGGAGATGCTGAAGCTAGCCGTTTGCGGCTTGGGGCGCTCTTAGCTGCAGTAGGTTTGGCAGGTAGAGAAGTAGAGGGACGAATAGATTGTTTAGCACGAGTAAGGGAGGAAGAATTCCTAATGGACATAGGGGTGACCAAAATAGGAGAAGTGGAAGGAATGTTCGGCTAATCTAGTGAATGGAAAGCACGATTGGCATCAATTGCAAACAATCTGCGCTTCACTGATGGCCAGAGTTGTTAAAAAAGGGGGTGAACGGCACGGCTAGGATTGAAGGGGGCTAATGAAAAGTTACTCGTCAAAAGAATATTATGAGTATCTATAGCTCGTGCCTCTACCTTATTAATGGTATGAAAGCGGTCTATCAAATTTTTTAAATAACAAGGGGGAACATGCCAAGTTTGGCCAAAATCAAGTTGGCGAGCAAAAAATTGGGGAGCATATATTTCAACCCCAGTTTTGGCATTGGTTCCAGTTAAAATATCATGGAACAACTCCCTCCCAGTCAAAAACTAAATCCAAACGAGCAAAGAGGCGCTAGCACTGTCCAGGGTGGATGGAGGTTGTACATAATGTGGAGTTAAATAAGCAGGAAAGGGAAAGAAAGAAAGAATTGAATTTAAAGTACAAAAGAATGAAAAAAGTCCCTTCTGGACATATTTACAAGGCTCAATGGGTCAATGGCTAGCCCATAGCAGCTAGCCGAACGAAGGGACATAGATAGAGCACCAAGTGATGGAAAATAGGCTCTCAACCACAGTTGAGCGAACCAAAAAGGCCCACTGCCAGTGGGAGATGCACCATTCTTCAATTGAAATTGAAGAGAAGTCATGCCTCTATAGAGGGCAACCAAAAAGAAGGAACACAAATTCAAAAGTCTACCACGCGCCAATTCATGCGCTATGGGTAAATAGCTAATTGAAGGCTTCAAACTAGGCACACACATAATATATTTACAAAGCCATATCTGAAGAAAGGCCACACGCTCAACATGGAAAGGCTCGGCGTTTGAGTGATTATGACAGCTTTGCAAGCTTGAATAGGACTCGGTGAGTTTTTTGTCAAATTTTGGGAAATCAAAATACCAGGGAAAACGGTGTCGCCCAAAGGTGGAAGATTTATCAGGGCCCCAACATCCCTTAAAGTGATTGACATGGGACCAAGAGGGAAAACAAAAGTATTATATTCAGAAGACCAAAAACTTAAAGCAATAGGAAAAAGTGCTAGGTCAAAAATTGAGGGTTGAAGAGAGATTTCTAATAAATCAGAAATCCTAGCATGATCAAAAATTGCCTTGGTAGGACCATGGCCCACAAGGCGAGCATGTCATCTACGAAAAACATCATCAGATTTAGGTCAAGTGCGAATACCTTTTTCGCGAATAGGCCTCAGCGGCAAAGAGTTCAGGAATGGAGGGCCTTAAGTACAAGGAAACAGCTGGCCCACCGCCACTTGTTCAACGGCTTCGGCGTTGGTGAATGAAGGACCCAGGTAGAACTCATTAAGTTCGGCATTGGCTGATGTAAGAAAGTTCGGATTTACATATGGCCGAGTGAGGATTTTTTGGAAATCATCGAAGCTAAAAGAGTCGTCAGATTGGGTTTGTGGAGCAGCCATTGGGAACGAAATACAGTTTTGTTAAAGTTTGCTCGAGAAACGTAGCAGAGAAGCAATAAGATGAACAGTGGTATGGTGAGAAAGAAGCGCAAAATAATGAGACGTGATTTAGTGGTACAACGAAATGGCGTGTCTTTAGGGTTTATAAGAGTTTGTAGCGTCGCACTTTTTCCGGCTATGGAAGGAAATAATGATTGAAATTATTGGGAATTTCAAATGTTGTTGGGAAACACAAGGTAAATATGGCAAAGATTAATAATTGGTATTAATTCTGCCGTATTGAGGGGTAATTGTTGACACACTAAAAGTGCAGTCCAAATCGAATAGCCTAGGGAATGAAGCCCAATTGAAGAATCCCCAAATCAAATAGCTCAAAGAATGAAGCCCACTGGACAATTCAGGATAAAGGCCCAGATAGGGTTATTAATGAATGTAGTGGAAGCCCACGACCACAGTAACATTATCGTCCAAACTTGCAAGACGCTCAAGATCTGAGCGAATGAAGTGCCTTACAGTCGCCCAGAGCTATGACCATGTTCTCGCCCAAACCTTCGAATCGCCCAAGATCTTAACAAATATAAGATGTTATGGTTATCTAGAATTGCAGTTATTGAAGCAGTTATCGAGTAAACTTATCACGTTCCACGATTCAAGGAGTTCAGTTGAAGACGGTTGAACGACAAAGAGTAGTGGCAACAGTTAGAGACGGCAGTTCCACGACAAGTTAGCCACCATAAAGGAAGTGGGTAGTTATAAAGCAATCAAGCAATTTCTAAGCGGTTGATCATGAAAAAATCATCAAGGGAATATAAAAGTAAGAGAAGACACAGAGTAAAGGACCCCGAATCAAACACTCTCAAATAGAGAATATGTAATTTTAATTTCTTCATTTAGATTTAAAATATTTCTTTTCAGTACTCGTGTGCTTGCGCCCCTTGGAGGCATTCTGTTTAGTTCTAAATTATAAAGTCATCGCCAATAAAACATCCTTTTTTGGGACTTTGTCTCAAGAGGTTTGTTCCTTACACAATCGTCTGATCCCTTTTTAATTTTTAGCGACTACTCGCGCGAAACAACTTTCAAAGTACTTTTTTTTTTATATCAATAACATAGTCACTAATGTCTCATATGACTTTTGGCGAGAAAAACATTAAATTTTATTTTTTTTTGAATTTCGTTTTCTGGTGTTCAACAGTAATACTTTTGTTCATTGTGTGAGTTTGTGCATCATATACGGAAAGCCAGCGGGAGAAGATGAAATTAAAAGTAAATCAAACTTAAGCAAGGTCGAGTAAGAAATTATCCTGAACTAACCCAAATTTCTCAGAATGTTTGCTAAAGAGAATTTGTTTATTCTATATTTAAAATGAATAAGCGAGTTTGCGTCCAACTGTCATTTTAAAATTTTTAGTTTAATATAATTTTGGGATTGGAATATACAGAGCGATTTCAACCTTTGCTGGATGAAGCCTGCACTTTCGTTCAATTCATTGAAAAGTCATCTGTATTAGTTGTATATAAATTAAATAAAATCCATAACTTCAACATGAACATTAACTTTAAATATTAAGAATGGAAAAGTTAACCTACCATACATGATGAATGGAAAAGACCCAAAAATAAAAAAAGAAAGAAAAGAAAGGAAAAGAATGGGAAAAGTTAACCTACCTTACATGATGAAGTCAATCATTTCCAAAGATTACAAATATTAAGACCAAGAAGAAAAAGGCTAATGATAAGCTAGTATGCCTCCTTACCTTCTTAATTAATGTAACATTAGGTGGCAATTATGGATTTGTACATATATATCTCGCGAATATGAAATTTGCATGGAAAAAAAATAAATTTTAGCAAGGTTGTCTAGAATTTATTTATATGAAAATTTTAGATTGATTTAATTTTCAACCTTAAAAATATTCTACTTGCCCATTTTTATTGGTGAGTAGATGAGACGGAGTGGATAGATGATAGAGAGAAAGAGATAGTGAATTATATGGAAAATAGAAATCGCTTCTCCCTAAGGAAATGTTTTCGTTGCTTTTGGGGAAAATATTGTCACGTGATCAAAAGTCGGAAAATATTTTTCATAAAAAAATTTGTCAATCAAACACTTCTAAAATAGGAATTTTGATGGAAAAAATGACATTTTCCAAAAACAAATAAAGTCAATCAAATATTCTCAGCGTTATATTGTCAAACCTATCAAACATGTGGTCTGGCTGTAGAATTAGACACCAAAATGTGTCGATAATCCGAAGATGAGTAAGTTGTGTGCTAAGATGTAAGAAAGCAGCCACTTAATGTTTTATTATTTTTTGTATGCGACATGTTTGTATATGTTACTTTTTTACTTTTTAAGGTAAATAATTACTTAAATAAAAATACCTTTCGTTTTGCTGTCAAATAATATTATTATCGTGCATAACTTTACATACCAAGAGAACGATAGTTCAATCACTTCAACAATTATACGTATATTCTTGTGATAACACGAAGGACAATAAAATAAGCAATTTTTTAATCAATTATTTTGCCAAATTATATATTATCACCAGCATTTTATAAGAACTATTCATCATTAGAGCCACAACAATTCGTTATTCAACGCCAACACATGCTGGTTCAACAATTGGCTAAGCTATTTAATTAGTCAACACAAAGATATATGAATCTTACTATTTTAATACAATTTTAACTAACATCAAAATATACAATGTTTTTGGACCACCCCACCCAACAAACACCTTACCTATGATCATGTCCAATTTCATAGTTGAGTTGTCTATATAAGTTGCTCTATACCATCATTTGTGCACATATCCGTGT
Source organism: Olea europaea var. sylvestris (assembly GCF_002742605.1). Taxonomy (NCBI): domain Eukaryota; kingdom Viridiplantae; phylum Streptophyta; class Magnoliopsida; order Lamiales; family Oleaceae; genus Olea; species Olea europaea. The sequence continues at coordinate 1,150,878 of NC_036254.1, read as the reverse complement.
TTATTTTCTAGTATTTTCATTTGAAATAAGCAATAGAAATGGCTATGGCTTCTGCATATCTCCTCTTCCTCGTCCTCCTCTCCCCAGTAGTTTTTGCCAAAGATATCAATGTTGGTGATGATAACGGCTGGACGAATGGGATTGATTACTCCAATTGGGTTTCAAGTCAAAAATTCAATGTCGGTGATAAGCTCGGTAAGTTACTTTCTCATTCTAAAGTATTTTTATGATTACATGCATTTTTGGTATGATAGACAAGGGTACATGCAAATGACAACAAACATACTTTTAACTTATTTTCTTTCAAAGGTACGTTCAAACGCACTAAATATATTAAAATTTCAATACCAAATCGAATCAAACTTTTTAAATGAGACGATCTAACGTAAAAACCTAAAAATCCTTGAGATGAAAATTTATTTATACATGTGGGATATAGATTGAAACTTAAAAATATCTAACATGAAACAATTCTTTGTTTGAAACAGTGTTCACCTTTGGTATCACTCACAGTCTGGCTGAAGTAAGCAAAGATGATTATGACAACTGCAACACCGGAAACCCTATAAAATCTTATAGTTCCAGCCCAACCTCCATAACTCTTAAAAAAGCTGGCACAATGTACTTCACATGTCCAAGATTAAGTCACTGCTCTCAGGGCATGAAATTGGCAATCAATGTCACCCCCACCAGCACCACTCCTGGTGGCTCACCACCACCATCGCCGCCCTCAGCCACCACCCCGTCACCACCTTCAGAAACCACTCCATCGCGTCCCAGGTCACCTACTACTCCGGACAGCCCACTTTCACGGCCTTCTACTACGGTCCCGCCAACGCCCACTGGTGGTGCTACAAGCATTTTTGGTGGCTTCAGTAATTTGATGGTTGTTTTGGTAGCTTGCTTTGTGTTTGTGGCCTAGGCAAGAGGCAGTGCTGTTGTTGAATGAGATGTAATCATGTTTATTGTATTGTTATTATTTTTGTATGAATAACTGATGATTGTTACCATTGTTCTTTTTCGCTTGTGTGGTTTATCATCTTACATCTTGAATTATTATGTTAGAATAAATGAAAAAAAGACTTAATTCGACTACTTGCTTAGTGCTTGCTTGACAAAGTTTAAAAAGTTGACGTCAAAGTCATCAATTAAATTTTATCAACTTTTCGATCACGCTTTAATCATTTATATATCTGTCTTTCAAAATTTATGTTTTAAATACTATGAGACTAATAAACGTACTAATATCTTGTTATTTTAATGAATAAGCATATTTCGTCTAGGAAACTTGGCAAACGAGAACGTTATGCTATATTCGATAGGATTATGATACTAATAAACGTACTAATATCTTGTTTGATATGCTATATTCGATAGGATTATGATGCATTAAAGTGGAACAAAATTTGTTAATTGTCATGTTTAGTATTGTACCTTGCCTTCGTACGAAAACGTTATTTAAGTTAATTCACAAAGAATACCATAATAAATTCGTTAATTTTTTGCAAGAATACCGAATTTTCGATTCGATCAACAAATCATTGATTTGTGCCCTAGCATTGGGATGGGAATTGGAGAAGATCTCAACAATTAATATTATATTTCAATTAAGAAAATCTCCATCATGAACCGGTCGTCTTCTTGGCGACATGATGATAGAATGAACACAGCTCTGCTACCAACACACATAGCGAAGCTTATAAGGAAACTCAAATTTGTTGATTTGAATGATCAAATACTAAGAACTTCTCAAGACCATTTAATTCAAAATTCAACTGAATGAAAAAATTGATCACAACTCGTAATTAAAGCAGTAAATAAAAGTTTATAATAATTAATTTCTAGATAACAATAACAATAAAAGATAAAATTAAACTCTAAACGGAATTAAAATCAAGAAAATTATCCAGGATAGTGAAAAAAACACGTTTTCGAATTCCTAAACGATGAAATTGAATCGAAACAGGCTATACATCATGGGAAAGCCCGTGAGTTTTTCCACTCAAATAGACACAAACATATCCGAAAATGAACACTTAATTATTTATTTATTTTTTTCGATCCTGATCTCACTTTTCCATGAATTCTTCTTCTTTTTATATTGCATCACTTCCTCACACCGCTACTGCTAAAATCCCCGTCGCATGCTGTGGCCGCGACTAACGAGACCTTTTTAGGGTTGAAGAATTTTGTGTTTAAAAACAATTAAAAGATTAATCTCTTTTTAGAGATGTGTCCACTCTTAAAAAAAGCTTACAAACGGACAACGAAACCCAACTAAATGGTTGAAAAAATTGGTTTTGACTAAAATTTTATATATTTGTCTTCAATTAGGTAATTAATAACAGATGCACTAACAACTCTAAACAAACCCAAACTAATCAATTTAAAATCATTTAATGCAATAAATTTATAATATCTCACTTAAATATAAGTGTACCATAACGAAAATACTTACTACTAATTTACCTAATCAGCATCCAAAAATTTGTAGTTGAACTTCTCGACCCCACTCGAATTTATTTATTCAGAGTCCCGATTTTAGCTTCGACTTGGGGCTTCATTTATGGGTGATGCTTCGGGTACATAATGGTGTCCATAATGCCCAAATGACGGCCCCCCGATTGTGGGACCGGCACTCCCTCCAATAGGGGACGTCACTTGGGCATTATGGACACCATTTATTTATTACTACTTTCACGTATAACTGCATTCATTCCGTTGGTGAACTAAATTTTACAGAGTAATTCATTCGAAAAATAAATCAAATATTTAACTTGGTAGAGTAACACCATAGTAAGACGCAAGTCATCAGTCCAAATCCGATAAGGGGCTTTGAATTTTCTAACCGAATTATTCAGAAAATAGAGATATTTCTTTATTTGGATTAAAAAAGTAACTAACCAAATAATACTTAATAGAAAAACAAAAGAATGCTTTCCATGACAAATTAGTTCAACTTTTTATTATTATTATTATTATTGCTCATCAACCATTACCTTAAAGTCCCAAGTTAAAACCTATAGATAAAATGGGAAAAAAATGTGCAACATAGGAAAATTACATACAATTTCGTTCAAAATCCAAACTAGTAAACAGAACACGTTTTCAACGCCATGTTCTATTTCCCAGAGATATTACCATGTCCTGGTACGAGGTTGCTGACAGCACAAGGGCAATCCATGACAAATTAAAAGATAACAAGGAATAGAAAGAAGTCATTGGATATCCCAGAAAATTTTTAACCCCCACCTTAGTTAAGTTTGCACCGAACTACAGGTTATTCGACGATGGTACGAATGACAAGAAAAAGCTGACCTAAAAGCAAATGGCATTGGCATCAGCTTATGGCTTGAGATTCTATTTGGTGTTCGAGATTCCGCAATACAATTCTTGCAAAGATTTTTGCTTCGAGTGGGGCACCTGTTGCGGCTGCTGCAGCTCGAAGCACCCGTGGTGCTCCAGTATTTCGAAGAAGTCTAACATGATGCTTTGCATGCCGACCACCTGGTACGGTGAACTACAATCAAAAATAGAAATTAGCCATGGACATTAACAGTAAATTGACAGTTTAATCTGTTTTTCCACGAGTTCCCAAGAACATTAGGGGGAGAGAGTAATCGTCTACCTGAAGAAGAGCAAATGCAGCGCACGCTTTCAGAATCGAATAAGGATTTCGCAGCATGGAAACAAACCTTCCAATCTCAGCTCCACTTGAGTAAAAAGAGAAGCGAAAAATAGGAAACATTATTTTTTTTTTTTTATAGGAAAAAATAGGAAACATTATAGAAACATAATAATTTAGCTAATAGTAGATTGCTGAATGTAATCAAGCAGAAACTGAGTTTTAGGTCTTAGACTCTTACGAGGAAAAAGTTAACAAGTTTGCAAAAGTACACATTGTAGAATAGAATTAAGTACATCAGATTAAAGAAAATATTGATGGTGGATTGAATGGTGCCATGAGTATTGTGTACAAACAAGCACATATAAAGAGACGTATGGAACTTAAAATTGGACCTGACTGATTATTGTTTGACCAAAAAAAGGTGTATTTCTGCGTGTTCAATCGCAAAAAATAAATTTACAAATGCCATCAAAACTGTTATCACCTCTCCACGACCCCAGCCTCACCTAAATGACCACCTCTCACACCAACTGCAGCTCATCCACCCCACTCCCAGCCCCTTCCCCATATTTCTCCACCTCCTTTGACAACAGCTCCTTCAACTCCTAGCCCCCACCCCTCCCACAACTACCTTAAACCGATTTTTAAATTTTAATCCCTAATTAATCCCCAACAATACTTTCTGATCGCCAAATCATTTATCACTTGGCAATTTGGAAGAATAGTTAGTACCAAAGATCAATTGCATGTTTTCAATGTTTTCTGCATAGCAACCCAATCCATAAGAAATTAAAAGGATTTTTACAGTGAAGTATTGATTAAAAAATAACAGCACAAGAGACTGAAAGGAAAAAGGTGGAGGGCAGAGAAGATCAAGTGGTGGCAGTTGACAGTGGGGAAGGGGTTAAAAGTGGCAGCTGTGGCTGGAGAAAGGCTAGATCATGCTGATCGGGGGTTGAGAAGTGGAAAAAGAACGTGATATTGGTCAAGATGTAACGTCTATTACAGCCCTTGTGTGGGACAAATTTTTTGAAAAAGTAAATTTTTTTGGAGAATGTGTAGTTAGGAATGGGGAAATGTTATGGGGAAAATTGAAAAATAAATTGTTTTTGGATAATATGTAATTGAAAATTCCAACTTAGTCATTTCGATAAGGTTCTTATCAACCCAATCATACCAAAAGGATGAGAAATTTAAACATTCAACAATACTGATCAAGCTTCTATATAAAGAACTGCATGCAAAAAATGTATTTGTTTAATGAAAAAGAGTCGATTTTCTTAGTAAGATTGAATTTAGTATCACATATTCAGAGGACATGTAAAAAGAACAGATCCAAACAAATTATGATTCATAAGATACTCAACTTCTGAAACTCTAAATCGAAGTACACAAGTAACCAAATGTTAAGAGTTTGGTCATGGTGTCGGACATATTTTCAGATAACATTTGTTTCTAAACATAGTCATTATTTCAAGCAGATAAAATTGTAACTTGAGAGAGAGAGAGGGAAGAAAACCTGCATCTCAGGTGACCGGCGTCTTGAATGCGAACAGAATTCAATACTTGTGTCAATGCTGCAGTGGCCAATGATGCAGAAGCAGCAGAGAATGCTTGAGGATTGGAAAAGGACAGGATAAAAGTTTCTACGTGCTTTAAGGCCATTCTTCTAGCCCCATCCAAGCTTACACTCTTTGAAATGCTTTCTGTGGCAACTTGATCCAGTCTGCAGAAAATGCAAATCTTCATCATTGTTGCCAAAACCCGTCCACTCCCAAAGAACAGAGAAAGAAAGAAAAGCATCAAAGAATAGATAAAAAAAAAGTTAGCCCCCGTTTGACCCCCATTCTCATTCTCATTCTTTTTCTCTCTTATTTTCAACCACACAATCTTTTATAAAATAATATTACACACAAATAAAAAAAAAAAAAAAACTCATTTTTTAACCACAAATTCTTAAAAAATACTATTTTAAAAATTATAACATCAAATAATGGGGGCC
>NC_036254.1:1118403-1140490 GCF_002742605.1 Olea europaea var. sylvestris | reverse complement strand
TTTTTTTTTTTTTTTTTTTTTTTTTTTTTTTTTTTTTTTTTTTTTGAGTTTACCAAACAGCAGGTGTCATGAAACTAGCGAAAAATCCACCAAAAGCAAAATAATCCAATATAAAATTGGTTCAGAGCTTGACTGTTCCGAATTTTGAATTTCCAAACAGAGATGTAGCTTAGTTTGTGGTCCAACCAACCACCATGAGTTCACACATATTAATGCATGGCACCAACTTGCAGTGACGTAATTCTGATCAGCTTATATTGGTAGATACAAGGATTCAATCACAAGCAAGCCATATGATCGTGGCAGCAGAAATATTTACCAAGCACAATTGGCAAACTTAAAAACTCCAATATCCAGTGCATGCATCTACATGAAAGGTAACATATACATAAGCAAATTTGCTCATAAAGCCCCCTGTCTAGTGCAAGCATGTATATCTATGTAAAGCACACTTGAACAAGGAATCGTGAATCCCTTAAATGGGCATACGCACTGCAGCAGCAACAGGTTGACATAAGATAACACATATGTAATTGAGTAGTTCTATTTGTTGTTTCAATTTTTGTAAGTATTCAAATAAACCATCAGTAGCAGATAACTTCAAGTGCGCACAACAAAGATGGGCCAGCAAACATTCAAAAAAGAAACTGGACCATTTGAAGCTATTTATAGAAGGATTCACTTCCAGGATAAGTTTCATGTATGATGTCGAGAAACATATGTTTATTAGCATCTTTTGAAGCCTGATGGACAGGCACATACATGAAAATAAAAAAAATAATTGTATAAACAAAAATAAAGGCAAAGGCAAATCAACTATTCAAAATGTTCCTCATACAAGGATAGAGACAAGCTCGTGCACACATATTATATATGGGCTAGGTTTCTTCAATTATTGCAGACTTCCTAGTTCCCACATAACCAAAGTTCAAGCTGATTACTATATAGTCATAGACTACATGGTACCGTTCATTATGGTTTGAAGTACTCTCGTAAGTACTAAAAAAACAAGGTTTTCAGAAAAATAAATTCCTTATTTGGAATCTTAATCAGATGTTATCACCATAATATTGGCACGTTATGGTTAGCACCACATAAAACAAAGAAATTCATAGTTCAACTTTTGACAAGTGGAATTACTTAAAGAAGAATATCCTTCAAAACAGCACATATATAAAGGGACAGCATTTCTTTTCACTTTTCCTCCTTTTTTTTTTTTTTCCCCTTGACGTGGCGGGGGCAGACATTTTCATTGAAGTGTAGCCAACTCTAAAAGCCAGAAGAAGGCCCATACGATTAGGTCCCCACCATGTAAGGTTGCTTTAGGGATAATTATTGACCTTAACTTTTGCATTGTTGCACAAAATGGCCGTCCTCAAAGTTAATCCCACAGCCACGTTAAGCTTCAACTCTTTAATGGCACATCTACAGATTTGCATTTTTTGGATAAATTAAAGCTTCGAGAATTGTCAACTCGTCCCCACGCTTCAAAAATACTCGAGACAAGTTGTTTCAAGACACATATCATAGTTCCAGCAAAGTATTTTTGACCACGGAGCACTGCTGGATGTTATAGGGGATATGCAGTGACAGAGACATAATATAAAGCAGAAGAATGCAATACCAATGACTCAATGCCACCAGCAGCTGCAATTGCTTCTCGATTGCTGTCATCAAAGGATAAATTCCATAATGCGCCAGCAGCCTCTTGCCTGTATACCGGCCAAAAATAGTGTCGTGTTTAACATTCTCATGTGTAATAAGTATCCTCCAAATTAAGAAAAGCAGAAACGAAGTTATCCATGCAAATCCCTTATAAAATAAAACTGGTGACTGAAATTTCAAATTTTAAAAATGCATTACTTGACACCATCATGAGAAGAGCGTGTAAGTTGCACAAGTGCCTCAAGAGCTCCCGTCTCTTCTCCAACAGCAGCATTGTTACTGTTGCTATCTCCGTGAGCCGCCAAATTTGCCAAAGCACGAGCCGACTAGACAATAACAAGGAACATTGGTGAGAAATTGGAACCATAATTCTTCAATCATATCTTTTGTGCATAAAAATGCAAACTGAAAACCTATCTAGACGTGGAGTAAAATCTAAGAGTTAATATAACCTGTCACAGTACTCCTTCAGACTAAAAGAAGAGAAAGGCTAGGACATATAGTATAATGATACACCACAACACTTGCAAATTATCCTTATATGGTCATAACAAAAGAAAAAGGGTTCTCAAAGGAAAAAACAGAAATAAATGCAAAGGAGACGTTCTAGATATTATAGCTGAAACAAGGTAATAAGTTCTGCAGTGCTTTCACTCTGAGTCCAGTACCATATATCGAATGGATTTGGAAACAAATATTTTTTTCCAGAATCTATATCTTGAAAGGCTTACCGAACTTAATTTTTCTAAAATATAATGAAAATATCAACCTTTAACATATATAAGCTCTTTATTAATAAAAAAATTACATATTACACATACGAAGGAGATCATCAATGCAACAAGGCATAAGCAAAAGAGCGTAGCCCTCACATAAAGAAAAAGGAAAGAAGCTGTAATAAAAAGCCCATGTGTAATGACAAGTTATGTGAAATGGATAGAGTCTGGCAACTCAGGACATCTGATACTAGTGAGTCATATTTTTTTTATGAATTCTTGCATGGAAACATTATTATCTGTTGAGTTCCAAACTACTAGTTGTAATATGAATGACGGCCTTTTAAATATAGTGATGGTAGGCACAGAAGTGAAACATTTGGTTCTTTATATCTTTCAAAGGAAATGCAACCTGCTCTTGCACCCCTTCAACTTTGCAACTCCTGGCCAAAGTTACTAAAGCAGGTATTCCACCCGCTAAAGCAACTTCCAAGCTGCATTTATCATCCGCTGCCAAGTTTGCCAATGCACCTGCAGCACGTTCCTGAAATCAAGAAAAGAACCCACCATTACTACTTGAGCACCGTAAAGCAACTCAGTTCAGAAGGGTTCCATTACTGAGCATTGTAATCACACATAAAATTACCAACAAAAACTTAAATACTGTGACACATACCAAAACTCCTTCACCACCAGCAGTGCCAGACCACTTACAGATAAGATCAACTAAAGCTTTTACACCACCAGACTCAGCAATGGCACCCTGGCAGCAGAATTTGGTTTATCATTATTTCGAAGCAATAGCATAAATAAAATGAAAATAATATAATATAAACAGATGAGAAACAACCTTGTGTTCTTCACCAACAGAGACGTTCCAGAGTCCTCCAGCAGCCTCTTCAGCAACCAGCCTGTTCATAGATCTAGCCATATTTACCAAAACATTGATCCCTCCTTCCTCTGCCACAGCTTTTGCAACATTGGCATTCACTGATAAGTTTGCTATAGCCTGAACATTTAAGCAAATTTAACACAACTAATGATTATTATCTTTCAACTTCTACAGGCAAAAAAGCAAAAGAAATATGATAACAAGATTGTAAGATGAACTTGATCGTCTGATCTCCATCAGACCAAATAAAACAAAGAAAAACGCCCAAGAAAAATAAACTAAATCATAAGACTGAAAATTAAGGGTTTAGAACCATTTGATAAAACTCCTACCTTTGCAGCTTCTGACTGAGGCCCTTCCCGCCATGACCTCGCAAGGTTTAGAAGAAGACGTATGCCCCCAACTCGAATAACTGCTTCGGCCCTTCCAGGGTCAATACTGGCATTTTCATCATCAATTACAACAAAAGTAGCAAGAGCTGTAGCCGCTCTTTCTTGAACTTCCTCCTCTGCACTCTGCATGAAACTAAGTAACAGAGAAGTGCCTTGGTGGAGCCAAAAATTATCCAAACCTGGTGGGTTGCTCTCTGAAATACGTAGAAGTGCATAGCAGAGGGTCCATTCCAGCCACTTCATTACCTCATCTAACTTTCTATCCTTAACATTCATATTTCTCCAATCCAAGAAAACATTCCTTTCATTCTTTGTAGTATCGGCAAATAGCGAAGCTGCAACTTTAAAATTGTCTGTAGAGACAGCAAACAGAAATTTACCTTTATGATTGTTATTATAGACAAAGGAAGCATCTTCCTCGAGTGCTCGGCAATTTAAGGCACACAGGACCTTCAAACTCTTCCATGTTTTTACCAGTGTTAAAGCGGCATGAGGGGTAATATCTGTTCTAGAAACATCTAAGCCTGTCAAGTGAGGCAGCTTTTTCCAGTGCTGTAATATCAAACCCCACTTTATATTACGTGTACCTGCAACAGATAGGAAGCAAACTGATGTAACATTTCCCATAGCGGTCTCATCAACTTTTCGACAGTCAATGAATCCAATATCCATCAAGTTTGGACAATATTTTGCCAAAGCATTGATAGCATCTGCATCAATTTCATGTATACCCGTGAGCCTAAGTTTCTGCAGACGAAGACAGCAAATGGCAATTGCTTTTAGCGCATCACTGCTGATCCTTTCGCATAAATCTGGCCCAAGCTGAAGGCACTCTAGTGCCTCATGTCGAGCAGCAAGCACAGATAACGAAGCATCCGTAATTTTCCGGCAACCATCTACACTAATCTGACGCAAACCCCGAGCTTGAAGATTTATGATAGCACCAGCAGATTCAGGACCCCGGAACTGAAGTTTTTGAAGATTCTCGCATCGAGAGGCAAGTGAAGCAGCTGCAGCAGCATCACACTTATGGGGCCTTAAATCCAATTCCTGCCACAAGCATGGAGATTTACCCAGAAATCTCCATGTCCGGCAGGTTGACGACAGGCTCGCACGATCACGATAGTTCAGACATGAAAAAAGCTGAATTACTGTATCATCAGGCAATCTTTTCCAATCAACCACACCTTTCATGTCAGAACTCAACCTCTCGATCTCCTGGCCTTCCACTTCTGCAGTGCCCCTCCTTTCCACCCTCCGCCGCACCCTCCGACTCATACTTCAACCAGTTTATAACACAAAACTAATCCACGAGGGTTTAAAGCCAGAAGTGAGATAAAATGGCAACACTATTAACTCAAAGATAAAGCCAAACGAAGTAAAAAGCTGAAAAATTATCTCAGGAAAGAACTGCCTTCTATATTAATTTCCTGAAATATCAAAACCAAAAACACCAATCCCACGATAGAATCCACTTAAATGCTACACAATAAATTCATATATGAACGTCCTTTGACCTGAAACCACCAAAATTCAACAATTAGTGATCCTCAGCACAAAATCCAGCGGCAAGAACTTTTTACACCTCAAAAAGCAACTCTTTTCAAAATCATTGATGAACATTTGCGTACATAGAATTAAAAAAACGTCTCAGTCGCACAAAATCCCATTAAATCTTCAAAAATGGAATGCCCTTCCGACACACTGAATCAAGTCAAATATAGAGCAATCCCCAATCATAAATGCACGACAAGAAGTTTATGATAGACAACAAAGAAAAGTCAAGGTGCTTTTTCCACAAACCTGGGTGCTTCAGCCTCGTGGTCCTTTTTTTAAACCCTTACTACTGCGCATAAATCTGCTACCCTATAAGAAAATTTTCAATAAAAACAAGAATACACAATAAAATTTAGATGGACATATATCTCTGTGTGTGCTTGGAGAAGACAAAGGTGTTGAAGGGTCGCAGAGAATTCAGTCAAGTATCAAGGCGGTGGAGAAAGAGCCCCCCAGACCACTTGTCCACTCGGCTCTCTCAGCACGTGGTCGATCACACGCAATTATAAGACCCTTGATGGCGTGTTCCAAATTCCAAATGTGAGAAAATCTAACCTTTCTACAGAAAAAAGGATAAATTTTGGTGGATTTCTTAAGAGGGCTACGGGGAAAATGGGAGGTTACTATATTAAAAGCTCTGGCATTTGTGCATTACTAAGAATTAAGAATATACAGCTCATGAGTCGGAGAATATAATCAACTATTTTCATATTTTTGGAAGATTTGCATTTGTTAGGTATTGCACTAACTAGTTAGATTTTGGAAATTTTGAGTAGACGGAAAACTTGAGTGGAAGTAACATAATCAATAGTTCCTATAGGTACGATTAGAGAAGAGAACATATATTGATGCGATCTAGGTTAGAATGTTGAATTAACTTCTTCCAACCGCTTTTCCAAGATATTGTATCCATACGTACAAAATATTGATATATGTCTGTTTTTCAAAGTGAGATTGATAGAAAGAACAAAAATATGAGCGATAGTACATTTCGATCATGTCTATCAAGAATAACTGAATAATTGGTGCATTAGAAAGGTCAGACAACTTATGGAGTGAAGAATCAAGCTAACTGTTCTTACTTCTTGGATAACCAAGTGAACATTTACAATCGATGGGTAGGAAAATGTCAGAGTATCTATATGAAATGTATTTTTCAATATATGAAAACATGAGAAAAAGTTAGACAATGTATTTGGCTCGTGAAAGTACAATAAAAGAAAATACACTATTTGATATTGATCGTTAAGTTAGTGATAATGGCCATTATTGGAGTCATCATGTATGTGAATATCTTCATGGGTGGTATTGATACAAAGAAAGAAAACATGTGATAATATTTCTAGAAGCTATTTTCAATATATTATTGACAACATTTGAATAGTGTAATGTTGCATATATTATTAACCAATAAAATTGCATATATTTTTATAAATCCAAAACGGAACCTTCATCTAATAACTTGAACATAAATAACCATATCAACGAAAGGTGGTTGATCAATCCGAATCAATTCTTGAAATAAAGTGCTCAAGGCAAAGCACGTGAATTACATTTGCCTTCCACACTGAATAATGACACTATGAAGATAGAAAACGAAGAGAGAGTTAATATTCTTGAGTAACCCACCATCCTGAGCATAAATGATCAATTTCCACTACTATAACTACAAGTTAATTGTTTCAATGGTCACTGAATTTGGGTTCATATCTTTGATTGACCATTGAACTTCAAAATATCGAGTTTTGGGCATAACTTTAAAAAATGTTGAGTTTTGGTCACTGAACTTAATTCATGTCTTTAATTGGTCACTGAACTTTAAAATGTCGAGTTTTGACTACTGAACTTTGAAAAATGTAGAGTTTTGGCAACTGAACTTAGGTCCATGTCTTCGATTACTAAGGTCCTGTTTGGTACCCATTTTTTTCAAAATGCATTTTTCTCTCTCTTCTTTTCAACCACACATTCTTTATTAAAATAATATTACACGTAAATCAAAAACTTTTTCTTATTTTTCAACCACACATTCCCCATCAATTTACTATTCAAAAATGCATTTTCACATAAAAATGTTTACCAAACACCCTCTAATTGAAGTTTAAAATGTCGAGTTTTGACTACTGAACTTTGAAATATACCGTACGTTACTCATTAGCATAACTATTGAATTTTGAAAAATATCGAGTTTACAGTAAATAATGTATAACATTTTTCAAAATTCAATGAGTAACGTACAATATTTTTTAAAGTTCAGTGAGTTATGTACAATATTTTTCAAAGTTCAGTGGCAAAAACTCTATATTTTAAAGTCCAATAAGCAATTGAAGACATGGACCTAAGTTTAGTGATCAAAACTCGACATTTTAAAGTTCAGTGGCCAATCAAAGACATGGACCAAAATTCGGTGACCATTGGAACAATTAACTCTATAACCACATATGATGAGTTAACTTAGTTGTGGCAAGGCTTGTGATTTTGCAAATTACATCCCCTCAAAAATAGCAATGCACTGGACTACAAAAGGTCAAAGATTGTCTATAAGTGATTTCACGAATGAACCTACGGTTAAAGGTAGAAATATTGTCAATAATATTTTTCCTTTTAGTATAGGATTATTTTATTTATTAGTCGATTGTGTAATTAATGCACAATCTTTCCTTTTATGTTTATTTCCTTTTAGTGTTATCTATAACTCTATAAATACAGTATTCTATATTGTAATAAATAAGAGCTTATGTTATAATATCATTCTTATTTTTCTTAACATGATATCAGAATGGTTTCTATCCTAAACAAATCAACTTTTGAATTTCGCCATTTTTTTTTTTTTACTCTTGTCCAACTTTTTTCTAGAAAAGAATATTTTTTTCAAACCTCCAAACATTCCGGCAAATTGGAAGCAAGTTGGGGGAATTAAGAAGCTGCTGAAGAAATTTATGCATAAAAGTCAAAGAAGTGTTGATGGAAGAATTCTTTATAAACAAACAATTCAGGAACATGCGATTTGGGAATGACATGTGATTTATTATTGAATATTGGCTTGATGGTATGGAATTTCATGCATCTTCCCTAACTGGGTTCTGCTATATGTTCATTCGAGGAGAAGCTCGCTCAATAATCTTATAAAAAATTTGCAATACCGCATTCAACATGAAAGTATTCCTCTAAATGAAGAGAAGTAAATCATAATTCTTCTTCTATTTCGTGTTTTAATTTTTTAGAATTCTTTAAAAAAAATAATTGTTCTTTCCCTTTTTTCTTGGGAATTTAATTATGGTTTAGTTTGAGGGTCGGTACCTTGAACTGTACCGACTCTCCCTCTGCCTCTTGAAAAAATCAGAGGATCTCTTATGTTAAAAAAAAAGGCATTTGGAGGGTCTTACCTTGAATTTTACCGGCACTCTCCCTCCCTCTTAAACAAACTAGAGGTTTTTTATGTTGAAAAAAAAAAACTTTGAATGGTCGGTACCTTAAACTTTATCGGCTCCTCCACTGCCTCTTGAAAATTTCAGCGGTTTTCTTATTTAAAAAGAAAAAAAAAACTTCTGGAGGGTCGGTACCTTGAACTTTATCGTCTCTCCCACCGCCTCTTAAAAAAATTAAATCAGAAGTTTATTTGTATTTCTTTGGAAGGTCGGTACCTTCAACTTTACCTACTTTTTTCATATTTTTCTATTGTTTTAGCAATTTAAAATGTTTTTGCTAAACCTGAACATTTATTTTTCTCGTACACTTTCTTCCTTATTTTTCACCTTAAAAAACAAAAAAGTCCATCAAAATATTTTCTTCCAACAAATAAGAAGGCGCTTATCTTTATTAACAACGACAAAGACATCAAGTGCTTGGAGTTCATTCTACATCAATTTGAAAGATTTGATTGGATCGATTTCTTCAAACTCAATATTCTACACCATATTAAGTTTGAGGGCTAGGTGTTAAAGATAGAAGTATTGTCAATAATATTTTTCCTTTTAATGTAGGATTATTTTATTTATTAGTTGATTGTGTAATTAATGCACAATCTTTCCTTTTATGTTTATTTCCTCTTAATATTATTTGTAACCCTATAAAATATGGTCTTAATAAATTAGAGTTTACATTCATTCTTATTTTTCTTAACACCTACCGCATGCACCTATCATTTATGCACTCTTCTGATACAAAAAATTCATTTTCCTAAATGCATCCACATTAAGCTTCAAGTGTGTCTTTTGAGACAAAATCAGTTTCCTACAAAACCATGTTGTGTGTACTTGCTACATAGAAAACTATTAGAAAATTGAATTCTGCCCAGTATGCTAAACTAGCCTATATGTTGAAACCCGAATACCATAAACAGCATACTACAAGTACAAGATATTTGGTGGACTCGAGTTCAAGATAGTAATTAGAGTTGTCGGTGCTGAATTTTGCTCAAACTTTTCCATTTTCGTATAAGCTTAAGTAGGAGAGATTTTTGGAAAGAAAAAATGATATTTTTGGAAATGTATGATTGAACGGTAGTGAAAAGTTATTGATATCATAAAATAAGTGAAAAGTTATTGATATCATAAAATAAGCTATTGGAAATAATTATGGGGGAAAATGATTTTAAAAATATCCATGCAAAGCGTATCTTTGTATGCTTTGTAGATATTACCCTTCAACTTCTGTATATTTACATATCTACCGTTGTATTATTAGCATTATACTTGGCGTTAATTGTTAATATCATTATCAAATTGCAAACAATTTTCTTCCAAGCATATATTTTTTCTTCCTTCATGAAAACTTGAGTTGGTATCGGAGCCATTATAAACTAATGTCCCATCATCTTATTTCACTGTGATTGGAGATGGTGTGGTTGAAGGTTGTTAATTCAGGTGGAATTGAAGGATCCTCTAGAGTCGCTATTCATGGAGATTCGTCTTCAATGATTGTTCTTTTTGTTGGAATACGATTCTTTAATTCAAGGATTGAAGATCGTTACTGGATGTTTATGTATATGTTAAAATTTGGAAATAAAAATTTACTTGGGAGTTTTGGGGTACCCGTTATTCGATTTTTTAAACCAATGGTTTTGAATGTTTATGACGGGTTAGATTTTGAGTGATTTTGAGTAGTTTGTTTAATAAAGTCCAACATATGCTTAAGAGCTTATTATTTAGTGGTTTTGAAAAAATTTTAAAAGCATAAAATTAAATATATGTTCCTTAAATGAAATTTTCAATTTATAATTTCTTGTATGAATTTTTTTTTTAATTCTAAGTGATATTTTTTCTCATAATTAAAAATTTAGTTTTAAATAAAAAAGAAAGTTAATTTATCTTTATATGTTTATTAAGCGTTCGCTTGTATAGCTAAAAATCATATTTTTACTAAATTTTGATAGAAGTTGATAAAGCATATGATTGAAAAGTCACGATTCCATGGAATATGTAATTAAAATTAATTATTGACGTTGACATTAATATGAATCCCCATGAAATAGGGGCTAAATATTATTACTCTAATGGGATGATATCATGTGACGGGCTGGATAAACTTATACATTCATTATAATACTAGTTTTCCACCCGTGCAATGCACGGGTTATGTCATTTTTTAGGTAATATTAATGTGTCAAAATATTTATTCATTTCTCTCAATAAATCTACAAATTTGATTAATTGTTGAAAATGTTAAATGGAAATGTAATCTTCATATATGACACACTCTGCATCATCATATATTATTATTACATTATAGATTGTTGCTTATTAGAGAATAGAAAAGAAAACAAATTTCATTCCTACGATTGATGTGCAATGTTGTCATTGGATTCTATAAATCGAAATGCAATCAGAATTTTTTAGTGTACACACACACACACACACACACACACACACACACACATATATATATATATATATATATACATACATACAGTGGTAGTTTATATATATTAAAAAAAATTTACGCTATATATAGTTTTTTTACGAATGTTGCATAGAGGAATGCAGAAAAGTAGTATATATTTTTTTATAGATATTGTGTAAAGGAATGGAGAAAAGTAGGAAAAATAGTATGACAATTTATAACCCATATAAATTATAAAGTTATAATAATTTTATTAGGAATTTTTATATCCAAAAAGAAAAATAATTGACGTCATACACATAATTTTTTTTAAGAAAATGATGTAAATTATATTGAGAAAATTATCACGAAAAAATAATAAACATTAATAAAATAATTGATTTTTTTAAAGAAAAAAAATGAGTTCTACATATTCTTAACACACACATTTGATGTATGTTTAACTATTTTTTATATTCATTTAGATCATTCAATGTTTATGATATAGTTCTCGAAATGAGTTTTGAGAGAATATAAAAGATTTATGGTATATGTTTATAAATAAAAAAAAATCACCCAATAAAAAAAATTGACACAAAAAAGATATTAATCACCCAAAGTAAAAAAAAAAATTGACACAGAGCATCATTTAAAATATATATATATGGTTGCACATGCTTCGTGTCACGGAGCACAATTCCTCCTGGGTGCACGGAGCATTGTGCTGCAATTTTTCTTTTCCTTTTTTTTTGTGATTGATATATTTTTTTATTCAAATCTATTTTACTCTTATAATGTGACACATAGTAAGTTGAATCATGTATATTGTTTATTTTCTAAAAGCAGTTGCGATAAATCAAAGTAAAACTTAACACAATGTTAAAAAAAATTTAATTCTCAGTCGAAAAGATGTCGATTAATTTATTTGACTATATTGAATATTTTAGATGTATATAAATTTTGGAGAATTAAATTCAAATATATCAAAATTGGATGATTAAATAACAATCCCAACCCCATTTAAGTGACAAAATATTATACTTTGGCTTGGCTTGTGTTTGGCTCCATTATTATTATTATCATTATTTTCATTTTTCTCTATTTTATTTTCAATTGCAGAATCTTCTATAAAATAATATTACACGTAAAGAAAAAACTTTTCATTAAATCGATTGGATATTGAACAGTAAAAAAAATTCGATTATGTACACGACTTAATTATATTGAATATAGTTATCATCAAATACGTCATTTGTATGTAAAATAACCATTCAAACTAAAATAATGTCTGATATATAAATTATGAGTTCCAATAATTTGGATTTTTAATCCACGCATTAAGGGAACATTTATCCTCTCTCCAGAAAGTACATTTCAATTATAGCAACACAAAATTGATGTCAACTAATTTTTCATCTTGATTATTTTAACATCTGAAATTTTTTTATATATAAAAGAAATTCGATTATTACTTTTTCCTCCCAATCAATTAATTTTTTAAATAATCTAATAAAAATTTTGACGTCATTTAAAAATTTTCATAATAAACTTTTAATTTTTTTTTTTAATATCAAAAGAGAAATCATTTAAAATATTAAGAATTTCGATAACAAGCTAACTTAAAAAATTCATCGATGATTGTACGGTAGTTGAATGCATAAATCTTCTATATTCTATCGTGTTAGGAAAATGTGTAATTGACAATCTGTGACCAAATGACCTATTTGTCAAAATTGTAAAGTCAAGGACCAAATTGTAAAGGTCTAATAGTTCAGGGACTAAAGTTGCAATTTAGCAAAGTTCATAGCATAGGTCTAGGGTAAAGTGGGATGCTTTGAAGATGCAAACGGCGCGTTGATTTCGCTAGAGTTTCGCCCTGACCTCGCTCGAGCCTAAATTGCAGAACAGACGTCGCTAGAGTTTTGCTGAGCCGTCGCTCGAGCGAAGGTGCGTCGCTCGAGTTTCGCCAGCACCTCGCTCGAGCGACGGTGTTATCTGGCCTTTGGTAATTTTAATGCCTCGCGAATTTTTAACGCTCCATATTACCAAATTCAATCTACTATATAAACAAAACGTCCTATTTTCATTAAAGACCTTTGGCAAACATTCAAATAGGAATTCCTCTCAACTTCCAAAGGATTAAGAACCTAATATTCATTCTTTTCATCTTTTAATTCTCATGGTTCTTTCAATAAAAACATCAACCCTCTCAAAACCACGTCTCTACTGATAATCAATTGGCTGATCTACTTACGAAACCATTAGATGGATTGAGGTTTAAGTCGCTTCGGACGGCTGTTGGTGTTTGTTCACCTATCTGATCGTGGATTCATGTATATTCATGCATTCATTACATATGCATCTAATCACTTCATATCTTGCATGTGATCTGTGTGTGTGTGATGCATTTTTGAGTGTTAGTTTGTCGTTTAATCTTCTTTTGTGTGTTTAAATATGAAAATAAAAAAAAATTAATTAAAAAAAATTAATAATAATAATAATAAATAAAAATAAAATGGGGGTTTTTTGGGTGTGTGCCTTTTATGTGACGATAATAGTTTTTGCATTAAAGATCAAACTCTATTTTTCATCATATGTACAAGTCTAAGGTTCCATCATTGTTCTCTTTGCTTGTGGAGTTCTGATTATATGGCTCGTCATTCATTTTTGCACAGCACACACTGTAGTCCTGTGAGTGAGTCTTGACCGTATGGGTGAGACTTGGGATGGTGTTCTTCTGTGATTGGGGTTATGTGTCCATTTGTCTTGACTGCATGGCACTTTTCACGGTGATGTTCTGTATACACTTTACTCCACGAGATTTTGAACTATATGTGGACTTACGAGTTGTCTATGTGCTGAGTGTCGGGGTTGTGACTTTATGCTTATTGTTGGTATAGTTTACATAATTGGTCACATGCTTCGTTTTTTTTTATTAGTTTCCGATGCTCTGCACTTGTCTTATTTTTGAAAATACACAATTTGGGGCTAATTTCGTCATTTCTTGATAATTGTGTTCTTTTTATCAATATTCAAAATTTAGTGCTATTTCTGACATTTGAACTTCGCTCGAGTCTCGCCTGGAATTGTGTGCCAAAGTGTCGCACGCCACGTGTTCGATGAAAGTCCTTAGCTATATGACTTTTGTTTTCCCTTAGTTTTTTTTGTGTTTCTGTTTTCCTTCTTTCCATTTCGTCTTTGTTTCATTGTCGTCACGTGCCATGTTGAGTGCTTTTGGACATATTTTAGGTTTATCTTTTCGTCATGCTTGGTTTGCTCTTAGGGTCGTTCACATTTTTCGATGCATTTCTTTCGTGCCTCATTTGTGTGTGCAATGTTTCATTTCATATTGCATCATATTACGTGCATTATTCATGTTACTCATTAGTTCTGTCTCTACGTGTGCCAGATGGCCCGTAAGCGTTCTCGACCCTCTGCGCAGCCGGCCAGTGGTTCGACGTCGTATAGTCGATCGCGATTCATTTCTGCTACAGTTTAGGAGGTCTTCACTTCTCAGTTCTCCTTACGCCCCGTACTTGTGGAGCGTGAGGTAATCTTATCTGACCTTCCTGTTGATATAGCCGCCATTTTTGTTTCCCGAGGTTGGGAGCCCCTTCTTGTTGGTCTTTCACCTCCGCCCCCACTCCTGGTTCAGGAGTTTTATGCTAATATTCATGACATAGACGGCTCGTCGTTTAGAGTTTTTCTTAGAGGTCATTCTTTTAGGGTTACTCCGTCAGTAGTAGCTCATGCTTTAGGTATATCTTAGATTACCCATCCGACTTTTCCTTATATTCTACCTGCTTCTATTTCGGTCGATGCCCTTGTTCGGTCGACGCTTTTGAACACCCCGTCTGTCGGGGGGCTTACGGCGATGGCCAAGGGTTCTTTACCCACCGATCGTCAGGTTTTGTTACACATCATGTGCACAAACCTGTGGCCTGTTGCCCACACGTCTTCGTTACCTATGGTGAGGGCCCGTTTTCTATATGCCCTTCTTCATGGGGACTCGATCGACCTTCCTAGTTTTGTGTGCCAGCAGATTCTGACTTCATTTCGTACTCCTGGGGGACGGATCGGGTTGCCTTATGCTTGCTTGATTCATAGGGTTGCTTTGTCTTTAGGTACTTCTTTTCCAGAGGGTTCGACTAGTCGAATAGGATGTCCGATAGGACAACAGACCATTCATCAGAGTTGATCCCATGTTCCGTTTTCTTCCTCTTCTGCTCATGTTGCGGCTCAGGCTGAGCCTGTTGATGTCTTTGATTTTTCGGAGCCCCTTGATCCTATTACTGATATTCTTACTGGGGGTTCTTGTGTCTTTCTTCCTTCTCGTTCCGATCCTCCTTTAGCTATTCCGCTTAGCTCTACCTTTCCTTCGACATCTACTTCTGCTCCTGGCGTGGCTGCTTTGCCCGTTTGACCCCCACGGTGATGCTTATGGGACAGATGTCTACACTGGTCGAGCAGCAGGCTCGTATGATGGCTGAGATCACGCAGTTACGTGCTGCTTCGGAGCGTCATTCAGCTGAGCTTTCTCCTTTTCGCCGTGCTCTTGCCGTGTGTCAGCAACATTTGCGCTGGATTCGTGATAGTATAGAGGAGAGCACGAGTGGCGAGAGCGGTGTTGAGTCTTCGGATGCTGGAGGTGCTGCCTCATAGTTAGTTAGTGGATTGTTTTTGATCCTTTGTCCTTCGTGACAAAAAGGGGGAGTAGATATTTTGGATAGCATTGGATAGATAGATATCGATTTTTTGGTAATTGTGATATAAAGATGATGTGTATATAATTCACGACTAGATTAAGTTTTTGATGTTTTGACAATATTAATGTATGTTTTTGACCTACATTATTATTGTTTCTTAATCTGGTTAATGACGTATGATCTATTTCTTGTTTTTATTTACTGTTTCCATTTCACATGCTTTTACACTTGGTATTTGAGTTTTTGATTTTCAGGAAACAGGTTTAACAAGAGATAGCTACTTTGGTTGAATAGATAGGTTGTTTGGAGTCATTTTTATTTATGTCCTTGACTGTCATATGTATTTTTGTCACAGAATGCCAAAGGAGGAGTTTGTTAAGAAAATGTGTAATTGGCAATCTGTGACCAAAGGACCTATTTGTCAAAATTGTAAAGTCAAGGACCAAATTGTAAAGGTCTAATAGTTCAGGAACTAAAGTTGCAATTTAGCAAAGTTCATAGCATAGGTCTAGGGTAAAGTGGGATGCTTTGAAGATGCAAACGGCGCGTTGATTTCGCTAGAGTTTCGCCCTGACCTCGCTCGAGCCTAAATTGCAGAACAGACGTCGCTAGAGTTTCGCTGAGCTGTCGCTCGAGCGAAGGTGCGTCGCTCGAGTTTTGCCAGCATCTCGCTCGAGCGACGGTGTTATCTGGCCTTTGGTAATTTTAATGCCTCGCGAATTTTTAACGCTCCATATTACCAAATTCAACCTATTATATAAACAAAACGTCCGATTTTCGTTAAAGACCTTTGGCAAACATTTAAATAGGAATTTCTCTCAACTTCCAAAGGATTAAGAACCTAATATTCATTCTTTTCATCTTTTAATTCTCATGGTTCTTTGAATAAAAACATCAACCCTCTCAAAACCAAAACACCATTTCATATCTCCATATCAACTTCCAGAAGATCGTCAGTTTGAAGATCCGGGAAGGGAATTGCTTGAAGAGCTAGAGTGCTTGGTGATTCACGGGAGGTAGAAGATATTCAAGGCTGAGATTTTGGCGCAGATCTGCAAAATCCAGGATAGCTGTGGTCGATACAGTAAGGAGGTCAGAGTATTGTCAGAATCAATAATGTCTGGCGTACTGTAAGTCAATATCTTCTATAGTGGATCTCTACTGGCTTGTGCCTGGGTTTTTACCCAGTTGGGTTTTCTCCGTCAACATTTTGTGGCGTTTTTACCGATTTTTGTTATTTACTTTTCAACCGGTAATTCAACTTAGGTAGATAAAGTATGTGAATGAATCAGACAATGCATAATTTACGTGACTTGTTGCATAAGTTAATTAATTGCCTTAATTCCGCATAAACACCTATTCACCCCCCTCTAGGTGTTGGTTGAGTCGAACTATAGCTTTTTCATATTGAAATTCATTTTGAAAACTATATCATAGATACATCGAATGACCTAAATGAATATTGAAAATAGTTAAACGTACATCAAACGTGTGTTAAAAAATGCATATACCTCATCTTTTTTCTTAAAAAAAATCGATTATTTTATTAATGTTTATTATTTTTTCCTGACAATTTTCTTAATATAATTTATATCATTTTCTTAAAAAAATATATTATGTTGTATGACGTCAACTATTTTTTTTGACGTAAAAATTCAAATCAGGCAAAACAGCAGCACCACACACGCATAGAAAGACCATTAGAATTTTAAGAGTAAAATGAGATATTATGGTATATTCGTGGGTAAAATAAGGAAATACAAAATACGTCCTGAATCAATAGTGCTCACGTCATTCACTCTTTTATTGTAGTAGGGAGATAGATGTTGCGTAAAGGAATAGAGAAATGTAGGAAAAATGACGCCATTTTCTTCTTTTGTACAATAAATTGAGATTAATTTACATCCACTGTAGCACCTCGTTTCCTTTTTAAAAGAAGTTAGAAAAAGTAGCTACAATATAAGATATTTGGGGCTCAAAAGTGGGAAACAGTAAAAAAAAACTTAAAAGAAATAGAAGAGAACCAGATTATTTACCAAAACAGTACCGATTTCTTTACCAAAAGAAATGTATTTTCTGACTATTAGTGGGCCTCTTTGTGAGATTGGAAAGTCAATAATACCATTAGTGGGCCCCTTCGTGAGATAGGGAAATCAACAAATTCGACTAGCAGATTTGCAACAGTCCAAAATGGGCTTAAAATCTTGGAAAAAAGCAGAAATAGAGAAGACCATTAGACCACGTTTCAAAAGTGAAATGGGATATTGAAGGGTAAAATAAAAAAACTCAAAATACGTCATGAATGAACAATAACCAGCATATTGCCTTTATTGTAGTAGGGATATATTGGCCCCGTTTGGTACCCATTTTTTTCAAAATGTATTTTTCTCTCTCTTCTTTTCAACCACACGCTTTTTATTAAAATAATATTTCACGTAAATAAAAAAATTTTCTTTATTTTTCAACCACACATTTCTCATCAATTTACTATCATAAAATGCATTTTTACATGAAAATGGGTATTAAACACCCTCATTGAGTCAGAGTCAAACATTAATTTGAACCAAAAATATATAGTTAGTACTCATTTATTATTCGCGTAGGATTCATTATCCCTCATTAGTCATTACAATTATACGAACAAGCCCCTCAGGGTATAGTCCAGTGGTGCAAAAGACAGGAGTGATATTATCTTATATTTTGCTGGCAGTCGCAGTTTGGGAGTTTGATTCATGAGACATGAAATTGGATTTCTTGTAGACGCAGTGTACAGACAGATCTTGTTCCCTGACTTATTGAGACACATTCTGCGATTTACCTCCCTCACAAAACTCTAGGGGCGGAGCAGTGGAAGTTCTAAAGATTGAGGTTCAACTTTTTTTTGTTTTATTATTATTTTTTATTTTTTTAATTATACGAACAAGCACAATGTAAACATGTGTTAACTCAATAATTAAATTGTATTTAAATCGTATTTTTGTTGACTATGTGCTGCTGTTTCCATTTCTTAATGCTCGGTTCGTGTTTCGTTTTTAAGCGGCTCAAATTATAATTTGACAAATTATAATTTATGAACAATGGGCATTAATTGAGACTCTTATTAGATGTGTAGTTAGGCTTAATTAAGCCTCCATTTGGAAATAATTTATAAATGATTTACTTTGCTGAAAAAATAAAATTTGATCTTTTATAAATAATTTATAAAAAATTTCTTTGACAAAGTCCATTTTAATATAGAATAAAAGTTGATAAAAATTTCCAAGTTAAAATCAATGAAATAATTATTTTAATCAAACATTTTGTAAAATCCATGTTTGATATATAGAATAAAAGTTGATAAAAAATTGAAGTTAAACTTAAAGTTAGAAAAATAAATAATTTTAATCAAGCATTTAATAAAATTCACAACTTTTTAAATATATATTTTATAAATTTTAAAAATCTTATTTCAGCACCGGCGAAATATAAAAAGATGAAATTCCACTTTTATTCTATGAAAGTGAGAAGTTTTTGGTCAAAAAAGCTATTGCCACGTGTCAAATTCATGGAAATATAGAAATAACGAAAAAATTATTTTTACTTACTATGAATGAAGGAAGACATAAAACCGTCTACATTAATCACGGCACTTCGTGCATCGTGTGTTGTACAGAGTTCCGATCAGAATGAGTGCTGAACAGAGTTTGGCGCATACGTCGTCATCACACTTCTCTCATTTCTGGTCGTCGGCGTTGAGGTCCAAACCGTTATCTCCAGCATCGGAGACTTATGTCCGCACCAATTCCGGCGAGGGACTCGTCCGTCGTTTAAGCCTCTTTGATCTCCTTCTCCTAGGGATTGGAGCCTCCTTTGGCGCTGGCATATTTGTCGTCACTGGCACGGTCGCTAAAGACGCCGGTCCTGGTGAGCAATTCCGATTTCACCAAATAGTGTTTTAACCAGTTTAAGCTCAAATTTTATTCGTTTAAATCTTGTCATCAACTTCCTAAATGTATGGTTTGTGTTTTGATCGTAAAAATCGATTTTTTTTTTCCGGGGAATTGGCAAATAACACGTGAGTTGGAAACCGCATAGATAATGTGCGAAATGCAAAAAATATAGAACTATGAAATTTTTATGACATTGTCATTTCATCTGAAAAGAGATTCACTCCATTAGCCAAATTGGCGGGAGACTGCTGTGCGGAAACCATGAGAATGATGTGCAGTTTCCCCTGATGTTTGTTGTAGCTCTTTATCAATTATGAAGAGTCTTTGGTTTATCATTCTTTTACTCTGAATTTTATTTTTTTTATGAAATTTTCACTTATTTTAATCTGAATTCTGCTTTAAAAGATGAAGTATGAAAGATTTTCATTTAGCTGCCAGTAAGATTTAATCAGCTATGTTTTGAGTTGCCACTGAATATTGGTATTTTAAAATCCACGGAAAGTGCATAAACTGGCCTGAATTTGGTTATGCTAAATAATGTCTGAATTCTGCTTTAAAATAATGTTTGACTCGATGGTACTTGATAATTTATATATGGGTGATAAAGGAAATTCAGGAATTCATCAGTGAAGTATATTTTATTACTAGTAAACTAGATTGCCAAATAAGCATTATTGGATTGCTGATAAAACTACGTTCTATTTCTATTGAGTGATTTAATTATATGAGGTCAACAATATAGGAAAACTTTCCAGTTCGGACATGTCTGTCTCTGATGCATATTATGGTAAATGAATTTGATACATCAATGTTTCTTTCACCTTGGCTTGGGTAAATTTCATTTCTTTGCGATCTGCTTGGATTGAAGGATTAAGATGTATAGATTTATCCATATGACAAATTCATGGTTGAATGGTTTTGAGTTCCTACGGACTTCTATTAAGTGCTGTTAAATTTTTATGCTGAATTTGACATTCATCAGAAAAAGTATCATTATTAATCCTCTCTATTCTCAACTAATTATCGATCTATTTAAAGATCTAGATTTGAAATGCTTAGCCAAATCCTCTTCTTATTCAAACAATATATTTCAAATTATTTAATATTGTCAGTCTCAAAGTTTTGGCATACAGTTTTCTTCTCAGACAGTTTGTTTAAGCTAAATTTTGATATTCCCATTTGAATTTTATTCATATGAAATTGAAAACCTCATTTGGTGTGAGAATTGGCAGTGGTTCACTGACGCTGTAACTGAAAACCTCTTTTTCAATGTTTGACCTGTTAATTTTATTCACATGACATTGAAACCCCCTTTGTCAATGTTGTTCAATCTTTATCTATTTGACCCGGTAATTTCTGTGTCGCTGATTCACTGATGCCTCATTTTTTACCTCCCCCATGCAGGAGTTACAATTAGCTTCATCATTGCAGGAGCATGTTGTGTACTGAATGCACTCTGCTATGCTGAGCTAGCTTCTCGCTTTCCTGCAGTTGTTGGGGGAGCTTACCTTTATACATACTCGGCTTTCAACGAGCTTACTGCTTTTCTTGTGTTTGCTCAATTGATGCTAGACTATCATATTGGTGCAGCTAGCATTGCACGTAGCTTAGCAAGCTATGTAGTTTCATTACTGGAGCTCATTCCCCTTTTCAAGGATAACATCCCTAACTGGTTTGGGCATGGTCACGAAGTTCTTGGAGCATTATCTATCAATATATTAGCTCCAATTCTCCTAGTGCTTCTGACTATAGTTCTTTGTTGGGGAGTTGGAGAGTCATCAATATTGAATTCACTCATGACAGTAACAAAGGTTATTCTTATTTTACGCTCTTTTACACGTTGTTGATTAGATCCAGAATGAAATTCTGGGGAGTTTATCTCTTTGCATTAATCATCAGTAAAGTAGCCGCACACTGGTTAATTTGTCCTATCGAAAGTTCATTTTCATTTTCTTTGAAATTCCTGCGGACACTGGATACGCCTGACAAAAAATGAATCTTTCTCAGATGGAAGTCTTTGAAGATTTGGTTTATAAATGATTTGTAAATTTTGCCAAATGGAAGCAATATTTTAGGTTATTTCTATTTAACCTTTTTAATCAAAGCTGAGCTGAAACTATTGACACCAGTGGTTGTGGGTCCTCTTAGGTTATGACCTTGAAACTGATTTCTTTATCTTCAGGAAAGTATATGTGCACTTTGACTGATTTTTATATATTGGAGAATCTGAATCCATATCCAAGCATCATAATTCTTGCCAGATGTTAATAATAAGGTTAAAGGGCATCTTCTGTAGGCTATTAGTTGCTCAGTTATTTTTTATTTATTTAATCTTACATTTCAGTTGTGGATGGTGGATTTATTTTTTGCTACTCTAAATAAAATACAGGTACAGATAATGAATTTGTATTAG
>NC_036254.1:1054907-1118303 GCF_002742605.1 Olea europaea var. sylvestris | reverse complement strand
AGATTGAAAAGGGAGGGATTTACAAAGGCATTGTTACTTCAATCAAAGAATATGGTGCTTTCGCTGACTTCAATGGAGGCCAACAGGGCCTCCTGCACATCTCTGAACTCTCCCATGAACCGGTGTGTGCTTTTGTGACATTCAGCATGCATTTTATTTATTTATTTATTTATTTATGTATGCAGTCATCTTGATGCAGGATGAAAATGAATTCCTGCAAAGTAGTTAGAACAGGTAGAATATAGCATAACTAGAAGAAGAAGAAGGCGGAAGCAGTAAGAAAGGGGGAGGAACCGGAGAGAAACAAGGGGAAACGGCCGGCTGCAAGCCAAAACCAACTTTCAATTCTAATTCATCATCAACTGTCTCAAATAAGAAACAAAACAGAAATAAATAGTAGAATACAAACCCTAAAGAGAAAGGCTTGGGCCAAACCCACTAAACAAGCCCAATAACGAAAACATAAACAATAGTCCAAATAAAATATAACTAATAGTCCAAAAAGAAAATAAATAATAAATGGATGTCCGAATCAACTCTCCCGGGGTGGGAGAAAAACTCGACCCCGTCGAGTAGATAAAGCAGAATGTTGCGCTGAATCTGATGCGAAAGGCTCCAAGTCATGCCACGGGGGACGATCTTTCTCGATAACCAAATACCGAAACTCCACAAATGATAACAATGATAGTTGTAGCTTATCCTCAAGGATATGATCCAACCAAGGAGGACGATCTTTTCTTGTAATCACATACCGATACTGAACTCCCAATAGTAAAAATTCATGCCACTCATCTCCAAAATTTTTCGCATTGGTCAACACAACCTGTTTATCTAAAATAGCATCAATTACATCTTTGTGTGCTGTGACATGTGTTATTGGAGTGAAAATGGTAATATATTTAGATTGGGGATCCACATAAGGAAGTAGAAAAGGATCATCAAGGAAATTAAAAAGGCTTCTGTAAGTAACTAAGTCTTCAATATGTAAAGTAGAGTGGTGGCCAAAATGTTATGAAAAATTAATGACATGCGTATGGACCAACATGCTTTAAAACTTTAAAAGGACTAGCACTACCGGCTTGCAATATAACATAATCCCCAATATGAAATTGAAAATATTGTTTATGCAAATCAGTTTGAAGTTTATATAATGCATTACTTGCGTAAAGTTGTTTATTGATCTTAATATGCAAGTCATGAAGATGATGCACAAATGCTTCAACTGATATCGACACACTAGCATGTGGGGACATGGAAATACGATCTAACGGCCGCCTAGACTTATAACTATGAACAGCTTCAAATGGATTCAAACCTAGAAACCGATTTACAGAATTATTATATGCAATTTGAACAGTTGGGGGAATCAAGTCCCAATTTCTAGATTTTTCTAGACTAGAGACTTGAATAAATTGCCAGGACTTTGGTTAACGACTTCATTTTGACCATCAGTTTGAAGTTGGTCAGTAGTGGGGAATGTTGATTTAATGCTAACCACAGGCGACTGGATTCTCCAAGGGTGGCCAGTGAAATCATCAAGCTCTTTGAGTTGTGCAAGGGTATGACATATAACATGTGACCAAGAGTTGTCAAAAGCAAGGGGTATAGTATCTAAAGTCTCGGGAAGAGTTTGGAGTCCACCTAAAGAAGTGTCCTCACTATCATCCAAGTCATCAAAATCTTCAAGTTTAGGTTCATAGACTAGATCTTCTAATGGCATATCTATTACATTCTTTCGTTCTTTCATGACTAAGGTTCGATTAGTACATTTGGAAGAAATGTGGCCAAAGTCCTTACAGCTGACGCACAACAAGTGAGAAGAAGTCCTTGAAGTTTCAAAAATTGTACCCTTATTTTCCAAGATTGTATGAAGATTAGACGGGGAAGGTCTTAGAAGGGACTTAACGGGAGGAGGTGGAGCCAATGAAATCGAAGGATGTTTGTCAATATGCTTTCTACATGGAGAAGATCTTGGACTATCACGACCTTTACAATTATTTTTCTAAATAGGAGGAACATTAGACGGAGAAGGCTTTATGATAGATTTATGACGAGGCGACGCTAATGGGATGGGTGAATGACGATGACCACGCCTTTCATATGGAGTACTAATAATCAACTCATAATCTCGAGTTAACGAGTAAGCGTGATCAAGAGTAGTGACACCTCGAAGGAAAAGCTCATGCCTAAGATCATCTCTCAGACCTTGGCTAAACTTACTCAAAGTCAAAGTCGTAGTCTCGTCCTCAATTAAATGACATTTGATTCGAAATTCCTCAAATTGTGCGATATACTCGGTCACTAGTTGATTTCCTTGTTTAAGGGCATTCCATTGAGTAAGAATTTCAAAATTATCTCGTTCTCGCTCATGAATCTGATCCCTATACCTACGATCGTGTCTAAAGCATTTTTTATCACCATGATGATGATGATAATGTCTATTATGGGACACTTTGGATTTATGAACGTCGGTTGAACGAGGGATTTTCTTAAGGTTGTTCAAATTAGCAGATAAAGCCTTACTTTCTTCAAAAGTAGTAATCACCTGAGTTTGGAGAGCCGCTATTTGTCGGGTGAGTGCATCAAATTGTGAGGGGTTCATGTTTAAAGTAGTAAAGTGACAGGACGACCACTATACAATTGTACGCAAAGCAATACTACCTAAATGAAATGCAATAGAGAGACCAATATGCATCAAGGACCAATGATTAAAACGTCAATTTGAAATTCTCTTTTCTTCCCTTCCAAAAATGCAAGTTAATAGTGCTGATGCTTGTAAATAATAAAGCAAGGGTCCAATGCTTGTCAAGATCAAATGGTATTGTCAAGATTTACAATCAAGTAGATAAAAGAGGTAACAATGGCACATCAATTCAGTGAGATAAATGGGGCAACAATGGCAAATCAATTCAATGAGTGATTCCAGTCAAGTGAAGTTTGAGGTCAAAGTTGTGATAGTAACAGCAACACAGAATCTAAGTGATGCACTTTTAAAATAAAACAGCAGTATAAACCAATGAGAATTAGGAGATAGCAACTCCTTGTAGTCTAGTTGCCTGAATTGCTAACGATTGGGCCTCTGATCTGCCTGTGTCAAATGTCTCCAGCTCCTGAACTCACGGTCATTGCATATTCTAAATTGTTGGCTTCACTGAAATTAGACAGATGCTGAAATAGAAACCTCTGTGTAACTGAATGGGTTGCTTGGTAGTAGAGACAGTAAACTGCTTGATCAATGAAGTCGGTGGCTGGCTGCAATCCTCGAAGAAAGTTGTTGAACAATTGGGTTAGTGGTGGGTCACCCGCGATGATGCTACTGTGGGCGGAAGGGCAGTTGCGGTTAATCGGCGTAGATACTGTGATGGCCTGGCTTCTGAGGAATTGATGCGTGAATGTGCCTGGGTAATGAATGGGTCTCTTCAATTGATTATGGGTGTGTGGGCTGCCGACGAAATTGACGAATGGCCAATTGTAATTAAAGGGCAAGAAGATGGAGAAGTATAGTGGATTGTTGCCTATATGAGGGGGATGATTGATTATTGCAGGTAGTGGCTTTGTTGATGTGGAAGGAAACGAGAGATGGGGCTGTAGTTGGTGACGACTGCGAGACGCCGTCACAACGCTGGGGAAGCTGCGCTGTGCCAGGCGAAAAGAAGAAGACGGTGTGAGGAGGATGATGTGAGTTGTGCGATACTGGTGCTGGCGGTGGAGATGGTGGGTCGTGAGTGGGTTTTCGGTGATTGATGGTTTGTCGGGGCTGAAGGTTCGGGCGATTGGGTCGCCGGCTGGAGTATTGAGTTTCTGGAAATGGATTAGTGGGCTGGGCCTGGGTTTGTTGAAAGAGGGTAGATGAGCTGGGTCATCGATTTGGATCAAACAGGGAAACAACTACTGGGTTACGTTAAATGGGCTACGTAATTTTCTGGATGCTTAAGCTAGTCTAGGGTTATGAGGCTAGGGTTTTGAATATAAATCAGTAAAAATTGATTAATATTAAACAACAACAATAATAGAACTTGAGCAGCAGCGTGCAACAATAGACTTCTAAATGATAAAGACTTCAAAATTTTTTTTTTCTTTTTGCAACTAACTGAAATTGGAGAAATTGCCGCTAAATTTTTTTTTTTTATTGCTGTTTTAAGGTTTTGACGGAAGATGGTTAAAGGGTTTGGATGAGCGATTGGATGGCGGTGTTGTGTATATTTTTATGAAGATGAATAGAAAAATATCTGAAAGACAATTGAAATATTCCCAAGTTTTAGCTCTGATACCAATTTGATGCACCAGCACTTAATTTGATGTGCATTGGGCTAGACGTTCGTGGGAATGTTAATTTATCTTTCAAAGCCACTTTACCTAGGCCAGGATCAAAGACAAATGCTTCAGTTGCTGCACAAGAAGCACCTAAAGTCTGGGATCCCATTGATAATGTGCACGAGAAAAAATATCAAGATGACAAGCCTTTAAACACTGGGGCCTCCTTGTTATTAGGAACATCTGGAGTTTTTATCCGAAGTGCTGTTGAGTGTGAGGAGGAGGAAAAATATGCTGGTTTGAATAAGAAGTCTAAACCTAGTTCGAGATCCTACAGTGAGTCAAAACGTCTCCAGTTGAGAATAATGCTAATTTTGTAAGAGAAGATGAAGATGAGAGCACTACCGGTAAAGCAGCAGCTGAGCCCACCTTGACTGCAAAGAAACTAAAGCTTGGAACAGAAATGACAGCTAAGGTCCATCAAGTTCGTGCTCGCGGATTAGTCCTTGATTTGGGTGGTGGTATTCGTGGAATGTATCGATTTGAGGTAAGTGCTATCTAATAATTATTATAGGAAATATCAGCTTCAAGTTTTTGATGATTATAGAACTTTCTGCACGTGTTTTCCATCCTGTAATGCCTGCTTCATCTCTTTAGATTTACCTACTTTAAGCTCATGTATCTTTCGTTATTCTAACTCAGTGGTTAGAGTATTGCTTTCGTACAGCGCGAGTCATTGGTTCTAATCCAATAGTAGGTAGAACTTATAGATACCGCAGCCAATGAACCAACTAGTCCCTATCTAAATCTTCCCGTTACTCAAGTAGCTTCCCCGTCTTTTTAAAATTGAACATCTCCAATTAATTCCCAGACTTCCCAATAGCTATCCACTTTTCGAAATAGATGTTTTTGTAATCTTGTTCGTTAATTATCCACGGTTAACCTTCACTATACACCTATATCTTCCCCGCCCCCCACCTCTTCCTCGTAGGGTTGAGAATAGTTGCTCTCAGTCGGACGAGTCCGAACCTAGGAAACCATTAAAACCAGTTTCATTTGTACTCTTCATTGCAGGTTGGCTTTCGGAGAGACTTCGAAGTTGGCAAGGAGGTTAAAGTAAAATGCTCCAGTTTCACAGCCAAGGGGATCCCTGTAGTGTCATTGGTTGAAGAGGAGAAGTCCTAAGCTTTCAATCCAGTGCAAGAATCAAGCTTGGCAAGGTGAATGTCAATAACCTGGCACGTCTGTTTCTTCCAAATTTGTGAGGAATCTGTGGAATAGAGAGCGTTGAAGATCATATCATCAGGTGGCTATTTCACTTCATTTCGACTAAGCTTATTAGACATGGCCCCATTTCAGCATGTTGCACTTTGCCAATAATGTTTAGTGCTACACAGCGTAAAATTTTGAGTTGGCAGGCATTGTTTTTAAACTGCGGTGATAATGTAAATTTTGGTTCCCTTTTATGTGAGTTCTCTTTCCTATGAATATTGTCATGATGACAGAACCTCAATAGAAATATCAAGAATTTGGTTCTGATAGGAATATTTTTGGAATCAGAATTTGTTCTCTCCCGCACACCTTATTCTATTCTAATAAAAAAATTGAAGGCCTCTGCTGAAAATAGGTGGCCAAACGTCTCGTATTGGCTTCCGAAAGGGTTAGTTGTGTAGGGTGATCGTGCTCATTCCTAGTATGGATGTAATGATACATTATTACTTAAAATTTTCTCGATATGGTAGTGGTTATGTTAATTGTACAATGCTAAAATATTGTCAGTGTGTAAATTAGCACCACAGTTTTTGTTATGTTTGGTGTACCACTTTTTAGTTGTAATAAAGGTCTTAACCTTTATTCATTATGACACACATTTCTTCATTTTTTTTTTACCATCCTGAACTTTCCATTAATGAGCACATTTTGACTTTTAATGATGATGGTTGCCATAAAGAAATTTGCCCCTCAACGAATACAAAAGTTTGACAAAATGACTTAACACAGTGTAGACGACGCTAGGAGGGCTGAACAACGAAATCGTCAAATCGCAAAATCGAACCGAAATCGTTTTCTTGAAATCGTTAGTTTGGTTCCACGTGAATTCATCAACGTTTTGGTTTTGAACTCAAATCGATTTGGTTTAAGTTTCAATCTTTACAAACCGTTTGCCAAAAAAATTGAAAATAAATTAGTCTAAATTTTATTTAATCCAATTAAAACTTAACACGTTTCAATTAAAAAGATACATCTATATTAGATATAATTCAATTAAACTCAAATCCACAATTATACATCTCAATTAATTAATTAATCATATCTAAATATTTATGAGTCATCATAGCTGTGAATGCAAAACCCTAAAATTGGGTAAAGAGTTGAACAATTGATGCTAAATTACATTCATCGATTCTTCGTCACAGTTGAACAGACAATAAAATCTAGATTTTAATTCAAACGTGCACATTTCATTTCCTTTTAATAATTTTCTCAAATTTTGCTCAAATTCAAGTCAGATTACCAAATTTTTTTTTTTGATAATTATTTTTATATTTTTATTGGTAGTTATATTGTTTTGTTCTAATAATTGTCAGTTTGTCAGTCTTCCTTAAAATAATTCATCAATATTTAGATTTAGTAAAAGTTTTGAATGATTCAAAAAAAGTATTTGAATGTTTTTAATCATTTTCTTTTATTAAATATATCATTTAACTGTAATCAATGAATTTATGTACTATATTTTTATATTTATGAAGAAAATGAAACATGTATTACACTTGCAGATGGACGTCATTAGTATCGACTAAGAATTTAAAATATTTATATCATGTTTTTGCATTATAATGATAATAGTTATAACTTTGATTTGTATTTTTTTTAATAATACAATTTATATTTTAACATGAAATTTTAGACTAATATTTATTATTTAACTTATTTGATATATATTGTATTTTTTTTTTTGTTAAACTGTGATTTTAAATCGAATCAAACTCAAATAAATGATTTGGTTTAAAAATTGAAATGGCTTGATTTGAAAAAATTTCAAACAGCTTTAAATAATTTTGTTTGAAAATTTACCTCAAACTATCCAAATCGAACCGTGTTCACCCCTAGACACTAGGCATTCGAACCAGAAAATTTACATATGTGAGGAATAAGATTATTTTTCCATTGTATCTACTCAAAGTAGGTGAATCCTCATTGAGTGGCATTGTCGAGCTCGATTGACATCCATAAAGTCTCTTAATGTGTCCTCTTGTCCTCCCCCATTACATCTGCAAACACACAAAAAATAAAATAAAATAAAATAAAAGGAAGGTTCTTGGGAAAGAGTGGTGAAAATAATATAATAAATCTGGGTAAAAAATATTACGAGTGTTGCGTGTGGATTTGTTATTGTTGAAAAATAATATTAATGATTTCAAGGTTAAATTCATTAAGTTAGCCTTGTCTTCCAATTTTTTTAATTAAAAAACAGAAACTTAAAAATTAGATGATCTCATCTTTATTTGGTAAAGTCAACTTTCACGATTAATGAGTTAAAACAAGAATGATTAAAAAAAAATTGTACATTACAGCCGTTCAACTTTGATCGGCACTTCAAATAAACATTACAATTTACACATAGGGAAGTTTATATTTACATTTTGCATACTCGTTAATTTATATTTTGCACACAAGACCCTTAACTAGAAATAACGAATCATAAATAAACTCCTAAAGTTTCAAAATCCCATTGTCAATGCTTAGGGATGTGTTGCTAGGCCTAGATTAAACCAAACCATGAGACAATCGATAGCAAGGAAGCAAGTTATGTTTGCTACTTGAACTGCTGTTATGTCTGAACGTCATCTTGCCTTTCATTCACTAGTTGATCCTCCTGTCAAATAGAAGCTTTTCAAAGGGTGCCTCGCTTGCCTTGTCTTTATAGAGGGTCACCACTCCTCGTCCAAGGCGTCTTCCCGCCCTATGTCAACATTAGGAAACAAGTGGATCAACTAAGCGTTGTCTCACCTCAGGCCTTACTGTTCGGTTATCTAGAAAATTATAAATCACTTAAATTTACTAGGTGTTTGTGACAACACCCGTCCTACAACAAATATCATTCAACGTAGTAAACAAGTTTATCACATTCTGAAATTTGCCTCTCTTCAATACATCGTATCTAAATCTCCATTCGACAAAATTACAAATCAATTTATAAATAATCAGACTTCATTATTAAAAATTATATTTCAAAGAAATTCATAAATATTAGACAGTATTTTCATAACTCGTTTTTATAAATTTACAAATTAAATTATCTTTATAAATACTTTTCAAATGGACAGTAAGCTTTCTCGAAAGATGCAAAAAGTTATCTCGTCTTCGCCTGGAGTCTACCATTTTGTGCTGGACCTGGACTTGCTATTCTGCAGCCGAAACTTTTGAATTTTTACTCTGTCCTATCATGGGTGACTTGTGGTCTTCACCAACTCGCCGCTCGCCGCAAGCGCCCTACCCCAGCCTACAGGGAAAAGAAGCTTTGTTCCGCATTTGTTTGGTCGTAACTTATAAGTTTTAATCAAAATTAAATATTATTTTTAATCAAATATTGATAACTGTTACATATTTATTTATGTAGAACTCAATAATATTCCTCTTTATAAATAAATAAAACGTTGGTTCGCAATTTTAATATATGAAGCACAGGGGCAAATTGGGCTCAACTTTCAAAAATGAGTAAAATGATCCTTAACTTTTAATTATAATTATACAATTAATCTTCTAAATCAAAAATAGTACAAAATTCATTTTAATTTGTCACGTGATACTTTAACGTCTAACCTTAAATGATTAGATTTTGGTTTACAATCCCCCTCGAGTAAAAGCTTCCACGATCGGTTGACCAAAATGAGGATCCCAAATTGCATAAGCAATAGATCTTACATGTAAAGGGTCCTGTACCCATATGAAACAGATTTGCAGAAGTTGGGGATAATGTCCAACAACATTTGAACGGAAATGTAAGAATATAATGAAAATTTTAAGGATTACCATTCTTGGAAATCAATTATGTAACTATAACGAAAAAAAAAAGTTGGAGATCACTTACTATCTATTTAATAAGTGAAAATCCAATGATATCATTATTCTTTTCGAGTAAATAATTTTTATCATTAGTGATCGATCTACGTGACAGTGTGAACCACCTAATTCATTGTCCAATAAAATTGTAATACATTGGCTATTGAACAGTAAATCAAGAACTTCCGTCATATAAATTAATAACGTTATTTAGAAAGGACGAGAACCATTAATTTTAGTTTTTTTTTTTTTTTTCTAATACGAAGATAAAAAATGGAAAATGGTTAGTCTTTCTATGTCCATTTAAGAATTGAGTCAAATTTCAACTTAAGAGGGCTGTTAGTGCGGGAGAATAATAAAAGATTGGAAACGTGATAACCTTGGATTGTCTATGAAAGTGACGAGACTACAATAACACCAAATATCCTTGCGACAACTTTTATTATTCGGCGTTGATTTAGGCCTAAAGTCCAATTCAACGGCTTTAAATTAATCACAATGTAATCCCACATGTAATTGTCGAGTTATTTTTTTTGGACCCCCCGCACACACACACACACACATATATATTGATATTTAATTGAAATTATGCCCTGTTTGATTCTCTTTTTGTCTCTCTGATTGAATTTCGTGATTTATTTATTTTTTTATTCCATTAGTCAAATGATTTAATTGGAAGGATCCATTAAATTTCTTCTCATTACTTTTCATAGTTTCAACCATTATAATCTACTGGAACACATGATAACTTTCCAATAAGAAAAAAATAATAATTAAATGTTGAATTAAAACAATTTAACGAGACGGTTAATATGGTTTGCTATTTAAGTTAGAGGTTAAGATTAATACTACAATGTTTCTATACAACATATTAAGTCTCTGTGTGTTGGGAATTAAAATTAAATTTTTGGTAGGTTCCGATAAAAGTTGATGAAATATATAGTTAAAAAATTGTGAAATTTATAAAATATGTGATTAAAAATAATTATTGATTTTAAGTTAGATTAAAATTTTAATTTTAATTTCTACTAAACAAGAGCTGTAATTGTGGTATCCCTACAATTATGAGACCATAGGTCATAACTCTCGCTACAACCTACTCCACAAAATTTTGGAATACTCAATTATTTATTTATTTATTAATTTACGAAATCTAAATTTTATTACCCCTTGTTTGAGTATTGTAGATGACATTTCCTTAGGCCTAAATCTATAATCACCAATTAATTTTCATTCCTCCCTAATGTCTAGGGTTCGTGAGTTCTATCAAAATTTAACGCTTACTACTACTCAACTCGTCGACATTGGTGACGACCACAAATATTTAGCAATTAGATGAACCTTCGTATTGATTTCAAGTTTCTACACATTGATAGTGTTACGTCGTTTTAGAAAAATTACAACTTACTTCTTAACCCTAAAATAAAAAATGTTCTACTTCACCACGAGTATAGTATAAAAAATACCGTAAAATTGGTTGGTGTTAAGTAAAATTAATAAGGTGGTTATATTGTCATCACAATTTTTATTTTATACACCACATTTTAGTTGAAGTTAAATTCAACAATCTTTGCTCATTTTAGCAAGAAACAATCTACAAGTATAGATTTTTTTTTTTTTTTTTTAACAGAATTGGTATTGAAAGACAATTGTCTTCTTGTGACTTGCTGTTGCAAAAAATTATTTTTGACAACAAACAATTACAAGACAACTATCTTTCTATAACAATTCTATATTTAAAAAAAAAAATCTGTACTTATAGCATTTTTTTTTTTTTGTAGCGGAGGAACCCATAGTCGCTACTCTTCGGGTGCGCATTGAATAAATCATCGGGCTTACGCAATAACCTGCAAACCTCGCTAGTCAGGTAAACCGCACTAAGCAAGTTCGGTGCGATAGGCTCGACCGAGAAAGTGTTGGTAGGGAAAATCGAACTCATGATCAAAGATTTCTGCGCTTACCTACTCTACTAACTCAGCCATCCCATAAGAGGCCTTTGTACTTATAGCATTGCTCTTATAGCAATTAGTTCCTTTAACTTTTTTTCGTCGAAATCTTATATTCAGCCTTTTAGTGTGTCTTATCCTTGATTATGATTTATATCTGATTATTTTGTTTCATGCTTTAAAATGAGGAAAAATAATTTTTACACTTTGTTTTTATTTATTTTTAAAAATGATGATAAAATAAGTTATTTTACATTGTCTCAACAAATTTTTGGACATAAAATTATTACTGAACACAAAATGGGTTAACTAATAAAAGTTTGAAGATAAGAACAACATGAAAAATCGTTAGAGATATAAAAAAGATTAAAAAAATCTTAAATATAATTAAAATTTAGTGTAAGAAACAAAAACTGTGGTGGGAATATAATGATTAATTGTATTCATACAGTAATTTTTTATATTTGCGCCACATTTTAATTACAAGAAAGGTTTCCAATATTTGTTTACTTTTACTTTTATGTCCTTAACTTTATTCTCATCATGTTGTTATTCTTAACCTTTAAATAATTAACATATTTTGTCTCTAATCACAACTTTCATCCTAATATTCAATTAATGTGCACTGTAAACATGGGTAAATATTTTGCTTAGCTTTTATATTAGTTATTAAAAAATACGAGGGATAAATATATCTTTTTGGCAATCATAACAAATATTTTGGTGAAAATCATCTCTACAAACAAGATGTGAAAATTAATATAGGGTTGCTGAGAAAAAAAAAATTAAAAATGAAGTTGAGAATATAAGTGTAAAAATAAGAAAAGTTTAAGGATATTCATTGTAATTAAAATATCATGCAATTAGTAAAACTGTAATTAGCCATATTATTGTTTTACCATTTTTGGCCTTTGTCCCCCAGCAACCACTCCAATAAATAAATTTAAAATCAAGGTTCTAGGGACAAGGATTTTGAGGGTCCAGAATTTAATTTAGTGTAAGTTGGAATATGTGGATATAAAAATAAATAAATAAATAAATTTAAAAAATAAAAAAATCATGCAAAATTCATTATGGGAAATGCACAACGGGCAAGCAACTTTTTGTAGGCTACAGACTTCATTGTCCTTGCAAACAATAATGTATCCCTGAACAAATATTCACTGTGTAGACCCATATAGAATTTGTAAAGCTACCAAATCCCCAGAGAGAAGGGCCTTCATCAATTAAATGGTTTTCATTTCTTCAAGAACGAATTTTTACATGCTTCTATCAAGCTCAAATTGTTCATATTTCAGATGGATCATAATTTTCACGTTCTTTTACATGTGCGTATTAACTCAATCAGATCCGAGAATTTCAGAAGCTGGGCTTCTATGTGGCCGATCAAGGCCGCCTCCAAATACCAGTTACATCCCATTATTTGTTAGAGAAATGGAAGTTCTTTCTCAACGCGTCACTTCCCAGAATTGGGGTAATTATTCAGTAGATTCCAGCACAATTTCGATTTACAGTTTAGCCCATTGTTACAGAGATTTGTCGCACGATGATTGTCTCCAGTGCTATGCGGCGAGTCGAACCCGCCTCCCCCGGTGCCTCCCCGCCGTGAGTGGCCGTATATTTCTCGATGGGTGCTTTTTGCGGTACGATAATTACAGTTTTTTTGGCGAAGCAGTAGACCCAAATTGGGATAGACGAAATTGTAATAGTTCAATTGTTGGTAATCCAAATGAAAATCAGTTCACCCGATCTGAATTTAATAAAAGTGTCGAGCATTTGATTGATAATATTACAGCAAGTGCAGTGCTGAACGATGGTTACGCGGTGGCGGGGTTGAGGGGTGTTTATGGATTGGCGGATTGTTGGAGAACTTTGAGCAGAAATAGTTGCAGGCAGTGTTTGACGGCGTCGTGTAGGGAGGTGATACGGTGTTTGCCTAGTCAGGAAGGCAAAGCATTGATTACTGGTTGTTATTTGAGATATTCAACTCAGAAATTCTACTCTAATCATTCTGATACAACAAATAGTGGTTCTGGTAAGTTTGATTAATCCTAGGATTAAACATAGGTGATTGAAATTTTTGTTCATCAAATTCTCGTCGGATTTGCTAAGAATATGGATTATTATCTGTCAAGTTCTAGTTGGAATTAAATTATATGATCGTTTTTCGACTTTGATCCTTCTCTTGTTTAATTACATAAGTCGTAACTTCTAAGCAGGTGATCTTGAAAGAGCCAAGTCCTTAACAATGTCCTTATCTTTTGCTTCTTTGTTTTCTCAATATATGATTGCTTGAAGATCGAATTTCTCATTTTTTAAGGTTATTTTTCAGAAATATCAAGGACGGGGAAAGTATTGGCAATTGTTTTATCGGTATCGGCCTTCTGTATGCTCTCTGTATTTTGTGGTTATGCAGCCTATCGAAGATGGAAAAAACGAAAACAAGGTATGGTATCTATCATAGTATAGTTTTCAAGATCGATACAGGTGATTCTAATTATGTTGAACGCGGTTTTTGTGCAGCAAACAAAAATCTTGGCCTAATTTTATATTCTTACAATAAGTCGAATTTGAATTTCAAATATGAGACTCTTGAGAAAGCAACAAACTATTTCGATCCTTCAAGAAAAGTAGGACAAGGAGGAGCTGGTGCTGTGTATCAAGGAACCTTACCAGATGGAAAAGCCGTGGCCGTAAAGAGGTTGTTTTTCAGCACAAGGCAATGGGTCGATGAGTTCTTTAATGAAGTTAACCTCATTAGTGGAATGCAACACAAGAATCTTGTGAAGCTTTTGGGTTGTAGCATTGAAGGCCCCGAGAGCCTGCTTGTTTATGAATTCGTACCCAACAAGAGCCTTGAACAATACCTCTTTAGTAAGCCTCTATTTTTATTTTTATTTTTTTTTCCTCCAGTTTCATCTGTTTTATTTATAAACTCTTTTAGTAATTATTTATAAATGAATGCGATCGAGTTATATAATTGTTTAATTTTTCTGTTTCTTTCGATCAGGTAACAACAAGGTTACGATTCTAAGTTGGAAGGAGCGCTATGATATTATAGTTGGAACAGCAGAGGGTATCGCTTTTCTCCATGGAGGTTCTGAATATAGAATAATTCACAGGGACATCAAGACGAGCAATGTTCTTCTGGACGAAAATTTTGCTCCCAAAATTGCGGATTTTGGACTTGCTCGAAGTTTTGCAGTTGATAGATCTCATCTTAGCACGGGAATTGCAGGCACATTGTAAGAAAAATTATCATTGCACTGCCCTAAAATAATTATATATACTTTTGGCATGTTTTGGTCTGAATGAAAGTAAATGAAGCTTCATTATATTCTCGAGTTCGGTCCAACATTACATACCAAACATGCACTATGTTATAAGATTTGCCAGTTTCAAAATTTGATGTATGATTTCTCGCGGTGCAGAGGGTATATGGCTCCCGAATACCTAGTAAAAGGACAACTCACGGAGAAGGCCGATGTTTATAGTTTTGGCGTGTTGGTTCTTGAAATCGTGTGCAATAGAAAAAGTAATGCCTTCGTCGAGGACTCGGGTTCTCTCCTTCAATCGGTACTTTCCAATTTCCACCATTACTGCTTCACATTTTTCATATATATAATACTGCCGATTTCTGGTTATTCGTTTGTACATATTTGTCAATTTGGAACACTGTTTTCTCATACAGGTTTGGAAACTATACAAGGCAGATAGATTGACAGAACCGGTCGATCCTTCTTTGATGGGCGATTTTCCAGAATTTGAGGCATCAAGAGTGCTAAAAATCGGGCTTTTATGCACACAGGCTTCAGCTTCCTCAAGACCATCGATGTCCGAGGTTGTCCGAATGCTTACTGATTGCGACTGTGAAATTCCCGAACCCAGTCAACCCCCATTTTTGAACACTAGCTTGCTTTCTGCAACCTCGACTAGGTCGACCTACAGCATAAACAGTTTGGCATCAAATGCACAGACAAGATTTGAAGCATTTTACACCTCCACTGAATCCTCTATTAAGAGTTCAGATGAACCTCTTAGAAGTAAACAGCAGAGTCAAAAATAGAAACCCGACTTTTTCTTATATCCATTGAAATTCCAATACAGCATAGCTCAAAATCAGACACTTCATTCGACGAATGCTATCTAGACGGCCTCAATTTATGCACGGAAGCGCAAGTTTTTTTTTTTTTCTTTTTTTTTTTTGGTACACTGTCAGTATAGTACGGTAGCTGGACTATGTAAAAACCTCGCGAATACGTGTACATGATCTGCAGTATAGTATGAGGGGAAGGGTACTATACAGAAATTGATTGTTATATTGAAATATTTGTACTGAGAGTAGGTAATGTTGGCGGTGGTTGTCATTTTACAAGCATTTATTATTTGTTTGGTTCTTTAATGTCGACAGCTAATCCTTTTCGGATAAAACTCCTTGGACAGGGGCCGACCTGTTTGGACAGGGGCCTATCCATCCTTTCGAGTCGGTCTGCACGTATAGGGACCTCTTTCACAAACCCCTGCTAAGTAAGACACGTGGGAGTAGATCTCATAATTTTATTTTATTTATTAATACATGTGGGGTCTCACTCCTACACGTTGAGGGGCTTGTGAGGCCCTTGTAAAGGCTGCGCCTGTGCGTGCAGCCTTATTCCTTTTAACAATTGTTTCAACTCTCAACAGAAACATTTTGGATTTAAGCCCTTGTTTGGGCGTCTATTTTTTCAAATTATAATGAAAGGAGTAGTAATTTTTTAAAAAATGTGTGGTTAAAAAGTAATGAAAAAATTTTAAATTTAAATATAAT
Organism: Olea europaea var. sylvestris; assembly: GCF_002742605.1. Classification (NCBI taxonomy): domain Eukaryota; kingdom Viridiplantae; phylum Streptophyta; class Magnoliopsida; order Lamiales; family Oleaceae; genus Olea; species Olea europaea. The sequence goes on along the minus strand of NC_036254.1, from coordinate 1,102,232 downwards.
ATTATTTTAATAAGAATGTAATTAATAAAAAGAGATAGAAAAATAAATTTTAATTTAATGGGGGAGGAACGGGGGCTAATTAATGGATGATGCTACATGTACATCTTTGGTATACATAATGTAAACTTTTTGGATATAATTAATAGGTACACCAAAATGTATAGGTAGAATTATCCTTAATTAATTTGGTTGCTGATTAATTGTTAAATTAATTATTCTGGTAAAATGTCTGATTCAGAATAGCTTTTTAATAGATTGTTGACGCATCATAATAGCGATGGTCTGACTTTTGGTTTATTCATGGTTAATTATGCTAAATTAGAGACATAATTTGGCAGTTTTCGGGAAGGGAATGGTGCAGGGAAAGTCTCTAACTTATTCTCTGTAATGAGTTATTTTCAATCTAATTTAAATGCGTTTAGTTATTTTATACAATTGGAAGAGATTACAAGTCGTTTCGTGTATCAACCTGACCGTTTCCATCCATTGAGGATCAACTTGCTACAAATCGAATATATCGAGGACTATGCTTGCTCATTACTTCGGTTAGAAACTAACTTATTACAATTCTAGAAACCTTCTATGCAAATTTTTATTTCTAAAAAACGTAACTAAAGTGCTGACAATACAAAAGAATAAAAGCATTGACGTGTTGTACAATCATATTTGGACAGAGCTCATCCATAAAACCAGCTTGTAAGAAGGATATATACCCACAAGGATATATACATTTCAAAAGCGATGTACAATGGCGGTCCTGACTAAAGGCGAGATAGGCGATTGTATAAGACCCTGCTTTAGTGAGGCTCACAAATTATGTAAAGTTAATTGGTTGGTTGAAAAAAAAAATTATATTTATAAAATTCTTTAAAATAAAACAATCATATGCAAGCACAAAAAACTAATAAAAATTGAAAATACAAAAATCTTTAAAAATCTATATATCGATATCATAAAATTTATCGCTTACATTTATTTATCACATAGAATATATCACAAACATTATTTTCTCTTTCTATAACTATTTGACCATTTATCTTCCAAACATTCTTTTTATTTTCGTAACCAAACAAAATGTCTCGTCCAACAGTCACCCACTATAATATTTTCAACCCAACAAGAAATAAATTACCTCCCTCTGAACCAAAATTTTGAAGATTCAAATTATTAGATTGGTTTGGTCTTACTGCCATTGTTACAATCTTACATGCTTCTTTCTTTCTCTCCTTATCTTCAAAATATATACAACAGAGTACATAGGCTAATGTTATTATTGTTTTGATATAATCTCATGATAATAACCTTTTTAGATGTTTGTTGAAGGTATTTTGAATTTAATAATTATTTTTCAGTGTTATACTTCTATTTGTAAGTTAATTTCTTTTAAATTAATATACTATTAAAAGCTCATTTGTATTTTATCGTCATTTTCATTATTTTGTTATTTATCTCTTGCGTTCAACATTTTCTAACTTTGTACATTAATCATTTAAATTTATATTTAATTTTGTCCGAAATAGATGCAGTGAGAAAATGATAAAAGATACGAACATACCCTTTTGCCATTGTATTGTATTTCTATCTGTCAAACTTCGCTTATAATTTGTATTGCATGTTCAAATTTGACATTTTTATTATTTTCATCTTCAGAATTTCAAATTTAATTGTCTATATTAGATTATTTATAATTATATTAAAATTTTCTCTAAAAATATTCAAAATATACGGGCCCCATTTTTTAAGTTGGCATAAGGCCCCCAAATTATCAGGGACAACCATAGTGATAGAGGATACAATTAACTTGTTTAAGGGAAAATTACACAAGACCAAGTGTTTAAATATCCCAATTCAAAAATCAGGGTTGAAGTTTCATTATTCAAAAATCAGGTTTTGATTTAATAATTTAAATATTAAATATTCTAACCAATTCAATTTTCAAACTCTAATCTTATCTTTTCTCTCTCTACTGTCTTTCCTCTCTCTCCCTTCTCTCCATAAGAAAACCACTGTCACCATCGTCGGCGGCGATTCACGACCGACGAAGCTTTGAAGCAAGCTCACCGGCAGTTATTCTATTTTGTTTTGTCTCTCTTCTCCTCTAAAGCAAACCTCACTTAGTGGCTCCAATCGTTCTTTGATCTCCCCTTCGGTAGCGTTCACACACTCCGGCGAAGCTATAGTCCTTGGCGTGAACACAGCTTTGTTCGCAGGAGTATTGGCGCCGACTATGTTCACAACAGCATCGGGGAAGCTTTGTTCGCTATGCTGCTTTGGCATCGACTGGTGCCGCGTTGGAGGGGCTTGGGGCTTTTTCTTTCTCTTTCCAATCTGAGGAGGTTGTGGTGAATCATAGATATGGGCATAGTATCGTGCAGTAGTGGTGGCTGCGACGATATGGGGATTATTTGGTAGAACCAGGTTAATTGAAGGTGTAGGTAGCGCAGTGATTGATTGAACTGGTGGTTATGGTCATAATAAGAGGTAGTCGTGTTGGTGGTGGAAACGGTGGTGAGATTGTGGGTTGGGTATTGTTGGTGTGTTTGGTGGTGGCGATTGTGGTGGTTTCTGGCAACGGTGGAGGTGGTGGTTGGTTCTTGTGCTGTTGTGCAAGCGACGGTGTGGTGGTCGGCGTTTTTTGGTCGGTGCTTATTGGTGGTTATGGTGGTGTTGTGTAGAGACAGTGGTAGTTTTTGTTGGTGATGTAGTGCAGGCGGTGATGGTAGTGGTGGTTTTTTACTGCATTGCAGGTAGCAAAGACGGTGTTCGTTTTGTTGATGGGGGTGGTGCGTTGCACGCGATGGTGTGGTGCTAGTCCGATTTGATTAGTGGTGGTTTTAACTATGCACAATTAGAATTGGTGGAGGTGTAGTGTAGGCAACGATGGTGGTGGTGGTTTTTTTGCTGAATTGATGTTTGTTTTGTTGACGGTGTTGGTGCAGTGCAAGCGACAATTGCGCGGTGGTGATTTGTGATCAAGATTGGTGTTGGATCAGGATCGGTGGTGGGGGTATTTGGTGCATGTGATCAATAAATTTGAACATATGTGACCCTGTGACTTATAATTTTTTTGATCTATGACCAATGAAATAATTTGAGACCTGTAATTTTTTGATCTGTGACCTACAAAATCTTTGATTTGTGACCTCGAAATAATCTGTAACCAATTAATTCGATGATATGTGACCAATAAGTAAATTTGTGACCAATAATTATGAATTTGTGATCATTAATCGTGTAACTGTGACTTTATTATATTTAATTAATAAATATTTTCAATTAATTATGTAGAAACATGAATTTTGAATTTTTAAACTTTGTACCTCATTTGTGAATTTGTGTAAACAATACACCTTAAATATGAATTTTTCCCCTTATTTAATCTCTTCAAGCCCGTTTTTGCATCAATCCATTTTTCCACCTACGGAACTAGTCTTCTACTTGGAGTAATCCTTCCCTAGATCTTTGGTCCATGACAAGGGTTCCCAAGACACGATATCTACGGTAAAAATCACGTTGTATAGAACTCATCCTTAAACCGTGTAGAAGTACTCACATTTCAAGTGAGTCGTATTATCCGAGTGAATCAAGAGGTTGGCAATTGGGACTATAGATGCTGGGTTGATGTGCACGTCGCATTATTTTTGTGTCCCCTATTAAATCGCAAGATGTCACGTATAAACAAATTTATTTTCAAATGTATGCTAGAAATACGTGTCTGGATCTTCTTGTTTTTTGTTTGTGCAAATAAAGTGGTGTCATTTTCCAAGTTTGAATAACTTGACAGACAAATTTTTGTGGGGAACGAAAAGAGACGAGGAAAAACCATACAAGTCATCCATAAAAGACCCTTCTGCATCGACGACATTAATTATACACCTGGTAGAAAGTAGATGACCAAATGTAATTAATGAGTTCACATTGTCAACACACTTTATCTAAAAGCTTGGATTACTTTATTCTAATAAATTATCTAAATCAACATCAAATAGTTATATTGCCAACACCAAAAGTTGGTTCCAGTATGAAATCAACTATGCCTATTCAAAAAAGATGCAACATAAAGGCAACAAAGACACCAACTCTGCCTAGACGAGGCTGTGATTACAACAGAGCAAGGCATGGAGAGACTAAATTTTAGTTCTTTCCGTTTTATTGATCATAATCAGTACTGTCGAGTTCACTATACCAAACATGTTAGGAGGGTTCTCAACCATTACTTTTAAGCAAGAGGCAATTCTTGATATCTTTCTGTTCTACAGTAATGCAGGACTAAACAATCGCTACACCTAAAGATAAATCTGCCATCCCTTTTGCATCTTATTTTATAAAGGATCGAAATTTAGTCCATGACGCGAAAAATTATGCTGAATGCTGACTCCCTCTATGTTAGAGAACTGCCTTAACAAAGAACCAACATAAATGTCAACAAATACAAACACATTACTGAGTTTGCTCCAGTGAAATAGTTGTATTATCTTAAGAAGTGTGAAAGCTATTCTCATGTAAATCATCCCAACGTCATAGAGCATAATAGGCTAAAAAGAAGCATTTCAGGAAATTAGAATACCTATAACTGAAGATGCCAAGATTAAATATTAAAACTGCTAATGTATTTCCATAATCAAACCTGACAAAATATTAAGACAACTAAAGATTTACAGATTATGTTCAAAGTTCTTAAAAGGAAGTGTGCGTAACAACAGGGAAAGCCCTGAAACTTTCATATACTGCTTAGAAGGCAGCCCTCCATCTTCTCCCGAAAAGACAGAAAAATAAATAAATAAAATAAAATAAAAAGTCAAATAAAATCAATATTTAAGTATTACACGCTTGCCTCAATGTATATAGTGGAAACACAGCAATAACCACAACAACGTTTTTTATGATGAATAAATTTGGGGGTAAGCTAAAGCTTGCGTTAATCTTTTTCTCCGTTTCATTGTTACTTCTATTAGAATATTCAATGCGATGAGACATTTACATCATGTTAATTTAGTATACATTTTCATCTTTTAGCATGTTCTACTAAGATCTCATCACTGTGACGAATGACTTCTTTAGCTACACATAAACATGCACCAACTCCTTAAATTGTGCTTTTCTTAATTTAGATTTATATTGAAATATTAAATAAAAAGATTATATACGGTGGCCACATTACATGAATGGGTGGCCAAACAAATACTGAACTGTCAGCTGTTCAAATCTGGACAATAAATGGCAGATCGATTCAATGATTTAAACATGGATTTGACACGGCTGGAAATAAAAACCCACCAGATCAATGGTACTTCATGTTGAACATGGGTGTATTGCTATATAGCATTAGTCCAAATGCAAGCTTTAGAGATGGCAGGTCGATAACCATAGGAAACTTCATGATAAGCAAGACTGTACAGGAGTATACTGTTTTAAGGGTCCCCTTAGAGTGAAGAGTTCCCATCAGTTGATATGAACTTCGAAAGAAGCCTCAAAATGCACAACTCTAAAGGCAATGGGGAAGAATTCACTTTGCAAAGAGCTGAAACATCTGCGTGTAAAGTAAAGAAACACAGCACCAGGAGTTAAAGAAATAATATCAGGAAGAACTACTAGAGGTCAACCGCCCCTTCAAGGCATGGGTATCGAAAAACGATCTCAATTTTGTGAACTTAAAAGTAAACAAAGTCCCATCATATTCAGATATCGCAAGTACCAGAGCAAGATTATTATTCACTGACAGCTGCAGTTCAAAAAAGGAGTAGAACAACAATTCTGCATGAAAACTGCAGGATTTTTTTGATCGGTAAATGTAAATATCATTGGAAACTACAGGATTCTATTAATGTTTTCTTGCTTTAATACAGGATTTCAAATATTTCACTCCAATCAATGCCTTGAAATCTCATCATAGAGGAGCTGATAAGGGTCTCTTCTACACCGATATTCTGCAATTCCCTCCACAGTGGCTTGCTCTTTCAAAAAATAAGCAAATACTAATAGAAAAGTTACTTTCCACTAGTGTAAAAGGGTTCACAAAGTGCATTTGAGTCTTGCAAATGTTAAATATCCTGTATGACCTCTAGATTCGCCATTGCGCCTCGCCATGATTGTTAGAGAACTGGCATTTTCAAGCCCCTTTGTCGAGCGTTGTCTCTTCTTGCAGCTCTTAAGAGACATGGAACCACCATCATTATCTTGCCAGCTCCGCAAGTTCCCTTCTCGAACTTCATATGTGTGCAGAAGCACTTCAAATGTTCTTACATCTGCACAAGCCAATCATAAGCATCACCACGAATGAAAGCACTCAAGTTTAACATATCAACTACCAATTTGATTGTATTATCTATACCAGTATCATTAACCACAAAATCTAGGAAAAAGGCCTACCAGTAAAATCAGATCTAAGTGTTTCGCATGATTTCTGTGCTTGCTCAATACACGGTGAGAAGGAGCACAGCACCCCATCTTGTTTCAACATTTTTGAAGCAGAAGGAATAGCCAACCAAGGTTGAGGGAGATCGAGGAAAACTGAATCTGCCCGCCCTAAAAATTCATCTGGAAAACCCACACCCTGTATATCTCTCACCCCCACAGTCACCAAATTACTCAATCCCGTCCTTTCAAAATCTTCCCTGCAATAAAGAAAGAATACTCTATCATAATCAATACTAAAGACATTTACTCAATTTCTCAATTTCTACAATGCACTTTTGGAATAGATGCATGAAATACAACCGTAATCAAATATACATATTCAGTTCTTTCTCAATCTGCAGAAAATCAAATAGTATCCTATATTCATCAAATTATTTTACTTATACGCATTAATCTTGATTGAAGATTCTTACCTAGCTGAGGCGGCCCTTTGTTCATGAAAATCAAAAGTGTAAACATGTCCACTGGGTGCAATAGCTCGAGCAAGCGAAGTAGTCAAGGATCCACTTCCAGTGCCCGACTCGAGAACCAGGCAACCCGGAACTATCTCCAAGTACATGACAATAAAACTTATATCGGCAATATATAAAATTTGGGTTCTGTGGCTTAGAACCAGAGTCCATAGCTCAGCAGTTGGGGCCAACAAGTATACAAATCCACCCTTATTACTAAACACTTTGGAACCAAATGGTTTCCCAATCCAATCTGAATGCTTAAATACACCGAAACGATTCTGCAGAACCCCGCTTTCTGAAACTTTTACTGCCTTCATGTTATCATGTCTTTCATAAACTATTAACAAATCACCATCGCTTATGTAGCGAGAAAACGACAATTTCTTCGACGAATCAAATGGAAACATTGTAAAAATTTATGATCAATTCTCAATGTAATAATCTGCATTACAATTAAAAAGGAGCAAAATCATGAAGTCATGTTTCAAAAAGCCAGAAATTTATCCGATAGCAAATTAACACATATATATGGTTCAATAAATACATTTCTTACTCAAGCTGCTTGATACACAATCCACCTACAAGTAAGAAGTTGATTGAACTCGAATTTCCGCTCCTCAGCAAGAATGAATTCGAAGGCGAGCGAAATTTGGGGGAGATGGAGAGAATAAAAGAACGTTGCTCTGTACGGACCAATTCGTATGGTTTAATAGCCCGTGATTTTACCATACTGGGCCAGGCCCACGCCAGAGAACAACTCTTTTTTATTTTTTTTTAAAATTTTTTTGCTGAGCGCACTTATTAAATTGTAGAGTAATGCTATTCAGAGTTAAGATCAACGATAATCGTCTTACGTGGTAATTTGTTATTTAATACATTAATATGATAATTTTTTATTGTCTTATGCATCAAATAACAAACTATCATGTATACAACACGTAAGGCAACTGCCTAGAATCTTCACTATAATTAATTGTAGGGGTAATTACATTTACACAACAATTTTTATATATTGCACAGCATTTTAATTACACCTTAAGGTTCTTAATGTTTACTCATTTTAATATTTATATTCCTAACGATTTTTCATGTCATTCTTATTCTCAAATCTTCATTAGTTTTATATTCAAAGGTACGTTAAATGGAGTAAAATAACTTGTTTTTTCATCATATTTTTAAAAAATAAATAAATGTGGGTAAAAATATTTTTTCCTGATTTCAAAGTATTAAAACAAAATCAAGGACGAGACGTGGTAATTAATGGAAGGTTAAAGATAATAATTAAAAAAAAAAAAAAAGGAGTTCAGAAAATCATTGTTATAATAAACAAAAATTGAGGAGTTTGACTACAATTAAAATGTGGTGGCAATATAACCACTCTTAATTGTGTTGTAATTATATAGTTATTGGTAATGATCATTATACACGTCTGGCCCTAGTTATTATGATTATTGTATTTCTTACTACCATAAATTGTCTTATAATTATTAAAATTTAGTTCTCAATAAAATGAATACATTTTCATTGACTTCTCTTTTTTCTCCCTCTAGTTTATAATAAATTATTAATTCTTTGTAAGTTTTGAGAACATCTTATAGCTCCTATTTGATTTAGATTAAAATTAGATTTTAGTACAAGTTGATAAAATATGTAGTTAAAATTAATTTTAAACTTTGACTTTAATAAAAAGTTAGATTTTTAGTTTTATCAAAAAAGGAGATAATAGGAAAAATAAATAATAACTATAAATAGAAAATTTAAGCTTAGTTCCATTAGGTAATTACAAATTTTAATTTATTTCCTTCAATGCTTAAACAAAATAATTACAGGGTATTCATAATTAAAGTTAAATAAAAAATTGCTCTATTGATAGTCCCGTGCCAACTTAGTTCCTGAGCTATTATTATATGTTTTTGTTTCCAATATCAAAAGGAAAAATAAGTTGGAAAAAATTGCTCTATTGATACTCCTGTGACACTCAGGGTCCGTTTTCATTGTAAAGATGAAATTAAATTGTTTAGAAAACGAATTTCAGGAAATTGAATTGTCTAGAATTGTTTTCTTGAAAATTATAAATTATAGTGTTTGATTGATATAATTTTTCACGTGAAAAATGTTGTAATGAAAGCGTTTTTTGGTATTCGTTTGACTCTGTTTTATATGAAAATTATCAATTAAAGGGATATAATTTACTAGTATTAGAAATATAATTTGTTTCCATTGCTTAAAAAATAAAAATAAAAAAATAAAGCCAAAAAAATTATCTATTTTCCCTAAAATCCAAGAAAACTCAAAAGTTCAAGAAAACCAAGAATTTGAATTTCATGGGAAAAAAATGTATCAAACACCTAAAGTTGGAAAATCCAATTCCAATTTCACCCTATCAAACACACTTTTAGTTCCCGAGCTATTATTATATGCGTTCTTTCCAAAATCAAAAGAAAAAAATAAGTTTGAAAAAAAAAACAAGGAGTTTAAACGGGGGCTTAATCAGTATGTGCGAGTGCACAATATTATGTTTAATATACCTAACAAATTATGGAGACAGAAAACAGCATAGGAACTTGGAAGAAACCAATACATGCGTGAGTTCACAATACCATTTGAAATACATCACAAAGCCAAAATAAAGAAATCAAAGAAATGAAAAAACGCTCTGAAACCCAAGGAATGAATTCTCTTTCTTGATTTCCCCTTCTATTGCCAGTGAACAAATCTGTCCTTTCAATAAGCTTGGAGAAGATAGTTTCTTCGCAATACTTTCTGCAGAGCTTCCCAATATCGTACTATGAGATGGCTCTTGAGTAGTTTTTAGCTCCAAACCAGTAAAATAATCTTTTGAATTCGCGTCTCTTTCTTTAAAAATTGTGTTCCTACTTGTATCATTGGTTTCTCCATCTATGATCCCAACATTTTGTACCAACTGATTTGGATTTGCATGCCCGCGTCCGTAAAGATAAGAACTACCACGTTCAGACCCATTCTCGTTCCAAGATTCACAATCCAGGGTGACTAGATTAGAATCAACGGGCTTCAAATTATTAAATTCCGGGAAGTTCCTTTGTTTTTTCCTTATATACTCAAATATATTTCCGTCAGTCAGATTTTCAGATTCAACATACTGAGTTTCAGTTGTGAGCTTGTTTTCTCTAGCCCAAACATCAGCATGGAGTTTGCCTTGAAAAACCATAAAAGCTATAAAGAAAACATACAGCAGACAAGAAAAAACAATATCATTGATACTGTCTTCGACTCACCTGTATCACTCATGAGGTAAGAGGCAATAGAGCTGTTATGGCCATCTGGAGATGAATCTTTGTCCAAAAATTGTCGGGTTTGCTCTACTTCTGTAAGTTCAGGATATGGAATAATCACATTGCCACGAGGAATTTTACTGCCCTCTTTTTCATCCTGAAACTCAGTGCCACTATCAAGTTCAAGATGCTTCTCACGAGTGCGTTTTCTGATGAGAGTAAAGGTCTCTAACGAAGGAGAACATGTGTCGTTTGAAATGGGCAGAGTGGGTAAGTTCTTTGACTTTTCACGAAGGTGGTCAAATACTGTTCTTTCAGTCATAGTTTTGCAATCACTATCTTCAATTTCAACAACAGGGATATCTTCAGGATTACAATAAACAGTAAAGTCAGTATATTGAAACGTTGGAGGACGACAGAAAACAGTAGAGGAGAAAGAAGCGGTTTTTACCATCTTCCGAATCTTCATCTAGAAGTTTGAAGCTGGGCCTGGTCATGAAAAGTTAAAGGTCAATCACTGCTATAAAACTTCACTATAGCCCTCAGTGGAACTCTATGATCAACCATAGTTATTCAATTAAACTAATTGTAATATCAAGCGAATCCCTAATAATGTACATTGTAGATCACAATGATACAGGCAAAAAGCATTTTCAGTGAGCCTTAAAAATGGTAAAAGTACTTTATGAGTAATTTCTAAACTTGGGCTAAACATAAGTATAATTTTTTTTTTTTTTTTACCAAAAAAAAAATTTTTAAAAAAATGTAAAAGTTAGTTACTTTTACATTTTTCAGTAAGCCTTAAAAGTTATATTTAACTTTATTTGCCAAAAAAAACGAAGTAAAAGTTAGTTATAGTTCAAAATCTTGTCCTTTTAACGCTAGTCTTCTTCTTCAAAAAAAAAAAATACTTTATAATTTTATTTTAGGCTTAGCCAAACACGCTCTAAGTTGGTGCTTACATGAAATTTGATTTCTCTGAGAATTCAATTGAGTTGCAAGGCTCTTTTGTTGGAGCATGAGGGAAATTGTCATTGTTATCTTTTATGATATACACATCCTTGGACTTGCAGGAGGGCACTTCCTTTGGAATATATGTACCGGTGGCATCCACGTCTGTCTGTGCAGTGACAATAACTTTTTGATGGATATCGATACCTACTGCATAAACATCAAAGTCACAAGTTCATTTAGCCAGCAATGAAAGAAAAGAGACAATATGGCAGTAAACTTAGAAAAGGAGGTTACTATGTTCTTCAAAGATCAAATCCGCTTTAAGTGTGAGCTTTCCTTGCTGAGGGATTGGAAATGTCACTGTTGTGCTGTAAGGGCTGTCAGAAAAATCAAGTGTCAACACCAAATCTTGAAAAAAAAAAAAAAACACCGGAGATATTTTCAAGCAAAATCCTTCATGAATTCATGCACATAACCGAGGGTGATTCCCAAATCAAATTCAAGCTCAAGGTCAAGAATTGTAGTTTCCGTACCTTGAGAACAACTCCACTCTGCAGCAAAAAAAAAAAAAGAAGAATTAGATACAGTCAAGAAATTGTGCCCCTTCTAATTTAAATATAGTGATTGGTCATCCATTAGAAAATGAGATGCAGATTATCAAACATAGATACCTGGTGACGAAGATAGTGGTAGGAAAATATTTTATATTCAAGGATAATTATGAACCAACAATCTAAAAACAAGCTTTTCATTTACCCCTTGAATATATCCTGCACCTCTTAAAATGTAAGTACACACACATAAACTACTTTATACCTTATTTTCTCATGAAACAGAATGAGGTTATCTTCTTCAATACCAACCATCTGCAAGATAATGTAAAAAATCATTAGATGAGGAAAAAAACTTAAATGTCATAATTGAAGGACATATATATAAATATTCTCGGACATGTACCATATTAGCAAAATGGTGTTTAGTTGATTGCATAGGCTGTGATAATCTAGTTAATGTTATCACCAGCTTGGACTTCCCTTGCCTTTGGTGACCCCCAGTTTCCTCAACCTTCATCTCAACTTTTGGGGGTAGCGATAGCAATGACTCCTTAATATGGTTCCCAAATGGATATTTTCGGCCAGTGAGCAACTCTATCTTCCTTGGATCAGCTTCAAAGAGGGTATCAAATGATTTTACTCCCATTGATTGCAGTGCCTAAGTAGAATATTACAGGTAAGGGGAAGAAAAGAAAAATGTTATTTTATTTTCAGTGATCAACAATTCAAATCAAATGTCTCAAATAGCTTTAGAAGCTAGAAACAAACCTTTGCAGTCACCATTCCAATGCCTGGTAATTGTTTCAGTAAGTATGGACTGTCATCCCATAGCTTCTGATGTAAACATTTGGCTAGAATTGATGAACTCAAAGCTCCTTTATAGATTTTCTTAAATGTAAAATACTCTTTCAGGCACTTTGCAATTCTACACCCATTTGAGCAAATAGAATTCATGTCCTATAGCAAAAACCTGGTTTAAGCTTCAGATAGATGGAAATATCACAAATCTTAAATTATTTGTGAGGACCAAAACCTGGTTCATTGACAAGTCATGAACCAAAGGATCCCCTGTCAAGCAGTCATTCGCCAAAACAAATATTTTCTCTTCTCTGGTTTGAATGCTTTTTTTCCTTTTTCCTTTCTCTCCAAGTACATGAAAGCGAAGCCGACCATCTTTGTCATTGTTTATGTCATTTAGGAGTTTCTTTTCATTACGCCTCAGTTGTATCCCTTCATTTTAAGATTAGAGGACATGTATCATTCATATTCATTGCATGAGGAACATTGTATATGGAGATGCATACATACAGGAGATTTCTTCTGCCCGACATATAACATGAAGTGCATCTTCTATACTGCAGTTTGCAGGGGACTGTATAATGTGTTTCAATGTATCAAACTTCAGATAGTACTTTGTCATCAATCTTCCAGGTTCTGAACACAAGAAAAGAAGAATAAAAAAAATTCCATCCTGCATGATAATCACAAGACTGAGAATATGAATACATGATACCAAGTGGCTTCAGCAAAAAACCATCTTCATCAGTCCAGACCGTTTGAAACCGTGATAATTCGTTAACCTTCTGAACGCAAATCTCTGGCGAAGATGAAAATCATGGAATGAATGTCAGCATAAGAATTAAAACAAGTTGACTTTGTGATTATCATTCATCAATTTACCTTGCAAATGTTTCTCTATTTGGTGGCCAGGCAGCGCCTTCTTAATTGCATAATTCTCAGGATTCTGATGCGTGAGAAGTTTCAAAAAGAGTGATCAATTGTAAGTGGAAATCCAAATTGTGGGCTCCAATTAGGCTAAAAGAACATGCCTTTTTCATTCTCACGTACAAATATGAGCATTTCATCCATTCAATTGCCCTTGTTATATCTGACACAGTTAATTGAACTATCTCTGCAGTTAGATGCTCCGTAATACATGGAAGCAATCTAAAGAGAAAACAAGGCGATGAAACAATTAAGTCAAATGGCAGGTGCATCACTTCAGTTTATACAGTATAAAGAAGGAATAACAGAGTGATTAAGGAATAGACATACTGTGATTCCACCATCTCGCACCCATTTAATAGATTCTCGTACAAATGGACCTGAGATATGATATTTGCGTGTATTATGGATGTATCATTTCATTCTTTCTTTTTTATCATATGTGGGTATGGGGAGTGAGTGCGCATGTAATTGTGCTCATGCAGTGCGTGCATGTCTGCATGTTTGAGAAATAGAGATCTACAGTTGCTTTTCTGGTCATGATTATGACGATTCCTGTATCATCAAACGGAGGACGGCCTGCCCTTCCACACATCTGCACAAATCGAGATAGTTCATTTTTGCTTGAAAAGGTACACCTTGAGATGTAAAAAGATCATGATGAATGTTTAGCTAGCACAACTACAACCAAAATCAGTATGGAAGGTTACAAGAACTAACTACGGACTATAAATCATATGGTTGACATACTTGCAAAACCATGGATCGATCATATTCCAGGTATATCCCTTTCTCCTTGTTGCTAGAATGAGTCAAAAGATTAGAACAAAATGCAAGTATGTACACATTTATGATGAAAATGTCCAAAAGTAATTTTGAGGATTACAAGTGCTGGGTTGACTTGATGACTACAGTATGTGCTGGTAGGTTAATTCCATGAGCAAGAGTATTTGTGGTGCACAAAATTTGAAGATCACCATTCAGGAAAAGACCTTCAACAAGATTGCGATCCTTTAAAGAAAGTCCACCATTATGGTATCCAACTGCACGAGACATAACTAGTAAGTTTAACGGGAATTTATATAAAAAATTACTCCAAAATTATGCTTCTACATAATTACAAATCCCAATCTTCTCATGCTCACCCTACCGCTATGCAGAAAGGAGCGCTTACCTCCAAAACGTATGTAAGATTGCATTTGTTTGTCACCACATGATAATGACGCTTCACTTAACCTTTCCAGTTGCTCTCTGCTTTTGATGAAAGGATTTGAATGGCCAAAACTCATTGCTATATGAGAGATGTGCTGCGCTGCTTCTTGTGCTCCTTTTCTGGTTGAGCAGAAAATTAAGGCAGATTTTCCTCTAGAATATTGCATGAGAATGTCTGCAAAATAAATTGCTTCATACGCATAGTCCAACAAAAAGAAGTGGCAATGGGATAATCTGTTGCTGTCGATCAGGTTTCACGGCTTACCAAAAATGTAGTTCTGAAGGCGCTGAATGACCAATGAGAGCAATAAATCATCAAGAGAGGTACAATTATTTCAATTTATAGAAATTGAAAAACATGTATTCATCAGTTGAATATCTTAAATGAAAAAATAAAAGGTTAATAGTTCAGAATGTAAATTATGGATTGAATCGTACTCCACATACCTTTTCAAACAGAAAATCATTTTTTGCTGGTGTGTAGCCTGCAAGCAGGGGATTATGATATTAAACAAATAAAAGCTAGTGGGAAATATATGTAAAATCCTGTAAAATCCTTCCAATACTAAATATCTCAATAATAAATATCTTCTTTTGATCAACATATGGTAAAATAACTAAAATATGTTTTCCCTGATTTGAAAATTTTCATTACTATTCTCTAATTTGTGTTTCCAACAGGTTAAGGCATGATAGGTCAATTTTTTAACGAATTTTTATGTTGGTTTGAGTCACCGAACTTAAATGTTTTTATAATTGGGTCACTCATTTGTTAGTTTGACTAGCTGAAAAGCTGAAATGACAGTCCATTTGGCAAATATGCTATTGACACAGACAAGTCACAAGCAGCATGGAAAATTAATATGATGTTGCATTAGTAAATTGAAAATAATAATAATAATAACTCGATTAAAATTTCGCAAATAGTTTGATGATCTCCAGTGTGCGCGACCTTTAAACGCAAGTGCCAACAGAGCATGAGGGAAATTTACACTTTTATCTAAAGGAAAAAGTAACTCATATTGGGAACAAGTGTCGAAAGGAGTTTAGCATACCAAAAACTTTGGTTGTCAACTTTACAGGTCTCATTTCTTCTCCAAACCTGCAAATTTGGGATTCATACAGAATCAAACATGTGGATATGAGTACAATTTTCACACTTATCTTATGATAAGGATTTGAGCACACCTTTTAATTCCCTGAATTGGAACCATAAGCCACTCCGCTACAAGAAGGAAAAATGTGTTCTTAATTATCAAATCATCATCCCAATATATCAGCAAAGTTGAGCTGAAATTTGAACCAGTTTAGTTCAAGTTTGTGTAATAATGTGAAGATTACCCAGGTCATTGATATTGGGGATTGTGGCAGAAACAGCAATGTAACGGACATGAAATAAAGGACTAGATTTCATTTCAGGCTTGCAAGAAAGCATCTTAATTCTGCTGACTATTGCTTCTAATGCTGCTCCACGAGGATCATTCAACAAATGAACTTCATCAATAAGCACAAGTGCTATATCACTGAAAAAGCTCAAGCCCCCATCCTTTATGCGATACCGAGTCACTGCATCAAATTTCTATGAAAAATGGTGGTTTAAATAGACATATTAAACAACAGTCAGAATCAGATCATTCAAAGATGAAATTGATTATCGTGGCTCACTAACCTCCGGAGTCGTAAGTATGATGTCAGCATCCTGTATATTCTTAATATTGTAGTACTCATTATCCCCTGTCAGCTCCAGGCAACTTATCCCCAACAATCCTAACTTCTGGGTCCAATCTCGTAGCTTCTCTTGCACCAAAGCTTTTGATGGCGCTATGTATATCTACAGGCCACAAAGTATCATATATATATAAACCATAACCAGCTCATATAGGAAATATAATGATTTCATATATTGCAGTTGATTCAGAATTGCATCCATGTCAAAGTATAGAACAATTGCCTTTGCAACATATAAGAGTCAAGATTAGCATGCAGCACACCTGCTAAGACAAGAGACAGTCGACAATAAATATTTGTTGTCACCAAAGCTTCCACGTGAGCTCTACTTTCGTATTTGAAAAGATTGGAAATTTTACATTTTGGAAGGGACATTTATTACAGTAAGTGTGAGCCTCCATATTCACTCTCTTGCATCTTTGAAGCACAAATATCTTATCACTAAGGATAGAGTATTACTGTAAGGTTTTGTGTTCTTCCAGCTGTCAAATAAGAATAAGCAGACAGTGTTTTGGAGCAATTTTTTTCATTTGTTTCATAAATTACTATTTTTAGCTATAAGAAATGAGTATCACAAACTCTCAGTAAACTTGGGTAAATTCACTAAAAGCTAGACCGTTCAGAAACTTACAGTTTTAAGGGTCCCCTTTAAATGGACAAATTTCCCATCAGTTGAAATGAACTTTGAAAGAAGCCTCAAAATGCATAACTCAAAAAGCACTGTTTTTCCACTTCCAGTTGGTGCAGAAATAACCATATTTATATCGGAAAGAAAGCATGTGGGAAAGCATTCACTCTGCAATGAGTTGAAATACCTGCATGTACGGTGAAGAAAAAATTTAGCAGAAAGAACATTAGGACCATCTATCCTCTACATGTCAGTTGGGCAAGACGTTTTTTTTTTTTTTTTTTTTTTTTTTTAATACCGTGGGTGTTCGGGCCAATTTACGCACACCTCGACTAATCCCATGGGCCCTGAAGTTTACAACTGGTTACTCACCTCAGTACCCTGAGGGGGTCGGTCAGGCAAGACCACTGGAGTTCATGTTATCTTTTTGAATAGGAACCTTTCAAAGTGTTTTATGCTGGTCCCATAAATGAGTAATGATCAATTTCCATGATTTATATTACTCTAAAGTAGCAGTCGAAAGTGCTGGTAGACATGATAAAAGTTAGACGTCCTCACTGTTTGCCACTGCCAACTGGGTTATAAAGATCTTGAAAATTTTATATATCAAGATATGACTGTCCATATGAAAGAGGACAACCAACTTCCATAACGAATGGAAACAAAAGACTGATCACTAAAATAGTACCTGAAGTTAAAGGTAGAGCGAAAAGGAGCAGGTAAATCAGTCACTGCCTTCAATGCATACGTATCTGAGAATGAGCTCATTTAGATGAACTAAAAAAAAAAACTCTATAAAAGGTATGAATTTATTTTATCACCACGGAGCTTCCACTAAAATTTCTATGAAAATAAAATTATTTGACTTGTACAGGAGCAATTTAAAAATAAAAATGAACTCCAAAAATAAAAATGAACTCCAAAATTTTCGAATTAATGAATGTTGTTACAGATAATGAATCACTGCTGTAACTTATCGTTCCAAAAAGCTCAGCAATACTAGTAATGCATTTGACTCTATAGAACTCGAGATGCACTAAGTTCGATGAAAATAGCATGATCTATGATTCAGATACGCATAATACACTCAAGTTAAAGTAAATTTAGCACCGATTTCACATTCACCGGTAAATTTAGAGCGAATTTAGCAGAAAATGCACATTCACCTGTGTAATTGTAGCTACTTGTAGTGTAGAATAGTGTAGAAGAGAGAGATATAGAGATAATGTTGAGGCAGGGAGAAAACATAAAAGGCAGAATGATTTGGATGACGGTTATATATATAACCTTGGGCGGGAGCGGGAGAGAGAGGGGTAATGATCGCCTGCTGAGCCTCTTCCAGTTGCAAAAAATCGCAGTTTACAGAGGATGCGATTTTTATTTGAATCTGCTAGTACCAAACTTTAGAATTTAATTTGGAAAATTGAGCAATTCATCCCCAATCTATGCCTTTATTTGCAAGCTAGTCTTGACTTTTAGAAAAGAGTATTTTAATTCTCAAATTTGCTTAGACCTTATTTTTTACAGATTCTTTAAAATTCACTTTTTTTTTAATCACACTTTTTCTCAATAAAATAATTTTACATGTCACTCGATTACATTTTCCTACTTTTTAAACATACATTTAATTTTTTTATTAAAATAATCTATATCAAACAAACTCTTAATACCAATATTGGTGCTACTCTGATGCAAAATAAAAGGTCTCCCAATGATTGCTATTAGTTTGCCTAACAGCAGTATAAGAATAAAATCAAAAATCGTTTAAACACATTGAAATTTAAAACACTAAATAACGGGATAAGTATATGATTGCTATTTGTGAATGATCCAATGGAATTTTGTAAGGCATCCTTCGAAGTCAGACCACTAGAGTACTTTTGGATAAATTGATTGTATTTTCTTACATCAAATTTAATTTTTTTTTTTTAATGACCGTGGGTGTTCGGGCCAATTTACGCACACCTCGACTAATCCCATGGGCCCTGAAGTTTACAACTGGTTACTCACCTCAGTACCCTGAGGGGGTCGGTCAGGCAAGACCACTGGAGTTCATGTTATCTTTTTGAATAGGAACCTTTCAAAGTGTTTTATGCTGGTCCCATAAATGAGTAATGATCAATTTCCATGATTTATATTACTCTAAAGTAGCAGTCGAAAGTGCTGGTAGACATGATAAAAGTTAGACGTCCTCACTGTTTGCCACTGCCAACTGGGTTATAAAGATCTTGAAAATTTTATATATCAAGATATGACTGTCCATATGAAAGAGGACAACCAACTTCCATAACGAATGGAAACAAAAGACTGATCACTAAAATAGTACCTGAAGTTAAAGGTAGAGCGAAAAGGAGCAGGTAAATCAGTCACTGCCTTCAATGCATACGTATCTGAGAATGAGCTCATTTAGATGAACTAAAAAAAAAAGGTCCATTCAGTATACCGATATTACAACTTGTAATGTGAGTTTATAATTCCTTGGGACGTCAGAGATAAAATAAGAGTCTGAGGTACACGAGAGATCAATTCGATAAATGAATTGATACACCAAAATTTAACTTCAACATTATACATTACATTTGTCATGCGTCTATCACGTGTTGCTAGGTTTGTTTACTTTTTCTTTTTCCTTTTTATATTCACCATGTTGCGATAATGCCTGCCTAATTTTACCTCTTCACTCCTATGCATAGAATTTCATCTCAAAATTGGGGGAAAAAAAAAATTATAACAAGATGATGCATGTGTAAACGTGATTTAAGTTTTCAATCCACACAATGATTCAAATAATTCAATCCTAGAATTGACGAATCACCTTCGTCAAACTTTCTAGCGACAAATGTCATCAAAACAATGCTAAAAGTAAGTTATTAAATGGAAATTGAATAACTACTCCAGTAATTCACGAAAATACTCTATAAAAGGAATGAATTTATTTTATCACCACGGAGCTTCCACTAAAATTTCTATGAAAATAAAATTATTTGACTTGTACAGGAGCAATTTAAAAATAAAAATGAACTCCAAAAATAAAAATGAACTCCAAAATTTTCGAATTAATGAATGTTGTTACAGATAATGAATCACTGCTGTAACTTATCGTTCCAAAAAGCTCAGCAATACTAGTAATGCATTTGACTCTATAGAACTCGAGATGCACTAAGTTCGATGAAAATAGCATGATCTATGATTCAGATACGCATAATACACTCAAGTTAAAGTAAATTTAGCACCGATTTCACATTCACCGGTAAATTTAGAGCGAATTTAGCAGAAAATGCACATTCACCTGTGTAATTGTAGCTACTTGTAGTGTAGAATAGTGTAGAAGAGAGAGATATAGAGATAATGTTGAGGCAGGGAGAAAACATAAAAGGCAGAATGATTTGGATGACGGTTATATATATAACCTTGGGCGGGAGCGGGAGAGAGAGGGGTAATGATCGCCTGCTGAGCCTCTTCCAGTTGCAAAAAATCGCAGTTTACAGAGGATGCGATTTTTATTTGAATCTGCTAGTACCAAACTTTAGAATTTAATTTGGAAAATTGAGCAATTCATCCCCAATCTATGCCTTTATTTGCAAGCTAGTCTTGACTTTTAGAAAAGAGTATTTTAATTCTCAAATTTGCTTAGACCTTATTTTTTACAGATTCTTTAAAATTCACTTTTTTTTTAATCACACTTTTTCTCAATAAAATAATTTTACATGTCACTCGATTACATTTTCCTACTTTTTAAACATACATTTAATTTTTTTATTAAAATAATCTATATCAAACAAACTCTTAATACCAATATTGGTGCTACTCTGATGCAAAATAAAAGGTCTCCCAATGATTGCTATTAGTTTGCCTAACAGCAGTATAAGAATAAAATCAAAAATCGTTTAAACACATTGAAATTTAAAACACTAAATAACGGGATAAGTATATGATTGCTATTTGTGAATGATCCAATGGAATTTCGTAAGGCATCCTTCGAAGTCAGACCACTAGAGTACTTTTGGATAAATTGATTGTATTTTCTTACATCAAATTTAATGTATCATCTTATTGACATAGTTACTTTAATTTTACACTAGTCAATTTTTAATTATCCGATTAAACAATCTTGAAAACTATGAATGA
The DNA here is from genome assembly GCF_002742605.1 of Olea europaea var. sylvestris. Classification (NCBI taxonomy): domain Eukaryota; kingdom Viridiplantae; phylum Streptophyta; class Magnoliopsida; order Lamiales; family Oleaceae; genus Olea; species Olea europaea. The sequence goes on along the minus strand of NC_036254.1, from coordinate 1,081,177 downwards.
AATAGTGATAGAATAATACCTCCTGATCTACCTGGTGTCCTTTAGCGTTCCTGTTACTCCGACGGGCGTATGTAACCTGAAAAGTGAGTACAGGGCGGTTATGGAATAATGCCTCCTTATTTACTTGGCGGCCTTTAGAGTTTCTGCTGCTCCGACGGGTGTGTGTAACCTGAAAAGTGAGGGCGGGGATTTCTCCCCCATTTTACCTCCGGCGTGAGAATTAGTATACGTGTTAGGAGAAATAAGGACGGAATTCAGATGATTGAAAAATATGCAGTCATCCATACCTATGTATTCCTCGAGGGTATTTATAGACATTGGAAACCAAGTGAGAGCCGGATGGTTGTGGTGCCACGTGTCCCCACATTGGCCTTTCCATTACCCCCACGTTATGAGTGGGGGGTCTTAACTTCCTGTTTGGAGGTTGTACTCGTGGTAACCGCCATATAACCTTGCCAATTCATCAGAGATTTTATGGCTAAGTGTTGAGATGACCCTATATGTAATTCCATGTCGGTCGATGGTCTCGGGTTGAGGTAGAGCACCCGGGGGTCAACGATCTCTCATAGAGATAGAGCACCCCCAGGGGGTCGATGGTCTATCGTAGAAGTAGAGCGCCCCTGGGGGGTCGACGGTCTCTAGTAGAGGTAGAGCACTCGGGGAGATCGATGGTCACTCGTAGAGATAGAGCACCCGAGGGGTCGACATCTCGCGTAGAGGTAGAACGCCCCTATGCGTCTATCACGTGTTGCTAGGTTTGTTTACTTTTTCTTTTTCCTTTTTATATTCACCATGTTGCGATAATGCCTGCCTAATTTTACCTCTTCACTCCTATGCATAGAATTTCATCTCAAAATTGGGGGAAAAAAAAAATTATAACAAGATGATGCATGTGTAAACGTGATTTAAGTTTTCAATCCACACAATGATTCAAATAATTCAATCCTACGCCCCAGAGGGGTCGATGGCCACGCGTAGAGGTTCAATGGCCTCGTGTAGAGGTAGGGCGCCCCGACTGGGTTGACGGCCTAGCGTAGAGGTGGAGTGCCCCCGAGGGGTCGATGGCCATGCGTAGAGGTAGAGCGCCCATGGAAATCGATGACCTCACGTAGAGGTAGAGTGCATATGGGAGGTCGATGATCTCGCGTAGAGATAGAGCACTCATAGGGGTCGATGGCTTCGCATCGGCGTGTAGTGATCTACCTTGCTTATCATCGTAGGTAGTTTTCTATGTTAACTGATATCATTAGACCCTATCCCTTATCGATATATTTTTTTTGACAGAGGGGTAGCAACTTCCCTTATCCGATTTTTTTTTAAACTAGTTCGAATAAGCTAGTCGAGTAGTACAATTTAATCTAGGTAACTATTTTACTGTACATTTAGCACCCAACCAATGGGTATAGTCTTGGAGGGAATTTTCTCCCCAAAAATTTGAATCCCTTTTGCTTATAAAAAGGGGGGTGGTCTCCTATTTGAAATCATTTCCATTCATCCTCAACATCCTACATTTTCTCCTCCTCAAGGTAACATTCTCGTCTTTCATTCCAAGATTTTTACTTAGAGTTTTTGCTTTTCCCCTCTTTTTTCTCTTCTTTTTTTAATGTATAAGACTATCATCACTTCTTTCTCCAATGAGAGTGGCGACGGGGAATGTAATGGATCGATCGAACCTTCGTCGGAAGGGTCGGTCGACTCCGACGATGGGCCGACCGACCGGTGGGCCGGTAGGTCAGTGACCAACAAGGCTGGTCGGGGGTCGGCCCGCCTTCCTTTGGACTCCCCCCAAGATGATTGTTCTTCTGTCTCCTTGGATAGGCTGCCTAGCGAATCCTTTCCTTCATCCAATAGTTCCATTCATGATTCCGATAATAGGACTTCTTCGGCCGAACCTCAAATGTTTATTTCTAATTCTCCCAAGAGGCATATTAGCTCTACCAAGCTTCCCAATCAAAACTTAGAAATCGGGCGGGATCCGGCTGGAGAGCCTTTACAATTCTCCGCTCAAGTTAGAGAAATGTCTTGCCAAGTATGATCGGGTCGATGACTATGTCTATAGAGCCCCTGGTCCCAAAGAGAGGAAACTCGGGTCTGACCCCCACAAGATAGCGGTGTATAAGGACATCATGGATGGCGGTTGAAAAGTGAGTACAGGGCGGTTATGGAATAATGCCTCCTTATTTACTTGGCGGCCTTTAGAGTTTCTGCTGCTCCGACGGGTGTGTGTAACCTGAAAAGTGAGGGCGGGGATTTCTCCCCCATTTTACCTCCGGCGTGAGAATTAGTATACGTGTTAGGAGAAATAAGGACGGAATTCAGATGATTGAAAAATATGCAGTCATCCATACCTATGTATTCCTCGAGGGTATTTATAGACATTGGAAACCAAGTGAGAGCCGGATGGTTGTGGTGCCACGTGTCCCCACATTGGCCTTTCCATTACCCCCACGTTATGAGTGGGGGGTCTTAACTTCCTGTTTGGAGGTTGTACTCGTGGTAACCGCCATATAACCTTGCCAATTCATCAGAGATTTTATGGCTAAGTGTTGAGATGACCCTATATGTAATTCCATGTCGGTCGATGGTCTCGGGTTGAGGTAGAGCACCCGGGGGTCAACGATCTCTCATAGAGATAGAGCACCCCCAGGGGGTCGATGGTCTATCGTAGAAGTAGAGCGCCCCTGGGGGGTCGACGGTCTCTAGTAGAGGTAGAGCACTCGGGGAGATCGATGGTCACTCGTAGAGATAGAGCACCCGAGGGGTCGACATCTCGCGTAGAGGTAGAACGCCCCTGAGGGGTCGATGGCCACGCGTAGAGGTAGAGCGCTCATGGGGGGTCGATGTTCTCGCGTAAAGGTGGAGCTCCCATAGGGGGTCGATGGCCTCATGCAAAGGTGGAGCTCCTACGAGGGGTCAACAGCCTCACGTAGAGGTAGAACGCCCCAGAGGGGTCGATGGCCACGCGTAGAGGTTCAATGGCCTCGTGTAGAGGTAGGGCGCCCCGACTGGGTTGACGGCCTAGCGTAGAGGTGGAGTGCCCCCGAGGGGTCGATGGCCATGCGTAGAGGTAGAGCGCCCATGGAAATCGATGACCTCACGTAGAGGTAGAGTGCATATGGGAGGTCGATGATCTCGCGTAGAGATAGAGCACTCATAGGGGTCGATGGCTTCGCATCGGCGTGTAGTGATCTACCTTGCTTATCATCGTAGGTAGTTTTCTATGTTAACTGATATCATTAGACCCTATCCCTTATCGATATATTTTTTTTGACAGAGGGGTAGCAACTTCCCTTATCCGATTTTTTTTTAAACTAGTTCGAATAAGCTAGTCGAGTAGTACAATTTAATCTAGGTAACTATTTTACTGTACATTTAGCACCCAACCAATGGGTATAGTCTTGGAGGGAATTTTCTCCCCAAAAATTTGAATCCCTTTTGCTTATAAAAAGGGGTGGTCTCCCACTTTGAATCATTTCCATTCCTTCCCAACATCTTAGACTTCCTCCTCCTCAATGTAACATTTTCCTCTTTCATTCCAAGATTTTTACTTTGAATTTTTGCTTTTCTCTCTCTCTCTCTCTCTCTCTCTCTCTCTCTCTCTCTCTCTTTGCCATGTACAAGACTATCATTACATCTTCCTACAATGAGAGTGGTGACGGGAAGTGTAATGGGTCGATCGAACCCTATTCGGAAGGGCCGGTCGACGGCGGCCAGCAAAGCTGGTCAAGCTGGCTAACCTTTGTCCTCCCCCCGACCCGATCGTTATTCTGATTCCCTAGATAGGTTGCCGAGCGAATCCTTCCTTCGTTCGATAGATTCATTTGTGATTCCGATAATGGGACTCCTTCAATCGAAACTCAAATGTTTGTTTCTAATTCTCCCAAGAGACATATTGGCTATACCAATCTTCCCAATCAAAACTTAGAAATTGGGCAGGATCCGGCCAATGAGATTGTCCCTCTCGAGATTCCAAAAGGTTATAGTCTTTACAATTCCCTGCTCAAGTTAGAGAAATATCTTGCCAGGTATGACCGGGTTGATGACTGTGTCTATAGAGTCCCCGGTCCTAAAGATAGGCTCCTCGGGTCTGACCCCCGTGAGATAGCGGTGTGCAAGGACATCATGGATGGCGATTTTCGACTATCCATTCATCCCTTCTTTGTGTCGATTTTCAATGAGTTTCATCTTATTCCTAGTCAAATAAACCCCAATGCTTGGAGAAAAGCATTGTACTTCTTATATGTTTGCCTCATAAGGAGAATTCCACTTTCCATAGACTCTTTAGGTGTGTCTTCGAGATACATGAACTAGTTTAGTGCAATGCGTTTGTCTTTTTTACCACTAGGGTCCCTTTGCTATTTCTTAAGTTTAGGAATTTGAATAGTGGGTGGAAATCTCGATTTTTCTTCGCCCGGCCTTCAATAGGTCAGTTTCCTTTCAATACCAATTGGCGGCATCCTCAAATTCGCCTTTTCAATAGCCAAGTAGAAGTTACCTCTACTCTAAAAGCTCAAATCCAACAGTTGGTTGATATATCCCCCAATCGCATCTGACTTAGGATCGGTCATAACCATGAGGAACATGTTGATAGTAGGGATGAGTCGTCCTATTGGTAGGTTGCTTTCATTGGTTTCTATTATTTTTGGCTTGCACATATTTTTTGTTTGTTGCTTTTTAGGACTAATAAGTTTGGGTATGTGCATACAGATATGGACTTTGATCTGGACGGGGTATTGAAGACCCTGTCGGGAAGCAACGAGGGCCTTGCTCCCATCGATGGTAAACTCTTGAGCCCCCCTTTCTTGTTTCGTGTTTTTACACTTTTTTGTTTTGCGTGCCTGATGGGTCTTACCTCGCATGTACAAGGATGGAATTTGACTTGGAGAATACCATGGATTCTATGCCTGAACAAGGGCATAGAAGTGATATTGAGCCTGTAATACTCTGAAATTTTATGCTCGTTTAAATTTCTTTGGGGATAGCGATTTAACTTTCAATACTATTTTTGGCCATACGGTAAAAGGGGACAAGACCTTTGTAGTTGTTAATATTAGAGGTAGTTAATGAATATAGGCATGAAGTGTCAAAGGTTGTGTATGCATGAAGTGATTATTAGTTAGTCGAAATTTAAGGCAAGTTTGGAGTTGAATAAAGTGGATTATTTTGTTAGAACTTCAATTGACCAAATGATTAAATTATGTTACAATCTACAATTTTTGAATATGTAAGTTGGGTACAAGTTTAAATTTGGGGTACACTTTGTTAACAATGAAAGTTAGCGGATTTAGATTATATTAGTTGAAAAGATAAGAGGCTTCCTTTGCAAATCTAGGTTTTGAGGCCACTTATTACCCTATAATCAACCCACTTGTCATCCATCATCACCATACACTTAGATAATAGACTAAACATGTGTACAAGTAAGAAAAAAAAATGGAAAGAAAGAGAGGTGAGGCCGTGGAGATGGAAGAGGGAGGAAAAAAATATCAACCATTTATCCTTATCTTTATATATATATAAATACATCCATATCCATTGCCATAGAAAGATTTCCTTCATTTTACAAAACACTTATACACTTAAAAAGAGAGCAAAAACCGAAAATAAGAAAGGAAAGGGAAGGAAGTAAACCTAGCACTTCCAATTTACATTTCAATCGAAGATCTTCAAATTTTACGGTAAGATACTTTCCATGCTTAAGAGTTATGATTTTCATGGTAATATTTATGCTTAAACTATGCATGAAAAACCATAATATGATTATGGTGGGCAAGTCCACAAAGTTAGATATCTATTTATGCCTTAGGACAAGTCCGAAGGGCACCGGCAAGCCGGAATGTGCAAGTATGGGTTTGATTGCATTCTTTTGTGTAGTATTATCATAATGAAAATCCAAGCATGGTATCTTACTGAGTATTTCTTATACTCATAGTATGTTATGCTAAATTTTCAAATCCATGAACTTTTGGATTGATGGAAGTTAGTTGGCTTAAGCGATGATGGATTAGGGACAAAGAAGTTTTGCATCGAAAGTTTTCTTTTGTATGTTTGTTTCGATGACAGTTTTTCCATCTATTTTTCTTATGGTATTATGTAAAAGTATGTACATGACATGATGAAATATGGTATTAATAGTAAATTTTGTAATTATATCTTTCATGCTATGTTAAGAGACATTTTCTGTAGTTTATTTTCCTTACAAGAGATAAAAAGTAGAAACGGACAGTTTCTGGAGTCATTTTCAAAATGATGTTTCTAACTCTATAAACGTCCATTTGAAACTCTAAAAATATGTATGTTTTCCTCTTTGAGTTTTCTAAATATGGCCAAAGAAATCACTCAATTTGGATAACTATGGCCTGAGTTATCAAGGTTTTAACGTCTAAAGGTCAATCTGGATTTCCTATGTAATACTTCACTTATTTTCAGTAAAACGTCTATATCATATGATCTTGGAAATTTTTCATATTTTAACCTAGAAAACTATTTGAAATTATCTTTCTAATGCCGCAAATTTCATATAAAACGGAGTTGGGATGAATTTTATAAAGATTGTCAAACTTGCTGCCTCAACTAACCTTGATAGTGCCGAGGCCGTATATATAAAGTATAACTTATTGTCGACATGCACTTTTATCGGCTATCAAATTTTATAAGAATGATTTTATCAGATTGAAAATAAGTTTTTAACATGTAATACTTCTATTTAAGAGTATTTACATGTACCAAAGGCAGAAATTATTATGTTTAGTACGTGACCTTCGAAGCTTAAGTTCGAGGCGTCACAGAGCCATTCCCCGTCCCTTTAAAGAAGAAGAAGACAACTGACCCTAGGAAAAGGTCTAGGTGGCAAAAGAGACTTCCCAGCCCTCAAATAAGCCTATTAAGGCTGCTCCTGCTCCTAGGCTGGGTTCTTCCAGTCCCACGCGGGGGACCGTGAGGATTCACGCCTTAATTTTGGGTTTCCTCCTACCCCGGGTTATCATGAGATGGGGATACTCAAGTCTTTGGTGTCTCCTACTCGGGCCAGTGCAATTCCAGGATGCAGCGCAGACGATATCGAGAGGGCTGCGGCGGTCTATCTCTAGAGAGTATGTTTCTAATTATTCTTTTAGGTTAAGTCCTATCATTTGAGCATGGTTTTAACACTCGATCTCCACTTTGTCTACTCATCCTTTAGGTGGTGACCCTTCAGATCGGGCTTGCTGAATCAAGTCACCGCAGGCTTCAGAGTTGAAGACTCTTGCAGAAGAAAGAAAGAAAGAGGCCCACCATTACAGGAGAAAGATATCTTCCTTGAAGAAATCTCTAGAAGCATTGGAGGCACGAGCTCGTGAGCAGGAGACGGAGAATGAAAACTTGTGTTCGATGTTGGCTCATGCTCCGGAGGAGGCAGTAGAGAGGTATAAGGCCTCTGCTGAGTATACTAGGGACTTGGAGGCATCCGTGGAGCAGTATAAGTCATCGCCTGATTATGCTAGAGCCTTACACTCGTATGGTGGGAAGGCAATGGCGGCATCCATCAGACTAACAAAGGAGTGGATATTGGTCGAGCATCCTTCTATTGACTCCTTAGGTTTTGATAAGTTCTTTGCACAGCACAAGGGGACGGAAAGCGGGGCGCAGCCGTCCAGGTCACTTGGAAATTCGTCACGAGGTGGCAGTGGGGGTACTTCCCCTTCGAGTGGAAGCATGGCTTAGTAGTAGTACCTTTTGTTAGCTCTCATTTTTTGCGTTGCCTTTTATTTTTACTGGTAGCATCATTCCCTACTTGCCCGGGGTGTGGGCATGAGCACATCACATATTTTTTGTATGAATGCTATGTTATCGGCTATTATATAATGTTGAACGCATCTTTCTTTTAACTTGTTTTTTCTAGTGTTGTCTTCCTCGTTCAGTCATTTTATAGAATGGGTGAATGTCATTCGTCCCGCGCGTGGTAGGGTTGATTATAATGGTCGACAATGTTAGCCAATATTCTGACCATTTAAGGCTTTCCCCCTAACTACATGGGCTAAGTTGGTTGTTGGGAGAGGAGTCTAGCGGTTAAGGGTCTTAACCAATTTTTTGATTTTTCAAGGCTCTCCGCCTAGCCGCGTAGGCTATGTCCACTGTCAGGAAGGAGTCTAGCGGTTAAGGGTCTTAGCCAATTTTTTGGTTTTTTTAAGGATCTCTGCCTAGCCGCGTGGGCTATGTCGATTGTCAGGAGGTGGTCTAGCGGTTAAGGGGTTTAGCCAATTTTTTGGCTTTTCAAGGCTCTCCGCCTAGCTGCGTGAGCTATGTCGACCGTCAGGAGATGGTCCAACAGTTAAGAGCCTTAGCCAATTTTTTTTGCTTCTCAAGGCTCTCCGTCTAACCGCGTGTAAGGGTTTGCTCGTTCTTTATACATAAACCCTTGTGAGGGTTTAGCATAGTTTCAGCAGTTCTTCCGCTTCCAGGATAAATTCTCCCGTTTGTGCCTTATAAAAAGAACTAGCAGGTTGATGGATCATTTTCCGTTGAGCGACGGCCCTTCCACTCGACACCGTCGGATCACTAAGGCCGACTTTCATCTTTACTCGATGGTTGGGTCTTGCAGTCAAGCTCCCTTCTGCCTTTGCACTCAAGGGCAAATCTCCGTTCGACCCGAGGAAACCTTTGCACATCTCCGTTACCTTTTGGAAGGTCTATGCCCCATAGAAACTGTCCACCTCGCCTAACCGCGTGGGCTATGTTGACTGTCAAGAGGTGGTCTAGTGGTTAAGGGCTTTAGCCAATTTTTTTGCTTTTCAAGGCTCTCCGTCTAGCCGTGTGGGTTATGTCGATCGTATGTCCTCACGGGATGAGCATGGGAGATTCAAGATTGCATGTTAACATAATAAATACTTGGATTCGTGAGCTCAGTAGGAATACCGAGACATCCCAGCTAGGCTAGCCCTTCCTTAGCACCCTCATCGTCCGCCACTACCGAGGTCTTTCATTGAATGAGATAAGTAATTACAACTAAGAGCGCCTTCGTGAGGTGTTACATGGAGAGGATTAACAATGCAACCTATTCTAGTGTATTTACAAAAGCATAGCCTGCGCATCTACCTTGAAATCTACTGGTAATATTTTTGAGATGCTTTGCATTCCATGGCATAGCCAATGGCTTTTTTTCATATCTTTCAGGCTGTAAGCTCCCTTCCCCAAGCTGCGGGTTACTTCATATGGGTCTTCTGAATTTGGTTCGAGCTTTGTTAGGGGATGTCCTGCTACTGCTGCATCTCTTAACACGAAGTCCCTCGGGTGAAAGATTCTCGGTTTCACCCTACGATTAAAGTACTCAACGACTCTTCATTTGTAGGCCATCATCTTTATTGTCGCCTTCTCCCTTATCTCCTCAAGCAGGTCGAGTTCCCCTCTGGTCACCGTGTCATCGGGCTGCTTGACCTTCATCCTACCTGTATCACTTAAGATCTCAACTGGAACCACTGCTTCCATCCTAAAGGTCAGTCTGAATGGTGTCTTCCCGATCTGCTGTCGTGGGGTATGTGATACGTCCAAAGTACATTGGGTAACTCATCCGCCCACAACCCTTTCTCCTTTTCATGTCTGGTCTTCAGATCTCGAAGAATAACTCGATTTGTTACTTCAGCTTGCTTATTTGATTGAGGATGGGTGACCGAGGTTAGTCTATGATCGATGTAATAACTTGCACAAAAGGACTTGAAGCTATGATTGTCAAATTTTTTGCCGTTATCTGTCACCACCACCCTGGGTATCCCGAATCGACATATTATATTTTTCCATACAAAACATTGTATTTTTGTTGTCCTAATGGTTGCTAGTGGCTCCGCCTCTACCCACTTAGTGAAGCAGTCGATGGCAACCAGCAAAAACTTTCTTCGTCCTTTGGCCATGGGCAAAGGCCCCAAAATGTCCATTCTCCACTGAAAAAATAGGCATATCCCAAATATGGCTACCTGTTATTCAGCTAGGACATGGATCAAATTTTCGTGATGTTAGCATGTGTCACATTTTCGTATTAACTCTTTGGCATCTTCTTTCATAGTCGGCCAATAGTAACCTTATCGTAGAACTTTGAAGGCAGGAGATGTTGCTCCTTGGTGGTTGCCGCAGATCCCAGCATGTATTTTAAACAGTACCTCTTTCGCTTCGGTAGGTCATATGCATTTCAGATAAGACATGGTAAAATCACGCTTGTAGAGTTGCCCATCAATGATGGTAAACAAGGCTGCCCGAGCTCTCAATCTTCTCGCCTCCAGGGGATCTTTCGGTACCTTATCTTCTGCTAGATACTTGATTATCGGATCCATCCAACTTTCCTTGTGTTCAATATTTTTCACCTCAATCCATAGCTGAATGCTGAGTTGTTGTAGGACTTGCACACCTACCGTTCGAGGCAAGTTTTTTGGGTTGGCCGATGCGAGCTTTGTTAGTGCATCTGCACGCTCATTATCTTTTCGCGAGACCTTCGTCATCTTAAAGCTTGTGAACTCTCTTTGTAAATCCCTTACTTTCATTAGGTATGCTGCCATCCTCCTGTCCTTTGCTTCGTACTCTCCCGATACCTACCCAACTATTAGCTGTGAGTCACTGCATATCTTCACTGAAGTCACTCCAACCTTGTTGCCAAACCCAAGCCTATGATTACTGCCTCATACTCGGCGTCGTTATTGGTAGCAGGGAACTCAAAGCGCAACGAGTATTCCAATTCTTCAGAGTCTAGTCCGATCATTATGATTCCTGCTCCCAATCTTTCTACATTCGAGGAACAGTCTACAAAGATCTTTCAATCTGCCTTTTGCCCTTCTGGGGGCTCTGTTGGGATGGTGAGCTCAACAATGAAGTCTGCCAGAGCCTGCGCTTTGATGGTCATCCTGGGCCTGAATTCAATGTCAAACTCACTTTTTTCAATCACCCATTTCTGTAGCCTCTCGAAGGTTTCTGGTCGATACAGGATCTGCTTGATGAGTTGGTCAGTAATTACTTGCACCACATGGGATTGAAAGTAAGGTCTAAGCTTCCTTGTTGCAACAATCAACGCGAGCACCAGCTGCTCAGCCAGATTGTATCTTGTCTGTACGCCTTTGAGGACTTGACTGACGTAGTAGACCGGCTTTTGTGCCATTGGGAGTTCTTTCACAAGAACGGCGCTAACTGCCCGTGGTGACACCGTGAGGTAGAGACACAGTACGTCACCCGAGCATGGGCTGGTCAGAATAGGAGGCTATTGTAGTGACTTCTTTAAGGATTCCAGCGATTCTTCGCACTCTTGAGTCCACTCGAAATTGGTGGAGCCCCCTATGGCTTTAAAGAAGTGGTAGCACTTATCCGTCGCCCGACTCATAAAGCGATTGAGGGTCGCCACGTGCCTTGTCAGCCGCTGAACCTCTTTCTTACTAGTGGGGCTCTTCATTTTTAGTATTGCCGTATCTTGTCAAGGTTTACCTCAATTCCTCTTTCGGTGATCATGAAGCCTAGGAACTTTCCACTGGCAGTACTGAAGACTTACTTCTCCAGGTTGAACTTCAAGTTATTGTGTCGGGCCACATCAAATACTTTTTGTAGACAAGCCACATGATTAATAGCTTTGACACTTTTCACTACTATGTCGTCGACGTAAGCTTCTATGACATTTTTGATTAGTTCCCGAAAGACCTTATTCACCATCATTTGATAGGTTGCTCCTGCATTTTTGAGGTCGAACGACATGGCCGTGTAACAATATGTCCCAGAATCTGTGATAAATGATGTCTTCTCATGGTCGAACTCCGCCATAGAGATTTGATGGTACCCGAAAAATGCATCCAGAAAGCTAAGTCTTTCATGATCTGACGTGGCGTCGACCAGGTGGTCTATCCAAGGAAGTGGGTATGAGTCCTTTGGGCATGCTTTGTTGAGCCCGATGTAATCTACACACATGTGCCATTTTTTGTTTGACTTCTTCACTAGCACGATGTTGGCCAACCACTCAGGGTACTACACCTCCCGAATGAAACCAACTTGCAGTAGTTTTTCCACCTTCGCTTTTGCTACTCCTTGCCTTTCGAGGGTGAGGTTTCTTTTCTTCTACTTCGTTGGTTTAGTTCCGAGCAAGACACCGAGGTAGTGTTGAGCGATTGCTGGGCTGATCCTGATAATGTCATTCGGGCTCCAAGCGAAAACATCTAGGTTGTATGCAAGGCACCTTACCAACTTTCCCTTTTCGTCAGGTTCCAAACCAGTCCCAACGCTAAACTCCAGTCCTTCCGATATGATCATTTTTTCAACCATTTCAAGTGGTTCGATCTGCCCTTTTGGAGGTTCAACTTCCAATATCATGACTAGTGGGTCTCCCTTGACTGATATGCTGTCGACATAACATTTCCTGGACACTTGTTGGCCCCTTCGCACATACCCGACTCTTTTCTTGGTTGGAAATTTCATGACCTGATGATAGGTTGAAGGGATGGCCTCGACTACGTTCAGTAATGGTCGACCATAGATTGCACTGTAGGTCATAGGAGTTTTAACAACTAAGAAATTCGCCACAACTAACAGAGTGTTCGGACGTGTGCCGAGCGTGACAGGAAGCTCCACGGTTCCTTCCGGAATTACCATGACCTCTCCAAAGCTTTATAGGTGGTGGTTACCAGTTTCAACTTATCAGGAGAGATCTTTAAGCCCAAGAAAGCATCCCATATAAGTACATTTGCTGTACTCCATCAACTAGCACCCTCTTGACATTGAAATCTGCTATGTCGCATATTATTACCACAGCATCATCATGGGGGGCATGCCCCACACCCATCAAATCATCATCGTCAAAAGTGATGTTCTGACTAAATCTCTCCTTTTTTTGGATGGAACGGATCCCGAGAGAACATGCGTACCTTTTTCTTGCCGAGTTTGAATTTTCGCCTCCTGCTATCCCCCCTGCAATCATGTTTAGAACTCCAGCTCTAGGTGGGGACAGTCCTCCATTTCTTGTTTGCCCCGATTGTCCTTCACGTATTTGCTCAAGAGCCCCCTATCTTAAGAGGCGCTCGATCACCTCCTTCAGCTGTAGGCACTCTTCAATATCGTGCCCATGATCCTTGTGGAAATGGCAATTTCTGCCCTGGTTTCTCTTGCCGGCTGGCGTTGCCATGGGTCTCGACCATTCAAGCTCCTTTATGTCTCGTATTTCCATCAACAGCTTAGTGTGCGGAGTGTTTAAAGGGATAAAGACCCTGGACTCCTCCCGTTTTTGTCTGGCTTGTTGGTCTTGGTTTGCCCTCTTATCCATTTGCTCACTCATTGGCCTATTTTTGTTGGCAGACCTTAGCTCGTCTCTTGCCTTTCGCTTGTGACTCTTTACTTCCCATCCCTCTCTGAGGTTTTTTGTAACCTTCTCCGCTTCCCGGCATCAACGTATTTGTCTCCTTTTTTCAATAGGTCGTGCATTGATTCCGAGGGATTTTTGGAAAGTGACATCTTAAAGGCCTGATTTCGAGTTCCATTCATCAACGCGGTCACCACTACCGACATTTAAAGGTCCTCTATTCCAATGGTCGCTCTGCTGAATTTGGCCACATACTCTTGCAGAGACTCATCCTTCTCCTGGACCACCTACATCAACCTGATAGCCGTCTTCCTCTTTCTTTTACTACTGAGGAAGTAGGCCATAAAACTCCTGAAAAGTTCATCAAATGTTTGGATAGATCGGGGGGCAAGTGTTGCCACCTAGTCTCTAGCTTCTCTCTTGAGGGTCAGGGGAAAAGATTGGCACATCACTGCATCAACTGTTGCATAGAGCCTCATTAAATCAACGAAGGTCCGAAGATGGTCAAGTGGATCTATGACTCCGCCGTAAGCTTCTGTCATAGGCTGATTGAAGCTCTTAGGCAAGGGGATCGCCATAATTTCAAGCGCAAATGGGTCTTCTTCTAAGACCATCTGTTTGCGCTTATCCTTTCTCCTTGATATTGCATCATCTATTTTTTGCTTCATGATCTCCTCCATTCTCCTCTCCATATCCGCCATGGGTGGGGTGGGCTGCAAGACCGTAACCCCTGGAGCCCCCCGAGCCTGCAGTTACCAATTGGATGACAGGCGATATTTCTATGTGTGCCTCCTGGGGTGGTGGCACGGCTTCCACCAAATGCAACGGGAGGGCGGCTCTCTGCGTTTGATCCTGCAAGAGGGCCATCATAGCCACTAACTGGGTCTCCAGGGCACTGAACTGGCTTTGTGTCACATATTGCGATGGCAGTGGCGGATCAAGGCCCCTGTGACTATTCTGATTCCGTCTTCGCCGTTGCTGCTCTTAAACGCGTGTCACTTCTTGTCCGTCTTCTTGACATGGCTTTGGTATTCAATAGAAGAAACTTCCCATAGACGGCGACAATGAAATGGTGGTGGAATAATACCTCCTGATCTACCTGGTGGCCTTTAGCGTTCCTGCTACTCTGACGGGCGTGTGTAACTTGAAAAGTGAGGATGGGGTGGTTATGGAATAATGCCTCCTTATCTACCTGGTGGCCTTTAGCGTTTCTGCTGCTCCGACAAGCGTGTGTAACCTGAAAAGTGAGGACGGGACTTTCTCCCCCATTTTACCTTTGGCGTAAGAATTAGTATACGTGTTAGGAGAAATAAGGACGGAATTCAGATGGCTGAAAAATATGCAGCCATCCATACCTATGTCGCCATCGGGGGTATTTATAGACGTTGGAAGTCGAGTGAGAGCTAGGTGGTTGTGGTGCCACGTGTCATCATGTTGGCCTTCCCATTGTCCCCACGTTATGAGTGGGGGGTCTTACCTTTCCGTCCGGAGGTTGTGCTCGTGGTAACCGCCATATAACATTAACAATTCATCAGATATTTTATGACTAAGTGTTGAGATGGCCCTACAGGTAATTCCATGCCAATCGATGGTCTCGCGTTGAGGTAGAGCACCCGAGGGGTCGACGATCTCTCGTAAAGGTTGAGCGCCCCCAACGGGTCGACGGTCTCTCGTAGAGATAGAGCACCCGGGGGGTCGACGGTCTCTCATAGAGGTAGAGCGCCCCCGAGAGGTCGATGGTCACACGTAGAGGCAGAGCGCCCATAGGGGGGTCGATGGCCTTGCGTAGATGTATAGGGCTCCCGATGGGTCGACGGTCTAACGTAGAGGTAGACTGTCCCTAAGAGGTCGATGACCACGCACACGTAGAGATAGGGCACCCATGGGGGTCGATGGCCACGCGTAGAGGTAGAGCGCCCCCGAGAGGTTGATGGCCATGCGTAGAAGTAGAGCGCCCATAGGAGATCGATGGTCTCGCCTAAAGATAAGAGTGCTCATAGGGGGTCGACGGCTTTGCATTGGCATGTAGTGATCTACCTTGCTTATCATCGGAGGTGATTTTCTATGTTAACTGATATCAATGAACAACCTACCGTCTCACTAAATTATACTCTTCAATTTCCTTCTCTCACAATGTTTAAAGTTTTCGTAGTGAAATAAATTATAAATTAATGAGGGGTACAATCGAAGGGACGTATCAATCTTTTATTAAGAAACATGAAATTTGAACTCATGTCATGGATCATAGGTAGCAAACACGTCATCATGTCATATTTAAAACATTAAACTAGACGACATTGGACAACATACTTCACAAATCTTGAGACATACTTCACTTCTTTAATTAATCTAACATTGCATAAGATATCTTTAATATTTGTTACATTGTAGCGAAATCAACAAACATTTCATATTATAGGGAGAACAAAAAAATGCATTGCATACTACTTTTCCTTAATCATGTCTTGTGGTCTCCATCAAGATACGAAAAATACCAATATTGCACGTCTATGTTTTAGATTGCAAAATAACAAGATATGATTAAGGTTGTGCACGCTTACTTTATGTCCTATTCAATCTATCACACCAAACATTCTCTTACGGCATATTATTGACAAATTAAAGAAGAAATAAAAAAGTTAAAATCTTATCCGTGTTCTATGGAATGGTGCCTACGGTGGCATACCAAAAATGCCCCCGTCTTTAGTTGAGGATGGACAAGAAATTATGTCTTCAATTAAATTATAAAAACAAATGAAAGTGAATGAAATCCAATACCGAATTAACTAACTTTGGTATAAGAATGCAATCTCATTTTTAGTTTAGAATAATTACAAAATCCAGATAATTCATTTCCAGAGCTGAATGTACCTTGGACTGAAAAGAACACATTTCTGTCACAAGTATAAGGATTTCCACCAGACATCATTAAGTATCGAATAAATCTCCCCATATGAGCTGGATAATATCATCTCAAGATAACAGTTGAACGGTACAGTTTTATTACATGTTACTAGGTAGTTCCCCAGTCTTTGAGCTGAAAGAGCTATTAAGGATGGAGACTAGTAACCAAGTTTCCAAACATATTAGTTATAAACCTGACATTTTCCTGTTCCAGCACAAACTGAGCATTCATCAGCTTCTCCAGCAACATGGCTCAAGCAATGCTTGATTCTGTCATTCACCACATCCTGTAACACCAAATTTATTTATTCACTAGTAATGTGCAGCAAACAGCCTTGGAAAAAATTAATAACATATGTTTCTTTCTATTTCAATTGAAAAGGGCTCCATATTGCCTAGTTAATGGAAACTTTGAAGTAGAATGATCTCAACAAACGCCAACTCATATATCACACACTAAATGCTAGATACTTTAACGAAGGATTTTTTAAAAAAAATGAGAACAAAGAATATACTAATCCTCATTTCCCATTTGGGGTAACCAACATGAATCTTTTCTGTCCACAACATTCAACATCTATTTAAAGATCCAATGAAATCAAATCATTCTCAACCACACCAGGCAATTAAGGGCCTTTTGGTCTGAATTTACTAAGCCCTGTTTGAGTCCCATTTTTCCAGGAATGCATTTTTTTCAAATGTCATTTTCAACCACACATTCTCCCATAAAATAATTAATACACATATTTCAAAAAAAAATCCTTACTATTTAACCACACATTCCCTAAAAAATCATAATTCTATAATACATTTTACTCCAAAATGAGGATCAAACAGGGGCTAAGCCTCATTTCCCATTTGGTCAATTTTCTAGACATGTTTCGTTTGAGTAAAAAAGGTTTTACAGAAAGTTGACCGAAGTAGCTTCCTCAAAAAGCTCTTCAAGGAGAAGCAGAAGTCAAATGCTAAAGACTCGTGGGATTTGTAATAAGATTATACACGCTAGTATGGTCATTTCCAGAAAGGAATAACCAATTAGCGATCCTAGCATATGGTTTTGGATAGGTTCAACAACAAAAAGAAAAGAAAAAAGGGAAGTCTAGTTAAAGTTATGGATAGAAACCCAATAAAGATGAATAAAGGAAACAACAGGCAGAGGAAAAGGATAAGTTCATACCACGAGCAGCTCATGGAGACCAAGTGGAGCTGTAATGACAAATGACACACCTGGATGCTCCTTTGCAGCTTCAGCTGTTAAAGAAGGAATATCCTGTTGAACACAATGGTCAAATTTACTTTCGCTGGCCTTTTATTCCAGTGTCTAATTTAGACTTTCTGATGTCACAAATTATGAAATATCCACACCAACTAGACTGCAAGGTGTTATGGTATTTTATGTTTGACTTACCTGGTGCCAATGTCTTCCAGGAAACAAGAAAAAGGGGCTCACTATTATACGATGAGCTCCTTGCTGAACACATAATCCAAAAGCATCTTTGATTGATGGCTCAGCCAGTTCCTAGGAAGAAACTCAAAAGGATTTAAAATTCAATTTCAAAGGCCGTGTAAAAAAACAGTTTAAAATGCGAATGAGAAGTTGTTTGAATGAACTACGGACAGCAACAATTGAACAAGGGATTGAGTGTGTGTATTAACTAGCATGTATGCACATATCATATTATAAAATTCAGTTGTCCACATCTGGAGTTTCTAAGCAAAAGATCAACTGATAAATGTAAACTGTACCATGTGAGCAGGCTCCAAAATTCGGTATTTGGTTTTCTCTCTGAACATTTCCACAAACTCGTCTGAAAAAAATAAAAATAAAATAAAAAATCGTAATTTCAGGCAATGGAAATAAAGTGATCGTGTAAGAATAAGAAACAAATTACCCCCTTGCATTTCATTGCTGTTTTGCCTTCCCCCACTACCCGACCCCAAACAAAAAACATGAAGGGATACTAAGTCCTCTTGCTTTTTACAATATTAGCATGTCATTTCCCTGTCCTTGAATACTAACATGAGTGGAACATTTTATTAAACAATTGTGTCTCCATCCAGTAACTGGATTCATCATTTAACTCAAAACAATATTAGCCGCACACATAAATTCCATAAGGTGGAGTTTATATCCTATTCATAGAGAGGAGGTTAATTTGCAACTCTCAGAAAACACATGGGCAGACACGTGCTTAACTCAAAGTAAATCAAGTATCTAACACCATAATTTTACAATTCACATGGAGAATTCAACAGTATTGAAGTAACAGAAAAGCTTACTTAACATTAGATTGGACTCCTGTCGACGCGAACCATGATCAACAATAATTACACCATCTCCATCACCAATCCCATTCAACTCCACCCTAACACCACCATTTGCCGTGGCCAAACACAACCTCAATGGTAAGTATCTATTTTTCAAGTGGTTTTTACGTAATCTTACAAGTTCAGGAATTGCCCATCCAGGTTTTCTTCCAGTTACTCTACTTGTAGGGCTTGAAAATTTTCCATCAACAAAACAAACATCAATTCAAAAGACGGCAATTAAACTAACCAGTAACTTCAATTTAGTGCCATTAAGTGGGAAACTTACACATGTAATCTTAGAAACAACAAGGATAGGTTAAAAAAAGAGAGTAAGAGTACCTTCTGAAATTGAGTGAAGGAGACGATGCCTCCATTTTTCCTTTTAGCTCGTGCCTACTAAAATTGAGAAATGAGCCTAATAGCCTGTTTGTGCCTTATAAGCTCACCCAAATCAGCCAAATTGAATGAACTGATGAACCGATGAAAACCAGAAAAACAGAAACTGCAACTAAGGTTGGAGAATTGGACCTTGAACTTTGCACTTTTGCAGCACTCTGAAATTGGGATGAAGAGCAGAAATCAGCACTTCGAAAAAAAAAATAATAATAAATAAATAAATAAAAATTCCAAAGATGGATTAATCAACAACAACAATAATAATAATAAATAAAATAAAATAAAAAATCAATTCACCTCAATGCTGAAATGCTCAAAAATCGAATCAAACCATCAGTTCTTCGAGATTGAAATGGAAGTAATCGGATATACAACTAATTGTAAAAGCAATCTGAAACCAAAAAAGAAAAATGCCCCAATATTCTCTTTAGTATATGCCAAATATTTCTTAGCCATTGAGCATTTGTCAGGGATATGAATAATACTTGAAAGTGGTATCAAACTCCCTTCTAGTTACTTAAAATTTTCTGCTTAGAATTTATTTCCATTCACAGGAAGAAAACTCCATCTTTCTCAGCCCAAAGAAAAAAAAAAAAAAAAAAGGTAAGAAAAAAATAATTGAAGTTGTCTCAGCTTCCAAGTGATTTTTACTCTGTATATTGTTGATTTCAACTGTAGAGATCACACATTCCAGTGTCATTTGTTACAAGAAGTCACTTATTATTATAATGGCCAAACAATAACTATTTTCTCTAGCTCCATTCATTGTCAAAGAAGCACTCGTGACGTATACCAACATTTCCATTTTCTGATTTTTTGGCTTTTTTTGGCAAAAGGAAATCTATACAGTGCAGAAACCCGAAGCCACGAAATTATCCAAAAACGCAAGTAGAAAGGGAAAGTTTTGCAAATTATTTGTAACCATACACATAAGATAGAAGCAGAACATGAAGGTACTGAAATCAAATTCCAAAAGAACACTTTTCAATTCGAAAATGGATTCCCTGTGGTAGAAGAGAAAAAATAAAACTTCCAACAATAAAAGGATAATCAATTGGACTGTAAAAAAAACCACATGGAACAATATAGTGTGAAATTGGGTACCTTTTGTTCCTTCTCAATAGCACAAATTACAGATTGTTGGGTTTTTCTGGTGAATCAAAGGAAAGTGAGAAAAAAAAACCAAAAAAAAAAAAAAACAAAAAGCAAGAAAAATAAACTATAAATTCGAATTGGGCTTCAGCCCTTCACAGATTTAGTGGGCTAAATGGGCCAATATTTTGAGTAAACAATAAAGGGCTAAATGGGCTTCCATTTTAATGGCTTTGATCCCCGTAACTTCGGAAAGCTTCCATGTCGGTTCTCAAACCTCTATAATCATCCGAATTGGGCATCCTTTGAGTTTTAAAAGTGTGCAAATCAATCTTCAAACTTTTTAAATATTGAATTTCACTCTCGAAACTTGTGATCTTCCTCCAATTGCTCTCTTAATGATTTTTATCAATCCAGAGCAATCATATCAATATTCAGCTGCTATGAATCAATATCAATTACACTCAAATTTCCATTTTTTATTTGCTCCAAATTCCTCTAAATTCATATTTTATATATAATTCAATACAATTTATTAAAATCCACTCATTTTGCAAATATTATTCAAGTTGACAATCACACTCTCTTATCAACTATCGTATTCCTACAACCCTATTGTCACTGAGTGACTATTGTCCTCCTCTAATAAAGTAGATATATTTTTCATCAAATACTAATTAAGAGGGTGTTTGATTGGAATAAAATTAGATTTTTTAGTAGATGGTGATAGAAGTTTTTAAAATATGTGGTTAAAAAGTTGTGAAAGCCATGAAATAGATCTGTTTCGCGCGGGTTAAGTCGCTAACAATTAAAAAGGATCAGACGATTGTATAAGGGACAAAAACCTCTTGAGACAAAGTCCCAAAAAGGGATGTTCTTTTATTGGCGATGAACTTTACAATTGGAAATGAAAAACAACGTGCCTCCAAGGGGCGCAAATACACGAGTTACTGAAAGAAAAGTGTTTAAGTCTAAAAAAACTAAGGAAATGAAAATTACATGTTCTCTATTCGAGAGTCTTGGATTCGGTCCCTTGCTTCTATGTCCTTTCTCCCTTTTATACTTCATAGACGATCTCTTTGTGATTAACTACTCTGAAAACTGCTTGATCGTCCTATAACTACCCACTTTCTTCGTAGTGGTCATTTTGTCATGAAAACTGCCTTTTAACTGCTACCATTATCTTTTATCGTTCAACCGCTTTTCGATTGAATTCCTTAAATCGTGGAACGTGATAGGGCTGCTTTAACAACTGCTTTGATAACTGTATTTCTTGATAACCACGACGCGTTATGTTTGTTGATACCTTGGGCGACTTGGAGGTTTGGGCGAGAATAGAGTAACAGCTCTGGGCGACCGTATGACACTCTATTCGTTCAGATTCTGGGCGACTTGCAAACTTGGGCGATGGCGTTACCGCATTCTTGGGCCTCCTTATTTGGGCCTTCATCTTACTTTGTTCGATTGGGCTTCGTCCTTTGGGCTATCTGATTTGGGGATCCTCTAATTGGGCTTCACTCCTTGGGCTGTTCGATTTGGGCTGAATTTTTATGTGTCAACAATTACCCCCCAATATGGCAAAATTAATAATAATTATTAAATTTTGCCATATTCACTTTGTGTTTTCAGCAACACTAGAAATTTCCAAGAATTTCAATCATTGTTTCCTTCTATAACTTGAAAAGGTGCGTCGTTTTGCAAACCCTTATAAACCCCAAAAACGCCATTTCACTGCTACCAAACCACGTCTCATATTTTTGCGTCTCTTT
Source organism: Olea europaea var. sylvestris (assembly GCF_002742605.1). Lineage (NCBI taxonomy): Eukaryota > Viridiplantae > Streptophyta > Magnoliopsida > Lamiales > Oleaceae > Olea > Olea europaea. The sequence continues at coordinate 1,059,418 of NC_036254.1, read as the reverse complement.
CAAAATTCACTGTTCATCTTTTGCTTCCTTGCTACGTAACCTTGAAAAGCTTCGTTCCTTCTCCAATGGCTGCTTCACAATCTCAAGCTAGCGATTCCTTTAGTTTTGACGACTTTCAGAGACTTCTGAGTCGCCCATACATAACCCCAAGTTTTCTCGTGCCCGCCGACGTTGGACGTAATGAGTTTTACTTGGGTCCTTTCTTCAACAATGCGGAGGCAGTTGAACAGGCAGCGGTGGGTCAGCTGTTTCCTTGCACTCATGGCCCTCCTTTTCTAAACTCTCTGCCGCTGGGGCCACTTCGCGAAAGAGGTATTCGCACTTGGCCTAAGTCTGACGTAGCTTTTCGTAGGTGGCATGCTCGCCTTGTGGGTCATGGTCCTACTAAGGCACTTTTTGATAGCGCTAGGATTTCTGATTTGTTAGAAATCTCTATTCGCCCTCCTACTTTTGATTCTGCACTTTTTTCGATTGCTTTGAGCTTTTGGTCTTTCGAGTATAATACGTTTATTTTCCCTCTCGGCCCTATGTCTATTACTCTTAGGGATGTTGGGGCCCTGGTGAATCTACCACCTTTGGGCGATACCATTTTCCCAGGTATCTTAGTTTCTGGTGGCGCCCCAAAGTTTGGTAAAAACTATACCGACTCTTATTCAAGCCTGCAGACCCTCCACAATCATTCGAGTGCTGAGCCTACCCACACTGAGCGAGTGGCCTTCCTTTTAGTTTGGCTTTGTAAATATGTTTTATGCGTGCCAAGTATAAAGCCTTCTCTGAGTTATTTACCTATAGCGCACGAATTGGCGCGTGGCAGGCCTTTGAATTTATGTTCTTTGTTTTTGGCTGCCCTTTATAGAGGCATGGCCTCTTTTCAAGCTCAATTGAAGAATTGTGCATCTCCCACTGGCAGTGGACCTCTTTGGTTTACTCAACTGTGGTTGAGATCCTATTTTCCATCGCTTGATGCTCCATCCGGGCTAGCTATGGAGCCCCTAACTCCTGTAAATATGTCCAGAAGGGACATTTTTTCATTCTTTTATTCTTTAGATTCAATCTCTTTCTTTTTTCCTTTTCCTCCTTTCTTGACTCCAAACTATGTACATCCCCCTTCCACCATAGATAGCGCGAGCACCTCCCTGCTCATTTGGATTCAGTTTTTAACCGGGAGGGAGCTATTTCATGATATTCTAACTGGGACTAATGCCAAGGCAGGGGTAGAGACTTATGCTCCCCAATTTTTTGCTCACCAGTTTGCTTTTGGCCAAACTTGGCCTGTTCCTCCTTGCTATTCAAAAAATTTAGTTGACCGTTTTCATACCATTACTAAAGCGGAGGCAGAGGCTATAGATGCTCGTAATCTCCTTTTAACCAGTCATTTTTCATTGGCCCCTTTCAATTCTAGCCATGCCATTCACCCTCTTTTTGAACAACTCTGGCCATCGGTGAAGCGCAGATTATTTGCGACTAAGACCAATCGTGCCTTTCATTCATTAGACCAACCGAGTATTTCTTCTTCTCCTCCTCCTGTTTTGGTCACTCCTTTGTCTATTCGGAGCCCCTCTCCTTCTCATCGCACTAAACAATCTGCTCGTCCATCTTCTTCCCTCCCTGCCAAGCCTACTACAGCCAAGAGTGCTCCAAGCCGTAAACGGCCAGCCTCAGCATCTCCCATTCTGGAGGATGATGTCAATGATGATGATGATGCCCCTCTTATTGTCAGGAGGAAGGTAATTAAATTGGTTTACTTACAAGATACTTTTCCACACTTGAAACTTTTCTGTGTGCTAATGATCTTTTGGATTTCTCAGAAAAGTTCAGCTTCTCTTTCAAAGGCTTTGACATCGACAACTCCTGCCCCATCATCTTCTGTTGAGACTACTTCATCCAAACCGGTTGATGAGGGGGCTACGCTTAAAGAGACATCTTCAGTCCCAGAATCCTCATCACAACCCATGGATGAGCCACCTTCTTCCCAGGGCGTCGACCCCCCAAACATCGAAGCAGAAGGTAATTCAATTTTTTTTTTTTGATGTCTTACCTTTGCTCGTGCTATTGGTTTCTGATTTGTTGCTCTTGAGCTTTGCAGATACTCCTATGAGTCCATCCGTTGTGGCAACATCTTCTCGCCCGGACAAGGGAAAGTCCTCACGAATGGATGAGTCGTTGGTGGTAAGTTTGGCTGAAGGCGCGCCATCTTCTACGATTGTCGACGAGGTAGTTTTTTGCTTCACTTCTATTTCCACCTTGTTCGTTGTAGTGAGGATTTTCAATATTGGCAGTCTTCTTTGCAGGATGCTGACAGGATTGTGCGGTCTATCCAAGACTTGTTCGCTTCCTGAGGGCAAATTCAGACGTTTCGCCCTGCTCCATCCGATCGTCCTGCTGCTTCTTCAGAGGAAGACTTGAAGTTCCTGAAGGAATTAATATTTGAGTACGTATCCTTCATGGATATGGATATTGGAAGGGCTAGTGCTGCCAGGCACAAGAATGAACTTGAGCACTTGAGTGCGAAGTTGGAGCAAGCATTGACGCTTCCGTCGCTCAATCTTTCTGCCGATTTTAAGTTGAAGGTTGTCCACTCCGAGGTCCTTTCTATGCTGGCCAAGAATACTGAACTAAAGGCCAAGCGTACTCAATATCTTCGAGCCGTAGCTGAGAAAAAGTCTTTGCGTATGGAGATTAACAAGGCTGAGGACGAGTTGAAAGAAATCTCCTCCGAAGTCATGATTGAAGACTCTTTGATGGTTAACTTGGCTGCTCAGATGAGGGAACTTCAAGCTAAAATGGACGACTGCAGGGCGAGGATGGCGGTTTAAAATCGCAACGCCTCCTAGGGAATTGAGCGAACTAAGTCCTTGGTCGAGCAGTACAAGAAGTTGGAAGTTGATGATGATGACGTCGCGGCTGAATTGAACATCACTTCCTCTCGACAGATGAGGATTGGGAAAAACTTAGGGAACGAATTCGTTCTTTATGGGGTAGACTGAATTAAGACATACGATGTCTTTTTTCTTTTGTAATTCGATTTTTCCCTTTGTAACTTTGTTCATAATTAATAAACATTAACTTCTTGTGCATTTATTTGACGTTTATTTTTTAGTCATCAATTCTTTAAGCACTTAATTACTTTGCATTAAGAATCTTGTCCATTCCCTTTTGATATTCCCACTACTGTTCCCAAAACTTAGGGCTATTTAATTCCGTTTATTAGACAGAAATGTGGCTGTTCATATTCTGCCTCTTCATCTTCACCCCCTATAAATGCTTCGCATTTTTCATCCTCTATCTTCATCTCTTCATTTTCTTTTTCGAAATCAATTTGCTGTCATTTCTTGGCATTCTAACGATCAACCTAATTCAAAAATGGATTGTTTATTCCGTCCGCCTTATATTTACCTTGATATCACCTTTGGTATGGGAGGTATAGGAAATATTTTCTGGCCAGCAGCGAAGTTCTTTCCTGCAAAATTCTTCCCATCGTCTCTTCATTCTTCACAAGGAGTCAATGATGGGAGGCAATTTTTTAGGCTGCTCGTGGACCACTTTGATTGCTGAGAGTGCTTCTCAGCTTGCCTGCTGAGAGTGTTTCTCAGCCTCTTTGCTCGCCATTGCAGCGATGCATTTAGGAAGGTGGTGAAGCCAGTACATCCTCTCACTCGGCAATCCCGCCATTGCAGCGATGCATTTAGAAAGGCGGTGGGGCCAGTATACCCTCTTACTCGTCAATCTCACCATTGCAACGATGCATTTAGGAAGGCGGTGTGAAGCTTACTCAGCGATCAACCGGGAGATCATCTTACTTTAGTTGTATTTTGTAGCACGTCCATCATTTGTATCTTTTGTATTCTTGTAATGAACTTTTGATAATAAAGAACTTTATTCGAACGTATTTCGCTCTGTCTTTATTATCTTTTGATCGCCCAGAATGTTTGGTTATGTTTTTATCTGTTCACATTCCCATAAAGAAGGAACATATTTTTTCAAATATTTGTCGTTAATGAATCTTACGTGCTTGGTGCCATCTAAATCTTCCAAGTGGTACGCCCCATTGGGCAACACACTGTTTATTTTGTATGGTCCTTCCCAATTGGACGACCACTTCCCGTACTTTGGATCCTTGGTATCCAAAGGGAGTATCGTCTTCCAAACTAGTTCGCCCAAGCTGAACGACTTGGCTATGACTTTTTTATTATAAAACTTAGCCATTCTTTACTTTTGAACTTGCAACCTATCTAAGACGTCCAACTTCAATTCGTCTAAACTCAACAAATTTTGAACTAGTGATTCGGCATACTCATCATCATTCAACTTATGTTGCAAGCACACTCGAATAGATTGCACGTTGATTTCCATGGGCAAAACGGCCTCCTGTCCATAAACAAATTGGAAAGGAGTAACTTTGGTACTTGACCGAGGTGATGTTCTATAAGCCCATAAGGCCTTGTTCAAACATTCGTGCCAATTTCTGGCGTTTTCATCTATCATCTTTCGGATGATATTTTTTAGAATCT
>NC_036254.1:1053510-1054776 GCF_002742605.1 Olea europaea var. sylvestris | reverse complement strand
GCAATTATAACAAAAGTATGTTGCTTGGACGATGGAGGGTAGATCTTCCCTATCAGATCTATCGCCCAACCTTTGAACAGCCAAGGTTTAATAATAGGTGTCATCTCTCGTGCTGGCGCCCTTTGTATTGGACCATGTTTTTGGCATGCTAAACAACTTTTTGCATACTGAACGCATAGTTCTCCCATCTTTGGCCAAAAATATCCACTCCTAATAATTAACCATCTCATCCTATGGCCAGCTTGATGGGCTCCACATATCCTTTCGTGCACTTCAGCCATGATCGTCTTGGCTTCTTGCAAACTTACACACTTTAGTAATACACCATCAAAGCGTTTCTTAAACAACTCTTCATCTATTAATGTGTAATTCAGCAAACATAGTTTTGTCTTCCTGTTAATCCCTCCATTAGGTTCTTTAAGGAACCCTTTAATCTCTGTTCTCCAATCCACTTCATCTCCATCTTGTATACAGTGAAGTTCAATTTTTCTCGCCCTTCTTTGAATCACGAGCAATATGATTCCATATTCACAAGTAGACTTCCAATTCAAAACCTTTGAGTACCCTGATGCCATTTGGCTAACTCATTTGCCATGTTGTTATATATCCTATCAACGCATTGGAGTTCTACTTGATCGAATTCTTCTAGTAATTCTTGGGCGATCTCGTATTGACTCATAATGGAATCACTTTGGCATTTAAAATCACCAATCAATTGATGGATCACCAATTGAGAATCGCCCCTAACGATCACATTTCTTATTCCCATATCTATCATTAGTTCTAGGCCTACAATTAAGGCTTCATATTCGGCTTGATTGTTGGTGCACATTCTGTCTAAAGTAAATGCAAACTTGTAGCAAATCCCTAAAGGATTAATTAACGCTACTCCTACTCCTGCACCTTTAGAGGTTTTTGACCCATCGAAATACAACACCCAAGGTTTTAATTCGAACGAATTGATTTCTAATTCGATTTCTTCAGGCATGTCAAGGCATGGATGATCGGCTAGAAAGTTAGCCAAAGCTTGATTTTTGACTGTCTTTTGAGGTATATATTGTATTTCGAATTCTGATAAAGCTAGTGTCCAAAGGCCTACCCTTTGGTGTAAAATAGGGCGCGAGAACATATACTTAACTAAATTTACTTTAGAAATTAAATAAACGGTTACGGGCCGTAAATAAGCCCTTAATTTTGTACATGTGAAATACAGTGCAAGACACAATTTTTCAACCGTCTACTTAAGTAGTAAATTGCCCTTTCTTC
>NC_036254.1:1053115-1053296 GCF_002742605.1 Olea europaea var. sylvestris | reverse complement strand
TACTTGGCCTAGAAACCTTTGCAACTCCTTTTTGTTGCTAGGTGGTTTGGCTTCTAAGATAGTCTTCGCTTTATTTTTATCAAGTTCAATCCCTCTCTTGTGTACTAAGAAACCAAGAAAGTTCCCTGCATTAACACCAAATACACACTTCAAGGGATTCAACTTTAGCTTATATTGCCTC
>NC_036254.1:1051234-1052993 GCF_002742605.1 Olea europaea var. sylvestris | reverse complement strand
TGCATTTTTTAGGCCGAAAGGCATAACTACCCATTCAAAACATCCTAGAGACCCAGGGCATCTAAAGGCAGTTTTGTGTATGTCTTCTTCAGCTATATAGATTTGATTGTATCCTGAATACCCATCCATGAAAGAATACATGACATGTCCGGCAGTTGAATCTACTAAAGAATCCACCGTGGGCACTGGATACTCATCTTTGGGTGTAGCTATGTTTAAATTTCTAAAGTCTATACACACCCTTAGTTTACCATTCTTTTTTAGTACTGGCACAATATTCGACAACCATTCAATATATCTGACTGTTCTTATAAAACCTGCTTTCAATAATCGCTCTATCTCTTTCTTAATTTCAGGGAGTACATTAGGAGCAAAACGTCTAGGAGGTTGCCTATGAGATTTAAAATTAGGCTTAGTTGGTAATCTATGTTCCACTAAATCTCTATCTAAACCAGGCATTTGTTCATATTCCCAGGCAAAACAATCTTTGTACTCTTTTAACAAAGCGATTAATTTGTTACTAACCTCTTGGTCGAGCATTTGGCTGATGAACGTTGGGTGATCTTCTCCTTCATCGCCAATATTTACTTTGATCAGAGGGTCTTGTGTTTGAGCGTATCCAGGTTTGGCAATCCGCATCACTTCGTCGTCCAGTTCTTTTGTAAGTACTTCCTCTTCCAAACAATCCACCTTGTTGACTTCTCGGCCAATGCTTTGCTCTAATTCGAATACTGCCAACTTGTCCTTCAGCACTTTTAGGGCAGTCTCTTCCTTCGCTTTGTCATTGCATTCCTTATTGAAAGCCATCAGTCTGGCTTTGAAGGCCTGAATGTCGGCCATTTGCTTTTGTAACTTAAAGTTCATTCAAGACTCCTTGATTATTCTTTTGCCAATTACTGGCTCTTCCAGGGCCACTATATTTGGCCTCATCAGTTTGAACATCTCAGTGAGTGCGTCCACTAAGAATGGTTCTTCGCTTTGCGCGACAACCTGAGTTTCTTTCCCATCTTGTACCACTCTGACAGGTTCATAGTTTCCTTCGTACATGAACTTTTTCACCGAGTTTGCTTCTGCGACAAAAGGCCTATGATCGGCCTGTACCACCTCTGCTTCGCCTTTGTCATTCCAAAAAATCAGGCATTGATGGAGCGACGAGGGTATACAGCGATTTTCGTGTATCCAATCTCTTCCTAGGAGTACGTTGTAACTAGTAGGACCATCTATTACAAAGAAGACAGTGGTCCTAGTAGTCGTACATATAGTTATGTCTAATGGCATAACTCCCTTAGCTGAAGTTGCTCCTCCATTGAAGCTAGTGAGGATGACTTCTGTAGAAATCATATCGCTCTCTATCTTTGCGAACTTTCTCATCATCCTGGATGGAATGGTGTTTATAGCTGCTTCATTGTCGACAAGTACTTTTGCCACTGGGACGCCGTTAACCAGAGTTTTAACGTATAATGGCCTCAGGTGTTTTGTCAATTTCATGGCTGGCCGTTTAAAAATAACCTTTTCGGCAGCCTCTATTTCTACCTCTTGCTTGTTTTCTGTCGAATTATCCCTTTGTGATAAGTCGACGTGCAGTATGTCACGCTGATCCTCTATCTCCTGAACGTCCTTCTTACTTTTTTCTAATACTTCCTCATCAGTTATCCAACCTGTGGGAGGGGCATTATTTGTGACGCCCCGAACTTAAGCTTCGAGGGCCACGAACTTTACATAAAAACTTTTGCTTTTGGTACATGTAAATATTCTTAAA
>NC_036254.1:1037107-1046406 GCF_002742605.1 Olea europaea var. sylvestris | reverse complement strand
AACAGAGTATTGCGCAATACTCCTCTCTTTTTCCTTTCTGCTTCTAGGTCGATTTCTTCTTCAATGTCTGTCATCCCATCGTCTTTTTCATCGTTGTAGGCCTCTCCAAAAGTCTGGCCTTCTTCACATACCAGCACGCAGGCTTCTCCTTCGTCGTCCTCCCTCTCTTCTTCCTTTTCTTTATTCTTGAATTCATTGGCCAGTAGGTAATTATTGGCCACGAAAGGAGGCAACGTACCGAATTGGATAGCAAGGGGCTGATCTGGATCTTCTTCATCCCTTTTGTCCCTCTCAAACCTTGATCTCCCAGAATAGGTTTCTGGCAGTTCCTTCATTGATTCATCTGTACCAGTCTCTTTACTACCTTTGAGGACGTTTTGATTGGCTACCTTGAGTAGTAGAGGCGCTTTAAGATGTGGCATTCCTTGTTGCTGCCTCATCATCCGTCCGTAGTTTCGTTAGAAACGCCTTTGTTGGGTCCTAGTCATCTCATCGAAGGGTATTGCTCTTCCTGCACTGTACTGGAATGAATGCCATACATTTGGTCGGCGAGGTTGCGGCCTAAATGTTCTTCCAGTATCTGCTGGTCTGAACTGCCTTTCAAAAGGCGGTCCTCTATAGAATGACATACCTCGCCCTCTACCAGGCTGAATGTTTGGGAAGAAGGCAGGGCGATGAGGATGCTGCCATGTCCCTTGTTTCTCCGTGTCTCCATTTACTTTCCTTTTACACCTTGCACACAGGACGTTTTCGTCCTTTTTTGGTTCTTTCCCTTTGATTCGTTCGAAGACACTGGGATGTATTTTAGTATCCTCTTCTCCATCATCTATGAACAACTTGAATTTTGGCAACTTGTTCTTGAATCCAGACGTTACCATGTTTACTCCAAGTGGCTGTGGGAAAGGATTCTCGTCCACTGCCATCTTTTTCTTATCATCGAACGTAATTCGTCCTGATTCAATGGCATCCTGCAATACATGACGGAAAACCAAGCAATTGTTAGTCAAATGTGACCATGCATTATGCCACTTACAATATTTTTTACCCTTAATTTGTTCAGGGTTTGACAATTTGTACTTATCGCTCAGCTTTATCTGCTTATCCCTATATAATTTATCGAATATAAGGTCAGCTTTAGTCACATCGAACGAGAACGTTCTAGCCTTTATGTTTCCATCCTTTATGGGCTCATCTTTGCCCGATGGTCTAGGCTTGGCCATTATGGGACAATTATATGTATCCCCTTTTACCAATTCGGCCAAACACATTTCGGCCTGATCGTATGACTCGTCGTCGATGGTATGAACGTCAAAATTTGGGTCTCTGTAATAAGTCCCTTTACTAGAATTTTTCATTTGTTCTTCTTCTCTTATCAGTCGCTCATACCTAATCACATTCGCACTCAACTGGAAAAGGTCAGGAAATTCCTTGTCCTGAAACTTCTTTTTTAAATCAAAGCTCAAGCAGCCTTGTGCGATCTTGACAAATTCTTTTTCGGGTAGAGGTACAAAACACTTGCTTCTTGCTATTTTGAACTTTTGGAGAAAACTTTCTGCCCATTCATTTGGCATTTGACGTAGATTCGTCAAATCAGTCAAAGTAACTTCAGACTCAGTTTTATAAAACTGAGCGTGAAACAACTGTTCCAGTTGTTGCCATGTTTGAACAGAGTTCGCTGGCAAGTTGATGAACCAGGAGAAAGCTACTCCTGTTAACGAACTAGGGAAAAGTCTCATTTTATGGTAATCGGTTATATCACCACTTTGCAACGTGAATCGCCCTATGTGTTCTAGAGTAGACATCTCTCCTAAACCGGTAAACAGTGAGAATTCTGGCACTTTGTACCCTCTAGGCCATGGATATGCTTGGTTTACCCAATCAAGATATGGCTTTGTGTACGTTGGCCTAATGACAGGACGCACCCCAAAAGCCATCTAATCCTGCACGATTTCTATAATCTGGTTCCTCAACATGACATTGGGATCATATGGAATTCCTACAGGCTGATTAACCGGTTGATTTGCATGAGGTCTGATATTTGGTCCTTGATTGACAACAAAATTACCATAATTAGGGCCATTACCATTAGCCTGGACATCTGTTCCCTCATTACCACGTGGAATATTCTGTCCATTGTTTAGGACATTATCTCTCACGTTTGAATTACCCTCCAAGTTAGGCATGCCATTACCATTGTTTTGATTTGGCACTGTAGTACCTCCTTGGTTTGAAGTAGAGGGACCAGAAAGCGGTTCTACCCCTTGGTTCGGGTTTAGGACAGAGGGATTATGTCCTACAATCGTCCTAATTTGAAAGTGGTTTGTAAGAGGTATAGCCGGTTGACATATTTGGCCTACTAACTTATTCATTGTTTCGTTTAGCGTCTTTAGTTGTTTGGCCATGTTGTCATAGTGTGCATTTTCATTTTGTGTAAATCTTTCCATATTATGAATACTTCGAAGATTTACCTGTTCAACGACGTCTTGCGTGAGTTCTCCAAGTAATACACGCATGGTTCGAGGACTCAACTCCGTCATTGGTTTGTAACGACTGTTACTGCTCTGATTTTGTCCATCTGTTCGTGGAGAGGCATGCTGCTCCTCATATCGCTCGATTACAGACTGGATTCCTCCCTGACTTGCTCCTTCCTTATCGAATCTCTGAGGCATATTGTTTCACCCTTTGTACTTTCAACACCTAACACCACCGTCCCACTGGGCGTGCCAAATTGTTTCGCGCAGGTTAAGTCGCTAACAATTAAAAAGGATCAGACGATTGTGTAAGGGACAAAAACCTCTTGAGACAAAGTCCCAAAAAGGGGTGTTCTTTTATTGGCGATGAACTTTACAATTGGAAATGAAAAACAACGTGCCTCCAAAGGGCTCAAATACATGAGTTATTGAAAGAAAAGTGTTTAAGTCTAAAAAAACTAAGGAAATGAAAATTACATGTTCTCTGTTCGAGAGTCTTGGATTCGGTCCCTTGCTTCTATGTCCTTTCTCCCTTTTATACTTCATAGACGATCTCTTTATGATTAACTACTCTGAAAACTGCTTGATCATCCTATAACTACCCACTTTCTTCGTAGTGGCCATTTTGTCATGAAAACTGCCTTTTAACTGCTGCCATTATCTTTCATCGTTCAACCACTTTCCGATTGAATTCTTTGAATCGTGGAACGTGATAGGGCTGCTTTAACAACTGCTTTGATAACTACATTTCTTGATAACCACGACGCGTTATGTTTGTTGATACCTTGGGCGACTTGGAGGTTTGGGCGAGAATAGAGTAACAGCTCTGGGCGACCGTATGACACTCTATTCGTTCAGATTCTGGGCGACTTGCAAACTTGGGCGATGGCGTTACCGCATTCTTGGGCCTCCTTATTTGGGCCTTCATCTTGCTTTGTTCGATTGGGCTTCGTCCTTTGGGCTATCTGATTTGGGGATCCTCTAATTGGGCTTCACTCCTTGGGCTGTTCGATTTGAGCTGAATTTTTATGTGTCAACAAGATCATTAATATTGATTATTTGACTTTGACTTAAATTAAAATCAAATTTTAATCCAAACCAAATAAGCTATAAGTATAAGTTTTATAAATAGACTGTGAGAGTTGTTAGACTCGAACTTAATACCATTAATCTGCACTAATCCTTCGTTGAGCTACTTAAACTTTTTAAAACATGTTAAAATCTTACAACGTAATTCACTTCATTTAACATTGGTCATGAGGTAGAACAATCTTACTTTAGTAAGGAAAAAAGTTAAATAATTATAATAAGATATTTAGTTGTAATAGGTTTTATATGTTTATCCCAATATTTTGTTCAGAATATGGTTTCTTTTTATTATTGATTAGAATATGATATCTAATTTCTTTTACATTTACGATTTATTTTAGTTATCTTACATTAGTTTCCTAGCTGTAGGAAATAATTTTGCTTATAAATACAAAAGTACTGTACACTTTTCAACAACAATAAATTATTATTTAACATATACATAACATGACTGTTCAAATATCATTTTTATTTATTACATAATTCTTATTACGAGAATTTCATTACGCTTCACACCAAAATTGGTATCATGGCAAGGAAATTGCCTTAATCTGATGGCTAATGATGGTCTTGCTTGCAGTCGAATCGTCAACGACGAACGGAGGCTCAACAAACTCGAAGGAGTTGAGGAGATTGATGAAACCTTTCACAACATCACGCAAATGCTAAGTGTAACACCTCGAATTTTTCTACTATTTTTCATATGGACCTAAACTTAATATTGACCATTTAACAAATGAAATAGTCCGTGTCTAAATTTTTCATCACACTAAAAGTCCGAAAGTTAAAGTGATAAACACGACCCACTTATTTGTAAATGATTTATTTTGTATAAATATAATTTTTTGAAATTATATTAAGTTATTTGGGTCAAATATTTAAGTATTTCAAACGTTGGTAAAAATATATAGAAATTTACTCATTTTGTAGCTTGTATTAAATAATATAATTTGGGCTCAAGAAAAAATAATTTCGAGCTAGTTATGTCCACATTAATCTAATAGAAAGAAAATGATTATCTTTTAATATTTTATTAATATATGTAATAAAAAAAAAAAATATATATATATATATATATTTTAAACCAACACGGTACAATCACATGTTTCCAATATTAAATCTATTAAAAAGAAAATGTTAAATTCACGTTTAAGTAACCAATGTGTGAATTGACTGATTGAGGTCATGAATTGATTTAATTAATCTTTAAATTCTCATCATTTTGACTAGAAAGTGGTTGGCTTTTGGATTGATCGATGTTACACTTTGTATATATAAATATGATATTATTTCCACTTAAAACAAAAATTTTACGTTGTTTCATTATTTGCAAATTCTCTTCACACATACACCATTGAGAAAATTTAGCAACTTAATCATTTACATCTTTAAATTTCGTTGAGCATCAGATAAGGTAAGAATATATCGTGTAAAGTGATAAATTCTTATTCCTTGATATTTGTATAATGTTTGGAATAAAATGCTATAGGACCTTCGGGTCGATTGTTACGTTAAATCCTACGGAATTGACCATTTGATCAAAAATGTTAAATCCGACGGGATATGAGGATTTTTAAGAAATAACTTGAGTTCTAAATCTAAGAAATGTCGGTATGTTATGTTAGTTTTATATTTATATAATGTGAATAAGAACGTGTACGTATTCTTATTGAGTATTTTTCAAAATACTCACTCTTACAATACTTTTCAGATTAGAACTGGTCGTTTCGACGCGTGAAAGATTGACCGAGTGATATTTATGGGGTCGTCAAGTAAATTTTTTAGAAAATATAATTGTCAAACTTTTATTTGAAGAGCATCTACATATTAAATTTTGTGTACATTGTTTAATAGTTATTTTTATACATTTTCAACACTTAATGAAATTGATATTTTCGTTTAAATTAGAAAAAGAAGATGTTGGTAACACCTCGAACTATTTTTATTTAAAAATAATAAAAATGAAAAAGATCTCGTGACGTTACAGAATGATATCAGAGCATGAGTTTAGTCGATTCTGTAGAATCGTTGTCTTTTTTAAAAAAATATATGTATATTTCTTCATCAAGTTTAAGTGTGATTTACGTGCATAAATTATTTTTCTTTGAATCATAATTTATTTTTGAAGACTTAGTTGTCTAAATGAAAAAAAGGAGATATTTTTTTTTGTTTCGCGCGGGTTAGTCGCTAACAATTAAAAGGGATCACACGATTGTGTAAGGGACAAACCTCTTGAGACAAAATCTCAAAAATGGGTGTTCTTTTATTGGCGATGACTTTACAATTGGAAATTAAAAATAATGTGCCTTCAAGGAGCGCAAGCACACGAGTTACTTGAAAGAAAAGTGTTTAAATCTAAGTTAAGGAAATGAAAAATTACATGTTCTCTGTTCGAGAGTTTTAATTCGGTCCTTTGCTCTATATTTTTTCTCCCTTTTATACTTCATGGACGATCTCTTTGTAATCAACCGCCTAAAAACTGCTTGATCGTCTTATAACTGCCCACTTTTCTCGTAATGGCCAACTTGTCGTGAAAACTGCCTTCTTTTAACTGCTGCCATTATTTTTCGTCGTTCAACCGCTTTCGATTGAATTCCTTGAATCGTGGAACGTGATAGGGTTGCTTTAACAACTGCTTTGATAACTGCACTTCTTGATAACCACAACGCTTTATGTTTGTTAAAACCTTGGGCGACTTGAAAGTTTGGGCGAGAATAGAGTAACAGCTCTGAGCGACTGTATGGCATTCCATTCGCTCAGATTCTGAGCGACTTGCAAACTTGGGCGATGGCGTTAAAACTTGGGCGATGGCGTTACCGCGTTCTTGGGCCTCCCTATTTGGCCCTTCGTCTTGATTTGTTTGATTGGGTTTCGTTCTTTGGGCTATCTGATTTGGGGATCCTCTAATTGGGCTTCACTCCTTAGGCTGTTCGATTTGGGCTGAATTTTTATGTGTCAACAATTTTCTATTGTGATAAATTGTTACAAATATGACATTTGAGAATTTATTGTATTTACTTTGAATAAACCGTTAAATGGATATTTGTCCAATTAAAATTGTACACCAATATTGCTCTGTGACTTTCTAGTTTGAGATGATTTATCCAATAAGTCATGGACAATATTCATTGGGTATGTTAAAAAAAAAATATGGTTTTACGACCTGCAAACATAAGTTAGTGTATCATAATTTTTTAAGGAAATGATTCTTGTTATTTTGCGAGTTACACGTCAATAAATGTCTATTTAATTTTATTTATTTACTTTTATACGATTCATGACATTTAGCACTCGTCAATCTACTACATGTCCGATGAACTCAAGGTATTAATGAAATGTCCGATGAACTCAAGGTATTAATGAAATGTCCGATGAACTCAAGGTATTAATGAAATGTCCGATGAACTCAAGGTATTAATGAAATGTTATGTTTAAGCTTACTTTCAAGCATAGTTTATGAATCATTTGTATTTGATTTCATGAAATGCTTATGATATTCAGAATGAAATATGTTATGCAAGTTATTACATTGATTAATATACATGAAGATACGATGAGAGCACAATGTATAAGTTGACTAATGAAGATAAAGTATGATTGAACATTTATGTGACAAACGTGACTAGTATTTATCAAACAATTACAAAGAAGAGAAATTAAAAGTCACCTATCCAGAGCTTTTCAATCAAATAAGAAAATTTTGAGGACGAAATTAATTTAAGGGGGAAGGGAAGTAACACTTCAAATTTTTCTTACTACTTTTCATATGGACCTAAACTTAATATTAATCATTTAGCAAATGAAATAGTCCGTGTCTAGATTTGTCGTCACACTAAAAGTCCGAAAGTTAAAGTGATAAACACGATCCACTTATTTGTATAAATGATTTATTTTGTATAAGTATAATTTTTTGAAATTATGTTAAGTTATTTGTGTCAAATACTTAAGTATTTCAAACGTTGGTAAAAATATATAGATATTATACTCATTTTGTAGCTCGTATTAAATAATATAATTTGGATTCAAGGAAAAGTAATTTCGAGCTAATTATGTCCGAATTCATCTAATAGAAAGAAAATGATTATCTTTTAATATTTTATTTATATATATATATATATAAAATAGTAATAAGCCCTGTGTGTAGGGCTTCATTTCACAGGGGTCTTACCAATCCCTCATTGTAGGGGCGGCCCCACATGGAAAAAAATTACGTCGAGGCCCACGATGTATGTGGTCTAGCATGGGTCAGTGAACCAGACCCCTGTACCCGTAGCACTGCCCAAAAAAATATATTTTTTAAAACAACACGGTACGATCACGAGATTCCAATATTAAATTTATTTATAAAAAAATTTAATTCACGTTTAAGTTACCAATGTGTGAATTGATTGATTGATTGAGGCTATGAATTGATTTAATTAATCTATAAATTCTCACGTTTTGACTGGAACACAGTTGGCTTTTTTTTTCTTTTTTTTATTTCCAGGTATCCCAACTTACACTAGACTAAATCCTGGACCCCCAAGATCCTTGTCCCTAGAACCTTGGAGGGGGTAAATCGCGGGTTATGCCTCAACTGGATCACAGGTTCCCCCCACCGCCTGTACACTTGTGCGCACAAGAGATCCTTCTCCAAAGTGATTGCTCCATACCAAATAAATCTGGCCGCAGGTTCTCACTAGGATTCGAACCTCCACCCTACCGCTGGAAGTAAGACAAATGTTGATTGATCCACCAGTTGAGCTGTGCTCCGAGGGGCGAACACGGTTGGCTTTTGGGTTGATGGATGTTACACTATGTATATATAAATATAATGTTATTTCCACTGAAAACAAAAATTTTACATTATTTCATTATTTGCTATTTCACTTCACACATACACTATTGAGAAAATTTAACAACTTAATCATTTACATCTTCAAATTTTGTTGAGTATCAGCTAATGTAATGTAGAATCCCAATTTTTTTTAATTAATTCGTATATATTTTATTTACCATTTAATAGGAATGCAATGTTTGGTTAAGTCCTTATGCAAGTTAATTTATTATCTCTATAGTTGTTTTAGATCTATATGGATATCTTATTAGTTGAAGGACTGAAGTGAAAATAAATATCGAATTCTTTTATACTTTATTAAATGGGCCAAATAGTTAACTATAGAAGGAGTTAGAATTACTCTACCAATATTGGGTTCATTTTGAAGTTCATAATAAATGGCGAATTATGGACTCGGGAGAATTTAATTTGGATAAGTTAAACTTGAGTTATAGCCAATTAGGAAAAACTACTTAGTTAATAATATTAGTTGCCAATTCGGACTAAATTACTATATCAATATTAGGTTCACTGGATAGCTCGTAATTAATCATATATATTAGACTCGAGAAAAAGTCGTTTTGGATAAGTCAGTGCCAAGAAGTTATCGTTTAAAGAAGTTGATGAAAGAAAAAGAAATTAGTTTTCAATTTAATTAAAGTCTTGGAATGAAATCGTGCTGCCGCCAATTTTTTTTTGATCTTGTAATTGTGTATTTTTGTAGACATGGTAGATAAGGTAGGCTTTATTTTAATATTAGTTTGCTTTGATTTTGGAGAAAGAAAATAGTAGGATTTACGTCTTTGCCTTGATTTTGGGGAGTTGTCAATTAGTTGTAATTTAATAACAATTAAATACTTAGATTTTTGGGAATTCATAAGAGGAGCATATCACGTGGAATTTGGAATTTTTAATTGAGTTTA
>NC_036254.1:1034809-1036890 GCF_002742605.1 Olea europaea var. sylvestris | reverse complement strand
ACGAGCCCGAGCCGAGCTCGTGGGTTAACGAGCCAAGCCAGCTCGGCTCGTCCCATTGCCATCCCTATGTCTCTTGCCAAAAATCTAATAGGGAATTTCCAAATTAGTTTATATCAATTAGGGAATTGAACCAAATTCTAGAAAACTTTGGACGAAATTTTTGGGATAATTAACCAAAATTTTTGTGATTTGTTCTAAAGTGTTCACACCACACCACTTTTGTTCTACTATATATATGACATAAGACCTTAAGCATTTTACAATTAATTCCTCATTTTGTAGTACGCTTCAGTACGTCCATTATCTCTCCCTCTTTAAAATATTCTTCCATATTATTAAGACTTTTTTTAAGGCTTTGGAATTGCAATCACGTTTTCAGCAATTTTGTCCTCCACTTTCATCTTCAAAAGGTGAGATGCTCAACTCTGTTATTTGTTTTTCCACATCTTTTCAAGTGCGTTATTATGTATGAATTTAATTATTTCAATTCAGGCTCCTTCAAGGAAAATTATGATATATTTTAAAGCACAATTTAGTCTTTACGTTATTTTGCAGCGCTTGCTAGAATTATCATTTGTCATGGTGTGATAATTCTCATTGTATAGTGGTAAGAGAATTTATTCGTAATTTCATATTTGACTTGAATGTGGAGTAGCAAGTGTCTCATTGAGTATAATTCGTTATACTCATCCCTTTTATTTACAATTTTCAGGTAAGTATTGGTATGCTCGACGGCGATGGATGGATTTGTCATTGGACCAATGGATCCTCATCATGGAGTACTTTAACTCTCAAAAACACTAGAATTTTAATAATAATGAGTTATTTTCTTTTGACTCAATTGTGAGTACATTAAAAATTTCAATTAGTTCTAAACTATTTATTTCAAGCTCTTTGATATATTTATGTCTCATAACGTTTCGGGTTATTAGAATTCGGGGCGTTACAGGTAAGAATACATCGTCTAAAGTGGTAAATTCTTATTCCTTGATATTTGTATAATTTTTGGCATAAAATGTTATGAGGCCTTCTGGTCGACTGTTACGTTAAATTCTATAGGATGGACCTTTTGGTTAAAGATGTTAAATCTTATGGGATGGAGCGTTTGGTTAAAGATGTTAAATCCTACGGGATATGGGGATTGTTAAGAAATTCCTTGAGTTTTAAATCTAAAAAATGTCGGTATATTATATTAGTTTTATATTTATATCACGTGAATAAGAATGTGTATGTTTTCTTACTGAGTGTTTTCAAAATACTCACTCTTACAATACTTTTCAGATGAGAACGAGTTGTTTGGACGTGTGGAAGATTAACCGAGTGATGCTTATGGGGTCGCCACGTAAATTTTCTAGAAAATGTAATTGTCAAATTTTTATTTGAAGAACATCTTCATATTAAATTTTGTGCACATTGTTTAATAACTATTTTTATGCATTTTCAACACTTAATGAAAATGGTATTTCCGCTTAAATTAGAAAAAAAAGAGGTTGGTAACACCTCGAGCTATTTTTATTTAAAAAGAATAATAATGATGAAAAAGATCTCGACGCTTTACACTAAGTACGTTGAGTTTTGAAAAGAATCGCGAGCTCATGGAGAAGCAAGCTGATAAGAATTTGTAAATTTTAATTGCTATGAATGTTAGTTGTTTCAACGAGCATAGAACATGGCAACATGTGACTAGAAAATTTCCTCGAGTCCCAACCAAGTTTGGAAATACACAAATTATCAAGGATTGTTTTCTTCAACAAAACTCAAAAAATGAGTTTTTTGTTTTTTGTTTTTTTGCGAGAGAATGATGTAGAACAATCTTACTATAATTAGGATAAAAGTTAAATAATTATATTAAGATGTTTAATTGTAATATGTTTTATCTTTTTATTCTAATATGTTGTGCAGAATATGATTTCTTTTTATTATTGATTAGAATGAGATATCTAATTTCTTTTAGATTATGGTTTATTTTAGTTACCTTATATTAGTTTTTTAGTAGTAGTAGGGAATAATTTTGCTTATAAATATAAAAGCATTGTACATTTTTCAATAATAAAAAATTATTATTTTATCATATATATATA
>NC_036254.1:984514-1033765 GCF_002742605.1 Olea europaea var. sylvestris | reverse complement strand
TATATATATATATATATATATATATGACATGATTGTTCAAATATCGTTTTTTATTTATTACATAGTTTTTATTATAAGAATTTTTTATTCTCGCCGCACAAGGTCAATCTTAACTAAAACAACTTGAAATATACAAATATTTGAATTAAATTGATATATATGTGTGTGTGTGTGTGTGTGTGACATGATTGTTCAAATATCGTTTTTTATTTATTACATAGTTTTTATTATAAGAATTTTATTCTCGCCGCACAAGGTCAATCTTAACTAAAACAACTTGAAATATACAAATATTTGAATTAAATTGAGCATAATTCTACCTACTCATTAACATTTTTGTACTAACGCCAAATGCAATGTGAAGCTTCTTATTAGTACGCGTGGACGTGACTAGTAGTTAGAGTCAACTGTCAATGGTCACTTCAAGCCGTAGTAATTAGTTAGTACTACAATGTTTTTCAGCTCTCCACATTTTGACTGCTGCAATTTGGTTTGTGCTTGGTGAGTGTATGGACACCCTTATGAACATAAAATTATGTACACCAAGTTTTATCCCTACAATTTTGACAATTATATGGTGTGGCATTTTACCATCCTCCACATGTCGCCTTATTCCTTTCTTATGGGAGAAGTATGGGGCTTCACCATGGTCGGTGGTACCCAAACTTCCATAAGTTTCGGCGGGCCATCACCCAAAATCGCCAGGGTGCGGTGGTTGTGTAATTCAAGAATCGCTTGCACTAATTCATAAAGCTTTGAATAGAAATATGAAGGAAAATAATTGGGCCACATTGTAAAATATTTTTATTTGACTCATGTATGTTAGCTTCTGTTTGTCAAATTTATAAATGGTATACAAAAAATAGCTATGAATCCCATAAAATGTCAGGAGAATAATGAAAAGTAGTTATAAATATGTATTGAAATTAATATTTTATTTTAATGAAATTTACAAATAATTTTAACTCGGGGCACATGATCGTAATTGAATTCGTGAAAAAATAATTTATTTATAATAGTTTTTCAATTAACTATTGCAATTTTGGACTGACGTTAAAGGAACTTTATGATATACGACACGGTTGAAAATAGTTATGCAAGTGAAATTATGAGCAAAGTAGATTTATCATTATAAAGAAGATAAACACATACATGCACAAGGTGGCAATACTGAAACAGCCAAATTTTGAGGTATATTCCGATCGAATTCATAAAGTTCACATTTTCTTTTATCATTCTTCTTGGAGGAGAAAAGTAAGATAGCTTTATTCCAATTTTGTTTGTTTTCTTCATAGAATGATAACTTAATAGGTAAGGTTTTCCACTCTTCGTGGTTCGTTTGGTCGATGCCCCTATTTTATTTTTCTTTTATTTATGGTGCGAACAATTATATGAAAAATAAAGCATAGCTAGCCTCTATTTTATTCAATTTGCAAAAAAAAATCGTCACGTATTTAACTATAGTGTCATTACATGATTTTGAGAAGTTGTATTTTTCTTTGATAAAATTATCCCTTAAATTTAATGTTATTGAAATTTGAGTCACACCTCTCAAATAGATTGGCTGTTTACGAGGAAATCCCCCCAATGGTCACCGAACTTTGCCAATTTCCCCTAGGAGGTCACCCAACTTCACTTTGTCCCTAAATGGTCACCGAACTTTGCCAAAATCCCATAGGAGGTCACCGAACTTCACTTTGTCCCTAAATGATCACCGAACTTTGCAAAAGGGCCCTGGGAGGTCACTGAACTTGTTACGCATGGGTCCCATTTTGCAAAAGTTGAGTGACCTTTTGGGGAATTTAGGTAAAGTTCGTTGACCTCCTAGGAGATTTTGGCAAAGTTCGGCGATCATTTTGGGACGAAGTCAAGTTCGGTGACCTCCTAGGGAAAATTGACAAAGTTCGGTAACCATTTGGGGGATTTCCTTGTTGTTTACAATACAACTTTAGGACTCGATATAGTATTCGAACTAATAAAAATGTTCAAACGATTAATTGGATTCATATATATTTAAAAATAATAATTAAATTTCAAATTTAGTAATATTCTCAAATGAGTCATTGTATTACGAGATTTTAAAGTAAAATCTCATATCATGTGTACTACTTTATCACTGAATAATTTCATTAAGTAAAAAATTTCACAATATAGTGTACAATAATCAATTATTAACTCATAAATTGAACATCACATGAAAACTTTTTATTAATTAAATCCTACTTTTTGCTAGAAAATTAATAAATAGTATATTTCGTCAAAATGAGAAGATAGAATATTCTGTGATCGGGCAAAAGTGTGATCGATCCGATAAAAAGAGAATTTTAACCACTTGCAGACAGGCACAAATTTGCAAACAACTAACCCATCAAGGATTTGGGACCTATTTAATTGCTACCTAATATCCTGCATATCTCACGTTTAGCATGTATGATGCCCCATACCAACCCCATTAATCGACCGTTTTGTGGTTAGATTTTTTGACATGTTGAGTATGTAGTATTGTATAGAATTATTTTAATATAATAAATTAAATTTTAATTTTATATATTACATTATAATTTGAAAAGAAAAAACGTGGCACATTTTTTACATGTATTAAAAATGTTTTTGATACGTTGAATTGTAAATAATTGAGGAAACAAAATATGTAAATTATGCCAAACAAGTCATAATTGTTCATGCTTTAAGTGGATTAATTTATCACTTGAGATAATAATTGTGTAGATTCTATTATTAACTATTTTTTTTTCCACCAAATTTGTTCTCTGAATCATTTTGGCTCTTGAAAAAAGTACTTTAATTAGTTTCACTAAAAATCACTACCGAATTGAATTGTGTTTGCCAAAAGGGGAAGAAAAACAAAAGGGTATTCTACTTTCACACAATTGATAAAGGTCATAAACGATCAATGTTCCATTCACGAGAACTCTAATTTAGTTTAAAAAGTTAGCATAAAATTTGACGTGTCTACAAGAAGAGTCACAACTAGAAAAATCTTAATTAAATGTATTTATTGCGTGCACTTCATTTTTTTTTGAAAATACATACTACACTTTAAGTAACGTTCATATTCTTTTTGAAAAGTATTTTTAAAATTAAATGTATCCGTTTTTTAAAAGTATTAAATACTACACCACGAT
This sequence comes from Olea europaea var. sylvestris, assembly GCF_002742605.1. Lineage (NCBI taxonomy): Eukaryota > Viridiplantae > Streptophyta > Magnoliopsida > Lamiales > Oleaceae > Olea > Olea europaea. Next base: position 1,030,622 of record NC_036254.1, on the reverse strand, counting down.
AAATTTCTAATTATTTTTTATGTCCAGAAAATCAGTTCACAACTAGGAATAATATTTGTAAAAATACTTTAAAATGAAAACTTAGAGATACCTACATATTCCTTGCAGCAGACTTATAAAAGAGATTCTGAGAAGAAGAGGGAAGAATAATTGCAAAAAGTTTGCTTTATATAAAGAAAATCTTCTCTAGTTGGAATTGTAGAATACCGTTTTGATGACACGAATGATTATTTATTGGGACCGTTATAGTGACCTATGATACCCTCTATTCATGTCATTCAAATGTTCCATTGTGACATTTCCCTGTGGAAAATGCAACATAACCTTTAATTTTCCTTAACAATGTAGACAAGTACGCGTGAGACCTAATGGTTGAATTAACGATATATAGAAAAATATAATCTGATTATTCATTTTCAACTAAACAATTAAGGAAAAATATCCTATTCATGGACGTCTGTGTAAGTGGGTGGAAGAGGATTCCCATAAATTCTATCCCACACACGTTAGTCGTTAAGTGAACAAATAGATAATACACTTAATTTATAATAGTATAAATACATCATCATTTTTATATCAATTTGTAAAAACACAAACACAATTTGTTCTCCCATTATCATGCATCGCTTTGACTGGAGAGTCGGACAGCAACAAATGATGCACCGCACCTTTCTATAGTTAGCCCTAACAAATTTGAAGAGACCATTAATCAAGAGTAGATTCGAAGTATTTACCCTTAGTTTAATGTCTTTTTCCTTGATATTATTGTTTAGCGATTAACGGACTTTAACAAATTAATGTTTATAATCCTATCTCCATTTAATACGTCTCTTTTACTTAATCGTGTGCAACTATGTTTAATCTCATATCCAATATGTCATTCAAGTTTGTAAAAGGAAAATATACTTTTGTAGAAATAAAAATAATTGGGGGAGATATCTTTTGGGAAATTAATTAAAAATATATATATTTCTTCATAAAATTGTTGATGAAAACAACCTAAAAGGGGTTGTAGAACAAATTTGATTGCATCAAAAAAAGAAATAAAAAATTTGGTGAAGCCAGCACACTTTCATCAATTGGTCAAGATTTAATTGTAGCCTCTATGCTATTACATGATAAGCAAGCACATAATCTTCAAATATCATAAAACTCACACATGCTCCCTCATGAGAATTAAGAAATCTTCCCGAGGAAAACGACATATTGAATAATCTTAATTAATACAAATTTCCAAAAATTAATATTGTATTGTCCCACTGGTTAACCCCCCCCCCCCCCCACACCAATCTTACCTTCCTTTGAGCCTTTTAGCCCGCGGTATCCAAATAACAGCCCTGTTGACAGGGGTCGAGGTGGCCTATCTCTATAGCAGGTCCGCGTCCCGTCCAGCCCAGTCTAAGGCATGGCGAGGTAGGGGTGGGGCAACTTTTTGCTCCGTTTAATTTTTCTAAATTTTTTTTACATTTTCAAAATTTCGAGTTATATTATTATTAGAGAATAAAATACAAATTCAAAATGAGTTTTTAACATATGAATTGTCTAGAAATAAAATTATTTTTAATCTTTATTTTTTCTTCATGGGCAAATTTTTTTGTCACATTTGGGACGGGACGAGTTTTTTTTGCCTGAATTCCAAGTGTAATAAAAGAATTTATTCATTTACAACTTACGACAGGAAAATATTAATTTTTCCTCGAAATTTTTTTTCTCGTATTAATCTTTTGCAGATTCAAGATTCCTATTTCTACAGCCCTCTGTTTATCTATATAAGCCAGCATTTGGGTTTCATTTTTCTTCATCAATATCTCACAGTTTCCTTGAATTCCTCTTTGCATTCTTGTAACTGTTCTTTGAGTTTCTTTTCAATGGCTCCCAGTTTGAGCAAAGGTGGTGCGGATGCTACTGTTCTTTCTGATGGATTTGATAATTCATCAATCACATTAGATGAAGATAAATTCATGGTCAATGATCACGTTTTCCTCTCTGAAGTTCCAGCGAATATCACGGCCACACCATCTCCGTACACCACCGTCAAAAAGCCCGTGTCAACCTCCCCTGGCTGCTTTGTCGGGTTCGACGTCAAGGAGCCCGAAAGCCACCATGTTATCCCAATTGGAAAGCTCAGAGATATCAAATTCATGTCCATTTTTAGGTTCAAGGTCTGGTGGACTACTCACTGGATTGGAACGAATGGAAGGGACCTTGAAAGGGAAACACAAATTGTCATTCTTGACAAATCTTCCACTGGCAGGCCCTATGTTTTGCTACTTCCACTCCTGGAAGGGCCTTTTCGGGCTTCACTCCAGCCTGGAAAAGACGACTACATCGATATCTGCGTCGAAAGCGGGTCGAGGAAAGTCACCGGAGCTTCATTCCAGAGTGTGCTCTACATGCACGTCGGTGATGATCCGTTCAGTTTGGTAAAAGAAGCCATGAAGGTAGCTCGGGCTCACCTTGGAACTTTCAGGCTCCTTGAGGAAAAGACTCCACCAGGTATTGTAGACAAATTTGGGTGGTGCACTTGGGATGCTTTTTACTTGACTGTTCAGCCTCGGGGCATCTGGGAGGGCGTCAAGGGGCTGGTCGACGGCGGCTGCCCACCGGGGCTGGTGTTGATCGACGACGGTTGGCAGTCCATTTGCCACGACGAGGATCCAATCACCTCCGAGGGCATCAACCGAACATCGGCCGGTGAGCAAATGCCATGCAGGCTGATAAAATTTGAAGAAAATTACAAGTTCAGAGACTACGAGAGTCCAAATAAGGGAAAGGGCATGGGGGCCTTTATAAGGGACCTCAAGGACACCTTTAATACTGTGGACTATGTGTACGTGTGGCATGCTCTGTGTGGGTACTGGGGCGGGATTCGACCTGGTTGTCCGGGTTTGCCCGAGGCAGAGGTGATTAAACCCAAGTTGACACCGGGATTAGAGACGACCATGGAAGATTTGGCCGTCGATAAGATTGTCAACAACGGCGTTGGATTGGTCCCACCCGAAATTGCCGATCGTATGTATGAAGGTCTACACGCCCATCTCGAATCCGTCGGAATTGACGGAGTCAAAGTGGACGTCATTCACGTAAGTTCTACACTATTAATTTTCACAAGCTTCTTTATCATAATTTTCTCCATTTTTCTAATCATTTGTGTGTTTATATATACATAGCTAATGGAAATGTTGTGCGAGGACTATGGTGGCAGAGTCGACCTGGCCAAGGCTTACTACAAAGCCTTGTCATCTTCGGTTAGGAACCACTTCAAAGGCAATGGTGTGATTGCTAGCATGGAACATTGCAACGACTTTATGTTCCTTGGAACTGATGCCATATCTCTTGGCCGTGTTGGTAAGTTTTTCAAATTTATTCACTATTGTTACTACTTAATGCTAAATATATATTAATTTAGACATGCTTAATGTAAATAAAATTAAGATTGAGAAAGAAAAGACGTAAAGAAATATATTTTATGAATAATTTGATTGATTTATAAAATACACACACTTGTAGAAAACTTGAATATGATTTATTGTTTAGGGTACGTGTACGTGGCGCATTATGCTACCTTTTGGATTGCCTAAATAGTATGCTAAATGGATTATTCACCCAACAATATTTCCTATTTTATTCTTATGATGTCTTAAAAAAAAAAATACGTGTAGACAAGTTCATCTATAGACTTGTAATGAAATAAATGTTGGTCTACAACTGTGTGCATAACCATATTAATGTCTTATCTTCTTGAGCTTTCTGAGTTAATTAGATTTTAGTTAGTTTTAAGCAAAAGTTCATTTTATATTGAACAAATAATTGTGTTTTGGTGAACATAGATTGATCAAAAGTTCGTCTGGAAATTATTTAATTTTCAAAATTAATTATACTTCTAGCTCATTTAGGAAACTCAATATTTAAAAATTGGACTTATCAAAAGTAGCACCCAAAAATTTAGCCCTTGTTTGAAGTTGATTTTGTTAGAACTGATTTTGTGAAAAATGATTATTTCAGAAAATGTACGGTTAAAGAGTTACAAAAAATTATGAAAATTTTATTAAAAGAGAATGTTGACAAAAATAAAAATAAAAATGGCGTTTCTTATTCTCAACAGGTGACGACTTTTGGTGCACTGATCCATCTGGAGATGCCAATGGCACATTCTGGCTTCAAGGGTGCCACATGGTTCACTGTGCCTACAACAGCTTGTGGATGGGCAATTTTATCCACCCTGATTGGGACATGTTCCAATCTACCCATCCCTGTGCCGAGTTTCACGCGGCCTCCCGTGCAATCTCCGGTGGACCCATATATGTAAGTGACTCAGTTGGTAAGCACAATTTTGAGTTGCTCAAGAGCCTGGTTCTGCCTAATGGCTCCCTCTTGCGCTGCGACTACTATGCCCTTCCAACTCGGGATTGTCTCTTTGAAGATCCCCTCCATGATGGGAAGACCATGCTCAAAATTTGGAACCTGAACAAGGTAAGATTTTTTCGAATAGGTTTATTCCTTGCAAATGTTGGGCGAAAGTCCTAAACCAGAGGGTTTTATTTCTTTCCTGTTTGAATCAGTACACTGGAGTTGTGGGTGCATTTAACTGTCAAGGAGGAGGATGGTGCAGGGAAACAAGGCGGAACCAGTGCGCCTCCCAGTATTCTCGCGTCGTCTCCTCCACTGCCAGCCCCAATGACATCGAGTGGAAACATGGCACAAACCCAATTCCAGTTGAGGGAGTTCAATTATTTTCAGCCTACCTGTTCAGCGAAAAGAGGCTGATACTAGCAAAATCATCAAGCGCCATAGAAATTTCACTCGAGCCCTTCAATTTCGAGCTCATAACAGTCTCTCCAGTAGCGGTTTTGGCTAACAAATCCATCCAATTTGCTCCTATTGGTCTAGTTAACATGCTCAATACTGGTGGAGCCATTCAGTCATTGGAGTTTGATGATGATGATGATAAAGTTCGAGTTGGTATCAAAGGGACGGGAGAAATGAGGGTTTATGCTTCAGAGAAGCCGGTAGCTTGCAGAATCAATGGGCAAGGTGTGGCTTTTGGATACGAAGAGTACATGGTTATCATTCAAGTACCATGGCCAAATTCTTCTGGGATTTCTGTTATTGACTACTTGTTTTGATTATTATGGGGTTTGCCTAAGATATCAGCGGCTTTATCCCCATGTTTAATTTGATGATTTCCATTCTCTCTTCGAAGCAAGAAATGTATTTCAAATTAAAAGTATTGAAATAAAAATAAGTATTCTTAACATTCTCCCACTTGTCTCTTAAGAAATAAAATCTCACATCAGTTAAATATCAAAATATAGACCAACTCATAAGAATTTAAGCTACTTCTCTTAATAAGATTAACCTCTTAAAATGGAAATCTAGACTTTAACAAGGTATTAGAGTCCATTAAACCCTAATGAGCAATTCAATTCAATTAGAATTCAAAAGACGAACACATGTGTTTCAAGATTGGACTGCTCAAACGAGTCACAATCTTGCGGTGAAATATTAATGAATGAAATCTCACATCGATTAAATACCAAAATATAGATCAACTAATAAGAATTTGAACTATTCCTCTTAATAAAGTTTACATTTTAAGATGAAACTCCAAATCTTGATATCTCATTCAAGCTCACACTTCAATCCTTGTATTATTTAATTACGTGTAAAGGTTTGAATTATTTGTTTTAACAAAGATGACATGATTCCAGGGGCGGAGCCAGGAAATTTGTTCAGTGTGGGCATAATTTAACACACGTCGAACATTGAATTTTGGTCATAAATTTAATGATGATAAAACTATAAAAATAATAATAAATAAATAAATAACAATGACATAGTTTATAATTAAACGTGTTCCTTGCAAATTTTCATATTTTGACAAGTGAAGTCCAAATCAACATATACCTAAAATCAAGCAAAATCATGGGATATTGCTTAAAAAAAAAAAAAAAAAGGTTTTGGGCCTAAAAATTCAGTGCGAGCAGCTGCACTCGTCCTCACATGGCTCCGCCCATGCATGATTCAAATATCAAAAAGTCAACAAATTAAAGGAACAGTTCAATTTGTCGAAATCTCAATGAGCAGTTGAACTTCGAGATTCATGTTCTTAAATGAACCGCCATCTAACATTAACGTTAATTTCTAAAACTACTCCTTACAAAATTCATCTTCTAAGATAGAATTTTAAGATTCGATATGCCAAAGAAACATACACATTCTTCTTCTTCTTCTTTTCAAGAGAAAAGGGGACAACAAAAGGTGGCACGTCTCTCTTTATTGTGTGAGGTACACACACCAAATGTCTTCATCCATTGATTCCATTGTGTGATGATAAAAAGAGTATAGCATGACAAAAAAGTATCAATTCGTTTTCATCCATATTCATCCCCATATATTTTACATTCTTTACGTAATCTTCAAGTCAATTCAAGCTGTGTAATAACTCTCCAGCCCCCTTTATTTTTTATTCTGCAAACCTTTATATACTTACAAGTACTACATGAGGATTTTAGGCGTATATAAGGTTCTTAATTTCTAATGACAGAGGAAAGTTTGCATTGTGAGCAATGGAATCTCGATAAATAATAATAGTAGTAGGCAAGTGTCTAGAATCAAGTGTTACACATTTTTGTGCTTGAGTTTTTATGGGTTCAAATATATAACTCATTGCATTGAGACGAAGTGCATAAAAAAATAGTTTAAAAATATATTATTGAACTCATAAGTCACAACCATAAAGTGGAATCTTCATTTTTTTAAATTTTCTTTTGATAAATAGAAAAAAAATTCCAAATAATTGTGTAATTCTTGTACTATAGTGCTTATTTTTGCTGACTAATGTCCTTTTTTTCCTCAATTTCTTGTGATATTCCACTTATGATAGTGAACCTCTCAATCGAAGGTGTATGAAATATGGATCCGGTTTCCGAATTGGGTCAAGTATGTGGGCCAATATATTGATAGGCCCAAGCAACTAATAAGGCATTAGCAATTTAACGCAAACTCCCATGCGGTACTGATTCTCTCCAGTTTTTACTCGACCACCAATTGTTCAATAAAAACGCGAGAAGTAACGAAAAGACTTGGACTCTTGCCTGTCTTCTACTGCTACTTCTTCTTCACGTCATTTTTTCTGGTAATTTCTCATAAATTAAGCAAAAATCCTCTTATCAGAACTATCCAAAACCAAGAATTTCAAGCCCCAATTTCAGTCTCCCCTCTGCAATTATAGTTTAGAGTGTGCTCAGATGAATAATAATACGACGTCGCAGTTTATGGACAAGCAGATCATGGATCTATCCAATCCTCAGACCAACAATAACAACAGTAACGAAGATTTCATCGATTTTATAAACCGCCCATCGGAGGATCATAATCGGAGAAAAGATGATATTGTTCCGAATTACGATTTCCAGTCGATACGACCCACCGGTGGATCAACATCGTCGCCACGGCCTTGGTCTTTGAATTTTGATTCCGGAAATGACGATGCGCCGATCAGGACATGGAATTCTTTGGATTCTAAAACTAACTCCTCTTCCGTCAGAGTATTGTCTCTAAATTCTCCCTTTCTTTATGTGTGTGTGTGTGTGTGTAGATACACGTGCATATGATAATTATTTATCTATACTCATGGGGTGGATTGCTTAGGGTTTGTTTTGTGGATGTAAAGACATTAAGTCATACTGTTTTGTTCTTATTAGGTATGTGATAACAGTGAACTAGTAGTTATTAGTAAAATGAATTGACCATTTACATTTCGTAGTTTCATGTAGAATTTTTGTTCCCTGTCACGATTGCCATTGGGTTTAGAATTGACTGAACTGGAAATAATATTTCTTGTTTTGAGTTTCTTGAGATTATATATGGACAAATAGTTGCTCAAGAATTTTTATTTATTTTTTTCACAGGATTATTCATATTTAATTAATGCATTTTGGGAGAGTTTCTTAAAAGGGAATCTTCTGTTACTAATGCTTATTAGATCCTTAGCTGCCATGATGTTTAGGGAATATAATACTTCGGTGTTCCATTGTATTCTATCTGCCCAGCATTTCATTTTATCTTATGTCTGATGGAGATTTAGTGAAGTGAATCTAGTCTTGTGATGGGATTGGGAAGTTAAATTGTCAATTGCTATCTGAGTTGTTTTATGTACTATATTTTGACGATGTTCTTATTGCCATTTTTCTGTTTGTTCAGAACTATAGTCCTCTTGGCCCCATTGAACCTGCCAAAGACATTATAGAGAAGGATCACAATGTCATCAATGCGTCCTTGGTTTCTGAGATTGATAGAGCAATGAAGAAGTATGCTGATAATTTGATGCATGCAATGGATGGTGTCAGTGCACGACTATCGCAGTTGGAGACAAGGACCTGCAACCTTGAAAACTCTGTGGATGATCTGAAGGTGTCTGTTGGAAATAATCATGGGAGCACGGATGGAAAATTAAGACAGCTGGAGAATATACTTGGAGAGGTACCTTCTAATCTTTTCTTGACCTGTTTATTTTAGATTGAAAAAGAGTTAGAAGATGAATGTTTTGTATCGTCACCTTAATCTGCAGTTTGCAATCTTTTCCCTGAAATGGCATTTCTATTGTTTTTACAATCTTATGACACGGTAACCATTTTAAGTTTCTTGAACTGAAACTTAGGAGGGTGTATTCAATTGAAACTTTTGAAGATTTTGATGGATTTTTTTTAAGTGATAACTTTTGTGAATTCCTAGATCTTTTATAGATTTGTATGGAATTAGTGGAAGTTTTTTGAGACTTCTATGTATTTTCATTTTAAAATTTTTATAGACTTTTGTGGAATTCGAAAGATTTTTAAAAACTTTCATTTCAAATAGAATTCACGTGGATCTGGTGTGAAATTTTTACATACGAGGTTTTAGTTCCCACAAGTCCCATTTTCCTCCCCCTTTTCATATAAAATTTTATACTTTAATAAAAAAATATATATTTTTCACACAAAAATGAATTAAAAAAGGGAAAAAAAGCTATAAGAATCCAATTTAATTTTTTCATAAAAAATAGAGATAAATAATAAGAGAGAGAAAAAAATATAAATGAAATATAATCAATAGAAAAAATAAATTTTAATCATACATGTCCATAGAAGGTTAAAGGAAAGAAAGAAATTTTTTTTTTTTTTTTTTACGAGAAGGCTAAAACAACTGATGTAATGGAAATAAATTCGATAAAGAAATAACGTAATTTTTTTCAAAATAATTATAAATCAACAAATTTGGACCTTGTTTGATCCCCATTTTATCCAAGATACATTTTTCTCTCTCTTATTTTCAACCACACATTCTTTAATAAAATAATATTACGCGTAAATTTAAAACTTTCATTATTTTTTAACATCACATTTTTCATCAGAATACTATTCCAAAATGCATTTTCATCAAAAAAAATAAAAAATGGAGCTTAAACAGGCTCTTTATAATGTTCCAAAACTAATTATTGATTTCCTCAAAAATCAACTCTCTCCAAGAAGGAAACAAAAAGGATAGCTAACATCGTTGAATTAATCTGAAGTACAAATTTAGATTAAATCAAGAACAAAAGAAGATTTGGCTAGATAAAATATGGACTTAATAAATAAAAAAGAAAAAAGAATTTAGCTAGGCAATGATATCTAACCAAAACAAGAAAATTTGACTGGACTGCTCGCCAAAGAACAGAAGCCTGCAAGGTTAACCCAAAATGAAATTAAATTGACTCTGATACCATGTTAAAATATTATAAGTTGTATATAATAACTTTGTGTTTCTATTACAAAGTAGAAGACCCTATTCTGTATAGGGCTATGAATAACTCTAGACAGAATGATTTAACTCTAAAAGGAAAGATTATGTGATAATAATGCAATCAACTATTAAAGAAAATAATCCCACACAATTGAAAAAATATCATGGAGATTATTCTTTACCATCTTTCCATATCTTCAACTCTCATGTTCCACCTCCCTTTTCTTGTTATGATTATACGTTTGTTACTAAATGCCCGAGGAAAAAAAAAAAGAACCTCTTTGATCGCATTTTACAGTCATGAATGTTCAATAAAGCGCAACAGAACATGTAATGCAAAACTCGTAGAGAATGTACTTGCAGTTGAATTCTTAATGATTTCTCATTTAAAACTACGTAAATATACAGAGGGACATATTTGAAAAGGCTTTGCTACTTGAATTGGCCCTTCCCCTAGTTTTATAATCCTCACTAGAACCATCTCTTTTAGGTAGGGTTTGGGGAATGCGACGACCGGTTTTAGTAGGTGTCAGAACAGTGTGAGCCCCCATTTTTTGATGTTATAATTTTTGGAATAGTGTTTATTTGGAAAATGTGTGGTTGAAAAAGAAAGAAAAATTTTTGGTTTATGTGTAATATTATTATATTGGAGAATTTGTGGTTAAAAAGAAGGGAGAAAAATGTATTATAAATTTAATAGGGCTCGAATGGGGGCTGAATAAGTTGAACTTGGTTTAGAAAAAACCTGTCTTACAGAATATGGTTCTTTCAGAGAAGAATACACTCTTGAAATCAGTCTGAAGTAAGAAAGTGTTTTATAAAAGTCAATTTCGAGGACTTCCTTAAATTTTTTGTTATTGTTTCGGTAACATAAAAAATATAAAATAATTTACGTGCATTTCAGGTGTTATTTTGAAACACTAAATATAGACCAACTTATTAGTCTGATCTTAATACCGTTGAGACCTGAACTGAAAGACAAATAAGGATAAGCCAAACTGACCCTAAGAATTATTAATTTTTTTTTACTAATTATACCTCTACTTATCAGGTCTTGCCCATAAGAAATTATTCAACATTTTCTGGAGAGAATAAAAATATTGTGCTATATCTAACTCGTTTTGTAACTTAAGAAATGAGTATGTGAGGTACTCTATCTTTGGTTGAATAGTGTGATTTTGACATTGAGGCGATGTAGGATTGACGGCATCAAGATCTCAGGGTTGATCCTATAGCCTTCCCTTGATGCTGTTAATACGATAATGCAGTGTGGGCATTGCTATTTATGCATTAAGAAATTATTCAACATTTTCTGGAGAGAATAAAAATATTGTGCTATATCTAACTCGTTTTGTAACTTAAGAAATGAGTATGTGAGGTACTCTATCTTTGGTTGAATAGTGTGATTTTGACATTGAGGCGATGTAGGATTGACGGCATCAAGATCTCAGGGTTGATCCTATAGCCTTCCCTTGATGCTGTTAATACGATAATGCAGTGTGGGCATTGCTATTTATGCATGAGACTGAATTGTGATTAAACTATCTAAGATTCAGTTCGGCATTTATTTCTATGAAGAGGTAAGAAATTTATTATAATTATGTGTGCACAAGGTTAAATTCTATGCTTATAACATGTCCAAGCTGTTATTTAAATCATTCCTTCTTCTGGTTAAAAAAAAATTGCCTGCAGGTGCAAAATTGTGTTCAGTTTATAAAGGAGAAACAAGAAATAGTTGAAGCTCAACTGCAGATTGCTAGGCTGCAAGTTTCCAAGGTTGAACAGCAAGTTGAAAACCCCAACACTGCACACACTGATTCTACCCAGCCAGGAGCATCTGCTCATCAGCATCAATCTCACCAGCAGCTTTCTGCAGTTCCTCTTACACAGCCACCTCCAACCTTATCTTTACCTAATGCTCCTCCTCCACTCCCGCCTCAGCAGAATCTACCACCTCATGTTCAGCTTCCGAACCAGTATTCTCAAAACCAAGTTCCTTCTGTCCCTCAGAGCGAGCCTTACTTCCCCCCACCTGGCCAAACTCCAGAAAATCCAAGCCAGCAGTACCAAACACCTCCAGTGCAGCCACAGCAGATCGCCCCTCCATCACCACCACTACAGCAACAATATCTGTCACCTCCTCAGCAACACTATTCTCAACAAGCCCCTCCTCCTCAACAACAGTACTCTCAACAATCTCCTCCTCAACCACACTCAACAATTCCCCCTGTCAATATCTCTCAACCTCAGATGCCATTGGGTCGTCATCCTGAAGAAACACCTTATATACAGCCACCTACTTACCTACCAACCATTCGCCCACCTGGGCCACCTCTCTCTCATCCCTCCAGTGGAGCTACTCCTTCACAACAGTTTTACGGACCTCCACCCAACATGTACGAGCCTCCATCCAGCAGACCAAATTCAGTATATTCTGGTTCTTATGATCTGTCATCCAGTCCGGTAGAACCGTATTATAGTGGCTCACCTTCACGTTATGGCAGTGGCTCCCCTGTGAAACCGCAGCATCATTCTTCTTCTATGTTAGGCCAGGGTGTTGCAAGTGGTTATCCACAACTGCCTACTGCTCAAATATTACCTCAGGCGCTGCCTACAGCCTCTGGAGTTGGTAGTGGGTCCAGTTCTACGGGTGGTGGAAACAGGGTTCCTGTTGACGACGTGGTTGACAAAGTGACAAGTATGGGATTTTCAAGAGAACAAGCAAGGGAAACTGTCCGAAAGTTGACAGAGCGTGGACAATCAGTCGACTTGAATATAGTGTTGGACAAGTTGATGAACGAGGGAGATGGCCAGGGTCCACGAGGTTGGTTTGGTCGGTAACAAGTTCCTTCTGCCACTATTAGTTTGTGAATGAGTTTGCTGGAAGGAGACAATTGCCCAATATTTGAGATTTTCTTGTAACTGTGTTTTCATTTTCCTATTTTTTTGTTGCTTGAATCCGTTTTTTATATCATTGTTTGTTCCTTCCGTTTTAAATCTTTACTATGCTTTAAGAGTATATATGCTTGATTGCCCTTTCCCTGTTGTCACACCATAATATGGTTAGACTTGTATGCCTGTAGAAGCTCTTCTATTAATTTCGTATTCTATATATCCAGCTGTAATGGTGTATTCCTGCATCGCCAGGATAGTGTTGTTTATAAACAAAATCCAGAGACGAAGATTATGATGCAAGTATACAAGTTTGCAAATGCGGATCGTTAGTTACATGCAATTGATACATGAGATTTATATTTGCGGTGGTTCATGGGTCGCACTACATGTGGGTTTGGGTGTAGTTCAGTTCAATTTCTATTTTGAAGAGAGTAGAACTAAACTGAACAATGGAGCTAGTTTCAAAAAGAATCGAATCGAATTGAATCGAGAATCAATGATTGTCTTACCATGGAACCATTGACTCCATTTGGAATGATTGTGGTTTGTTTAAATTGCAAAATCAAAATTTCGAATTTTTAGCTCTTGTTTGGTAGAGGTTGTGGCCAGATTTTAAAATGTTTTTTGCCCATTAGAAATTGTCGGTCGGATCCCAACGTGCCGTAATTTTTTGCTGCACAAGGTGCATTTTATCGAATTGTCATTACTTAAAGAGGAATGAATTTCATTCTGAAGGGGCAAATTGGTAGTTTCACTAAATTTAGTTAAGAATAATGGAATACAGGAGGGGTCGAAACACGTACAGCAGATGAGTCCCTCACGTGGGATCTACCTCATGAATTCACCCCACCCCCCCACGCCCAGTGTGTGTTCTGGAACAAAACCCCTCCTATACACACATCAAAACTCAAAATAATGGCTAGCTCATTGACATGCACATTGTACAATGGTAAGAATTTGTCTAAAAATTGGCTAAGAATATCCACCAAATAAACAATTCAAAATCAAAATTTTCAAATTATTAAGACAAACTTTTATTAATTGTACTTATATCGCAACAATAAGCTCCTGTTTGAGTCAAAGTCAAATAATCAATATTTATCACAACTTTCATAAATTTCACAACTTTTCGTCTACACATTTCAAAAATTTCTATCAAAATTTATAAAAAATATAATTTTAATTCTCACAAAATACCCTTCAACCCTCGATCATTGCAAACCAAAGCTGCATACCCGCACCAATAGGGGTGCCATGTGGCGTCCGTGGCATGGCCTTGGCCATATAGCGGTGGCCTTTTGATAAATCTATTAACCAGATTAACAAATGATTCTAGTTTCTAGAATTAAAAACCAGCCAGTTTTGGTTCTGTTTTGGTCGGTTTAGTTGGTTGTTCTTTGGTCCACTACTAGATTCAGGCGGTGTATTAGTCCACTGACTTCTAAGTACATTATTAGCTCGTAAGTCCATAAATGACTGTTACTTGAAACGACAACATACAAAGGGAGCTACTGAATTCACGTTATGGCCAGATTGCCCGACGGAACTAGTAAGTCTATAAAGGGATGAAAGTCCTGTCTAGCTGAAAGCTCCAGAGGTAAGAAAATCAGCCGACAGTGCCGCCGACAAGAATGGCAGCCAGCACCAGAACTGGGGTGAAAGTGATATAGTGGAGTTGCAATGGCGAGGCCAATTAGGATGCCAACTAGTGTAAGTCCGTCGAGGCCAATGGTTCAACCAATGGGTGGAGGTTTGTCGCAAAAATTCCTTGAGAAATCTTTGATTTCGGACTCAAAAAACAACCAAACGAACACCAATCAACCGACTCGACCCAACAACCCTTGCCCCTTGGTTGCCTCTGTTTTACCCCACAAATGAGACACTTGGTGGTGGTATTTGCAAGCTGCAAATGGAGGAAAGAGGAGAAGAAAACAATGGTTGAATCTCTCGCAAATTCACCCCAAATCTGGTTGCCACTCTCTTGCAACAATACACACCCAAACAAAGAATAAACACAAGACTGTGTATATAGACATTATGTTTAGTTTTGGACCAACCCTTACTCATAGTAGGCCAAAATAATGGGCTAACAATAACCAAATCCATACATTAACCAAGCTACCAACCCAACTCAAACTTAGGCCCTCCAAAGGTGGATTAATTGTTTCCGAGTCAAGCCGTCACTTTGGCGTTGATTAAAAATTCGACAACTATTTTAAATCATCTCTCGAATTTGTTAGGTATCAAAACCTAATAAATCTCCACTTTGATACCCAATTAATTTGCAAATAATCAAAACACAAAGTTAATACTTGCAAAATCAAAATAACCAATAAAATTGGAATCACAGACATTGCCTCGCGTTTCCAACCTGAATCACATATTATATCTACTCTATGTACTTACTAGGGCCAAGGTCAAGAACACCCAAATAGAAGCAAATATTTATAGTGAATAGTTAAGAGCAAATAATCATATAATGAAGATATTATATAGGACAATACACAGATCTTTTAAAAAAATCCACATTCACACAGAACCACAGATTAACGCTAAGTTAATCAACAACCAATCAACACATATGCAACAAATGTATAAATAATCCACGAAGAGATCTCACCACACTTATCATGTCTCATTCCGTGTTGCTCACATCTCGAGAACACATATATTCTCTTATTGTCCACCATGCTCACTAGACTGATCACTCAACCCATCTCTAACTGGTAAGTCACAATAAATTCTAAATCCTCGAGATAATCCTCTATTACTACATCACTTCTCCTGACCTATGTGGATAATGGGTCTTCACTTAACAGAAGTTATAGAAATGTATCTCTCACACGTCACCTGTACAGGGTCTTTTCACAGATAAATGATTCCAGCATTTAATCATATCTCCACTCGTGATCTAAATGTTACACTCTACATCTCGGTACAAACCACCAATGTATCCCTAGGCATCCACACTCCACCATACCAAAAGGCATACTCACTATTAGTGCATCACAAACCCACTATGGCAAATCAATACCTTTCGATGACGATACAGGTTAGGGCTCAATTTAAAAAATTGACCACTGCACCACAAGGTTACTTTATCACCAATGCTCAAAAAATCGACAAAGGAAATAATGAAGATGACATTCATAAAGTTGGTTACTTTACTACACTCACAAAGGAGGCTTATAAAGAGGAAGAAGATAACCCACTTATGGCTACGCCACATAATCTCACAAACTATACAGGCTTACAAAGATAAAGGAGAAAACAGCTGTCTCTTTCTTCTCACTACCACACACTCTCACATCACTCACAGAGCAGAACGAATATGCTACATATCTTAACCCATTATGCATGCAAACACATTACACAAAGTAATAAGATCACTCTAATTCATGCAATTACACACATCAAACATATTACAAGTGTAACATATCAACATCGCAATAAAATTAAGTGAACACACATACAGAAAGGATTCCACACAGATGCACATGCAGCAACTAAGTTTACTCTTAATAGACCTCACACAGGTAATCACTGAACCCAATGACAACATTCGCCTTACCTCTATCCTTATCTTTCCTTTTATTATCATTACTAGGACAATCTATTTCACCGTATCCAAAATTTACCACAGTTAAAATGCATCTGACTTTTTGCATTTGCTTTAGACTGACATATACCATCAATACCAAATAATGACTACAAGTAAAGAATAGACATAATTCACATAGAATAGTCAAAAAAAACTTTCCTAAGGTCTTAAGCAATTCTAATAGTGTAGAAAGAATGTGCAACAAATTCACAAAGAATTTAAGACAAATAATTAACAAGTAATTCCTAAGTCTAGCAAAAGGCAATGGTTATCCCTTTATGGTAACCCCGAACCTAATGTCAGCCCACACGATGATTTTTAACTCGAAAAATAAATTATTATCCCTACACAATAGTTTTAACTATAATAATAAAAGGCAAAGAACACGATACCGAATGGATCGAGTCTGAAGGCCCATAAATATCAAGAGGCGTGAATTCACTTGTTTAAGATTCAGCAACAACGACAACACAAAATGGCATCCGAATGTACAAGGGTAAAATCGTCCAACTTTTATCATATTGTTTAAAACTGAAATCCGACAACACTAAAGGGTTCGTCTCGTCTTTGGTAAAAGTCTGCCTATTGATGTCATCGCCAAAAAATTTCGGACGCGCCCACACATGCTTCACTGGCGCCGATGACTCCAGCCAAGTGCCACTCTCCTGACTACACTTCCACCTGCACAGTCCATCAGTGGTGTCCGTTTCTCCATCCGACCAATAGTTTGAACGAGAAACACCAAAATAGATCCGGCAGGTTGATTTCAAAATTCCCAAAATTCTATCAAGCTTGCTGCATATTTTCCACCCCATTTTCAATCGATTTTCAGCCAGTTTTTACACTCAAAAAGCATAGATTTTTCAACAAAACGAGCTCGGATACCATTTGTCTCGAAAATCCCTCGAGAAATCTTTGATTCCGAACTCAGAAAACAACCAAACGAACACCAATCAACCCTTAACACCTTGATTGCCTCAGTTTTACCCCACAAAGAAGACACTTGGTGGAGGTATTTGCAAGCTACAAATGGAAGAAAGAAAAGAAGAAAACAATGGCTGAATATCTCTCAAATTCACCCCAAAATTGGTTGCCTTCACACTCCTCTCTTGACTCTCGACTGCCTCTCTCTTGCAACAATACACACCCAAGCAGAGAAAAAACACACATCCATGCGTATATAGGCATCAGGTTTAGTTTTGGGCCAACATTTACTCATAATAGGCCAAGATAATGGGTTAACAATAAAGATCCATACAATAACCAAGTTACCAATCCAACTCAAACTTAGGCCCTCCAAAGGTGTATTAATTGTTTCCTAATCAAGCCGTCACTTTGGTGTTGATAAAAAATTCGACAACTGTTTTAAATCATCGCTCGAATTTATTGGGTATCAAAACCCAACAAGATTGATGGCTGCTAGCACTTGGCTTGTTGATTGATACTTTTGGGAGTCTTCAAGCCATCTTGGTAGTTGTATTGTGGTTGTGGTTGATGCTTCTTGTAGTTGTTGACGGTCACAATCAAGGTGGAGTGTGGTGGCGGGGATAGTGGTTGTGATGGATTGACTCGAAGCGAAACATGGAATTGAAATGACACTTTAAGAACACAAATTTCGAAATCCACCACATCATGAAGAAATAAACTCACAAGATTTTATTAATGTAAGATGATGAAAATCTAGTTTAAATAAAATAAAATTTAAAGGAATTCGAAATAAACTAAATGATAAAAATAACACAAAAATTTGAAAGCATTCTTCAAGCCCTAAGCGAACTCGAATGACCAAAATCATAGCTCGATTGCCACACTCTCACTATTACACTTTTTCATTTTTTATTCAATTCTTTTTCAATTCATTCAATCATTTGTTCTACATCATGGATGATGCAAGAGGAGAATAAGATGATGCTTTAAAAAAAGAGAGCCTAAGTTGCAATGTGTTGGAGTTCATGTGAGATAAGAGAGTTTAAGCTCTTGCATGAAATCCAAATTGCATGCTTTTTGGCTTGCATACAAGTTTTGGGCTTTGGTTGATAGAGAGTTGTGGATGCATGCCCAGTGGCGAATTTAGGAATTGGATCTAGCTAGAGCGGTCATTGACCGTCGATCTTTGATCTTCAACGGTCATAATAACGACATCATTTATTAACACGATCGTGTATATTACTATATTTTCAATTTATTCTTAGAAATTGTTTCCACCATCATTTTTTTTTTCAATAGTTACTATAAAAAATTAAAATATATTTTTGATTAGCCAAGAACGATTACAAGTATAATGGACAAGATTTCAACTTTCGTTCATTCTTAATAAACAGAAAATATAGATAGGGAGAGTCCAAACAAATAATTCCAAGACTCTAGACTCTAAGAATAAGCTAAGTTTTGAATCCAATTCGAAAAAAAAAAAAAAAAAGGAAAAACGAAGGCCAAATTCCCTTTGAAAATTCTAAGTTCTACCCATTAGTAATGTATTTCATTTATATTCAAAAGCTATATAAAATTTGGGTCCAAAATTTCCAAATTGTCCAATAGGAGGAATTTCTACTTTTTTAAGAAGTAAACATCAAAAAAATCTTGCATCAAGAAATTATATTCCACCATAAAGCGTTCACGAGGCTTTTATTGTGAAATCATAACTCATAAATAATAAATTAAAAAATGATAGCAACAGGGCAAAGGTTGAGTGTCAGTGGCTAACGCGCTGCACACAGTGATAGGACAATGAGAGGACAGATGAAAGCTTAGTCACCAGTTTGGAAATTGCAAATTGGAATAGCCAAACAATTTGTGACTAGGATTAGGAATTTTGGTAAAGTGGATTTATATGAATTCCAATTGAAGCAGACTAATTGTATTTGGACTATTTTTATTTTTAACAAAATTAGACCCAAAATAAAAGGCCCAAAAAACTGAATAAAAAAAATTCCACAATCTTCGTATTCCTTCCATCTTCCTCGTTTCTCCACTAGTAAGGTTCAGGTTTCAAGCTTCTTCCTAGCCGGCTAGCTTCTTGACGACGACAATAGTTCTGGCGGAGCAACACACGCAGTTGCATGCCTTGCCAGGAGCTAGCTCCGCCATTGTACATGCCATTTACCACTAGCTGCTCGTTTGGCTCGACTTAAAATTTAATTTAAAGTCATCAATTAATTATAATCATACAATTTGTGGAACTCACAATTTTTTAATCACACTCCATTAACTTTTATCAAAATTTACTAAAATTTTGATTTTTATCTAAATCAAACATGGGCTTTTTGTTACTACATTGTCATATAGACTAGTGCTCTATAATACATCACAATACTTCGAATAATATTCTATTTGTCATTTTGAATGTCAAGATTGAATTGATTATCATCTCACGGGATTGAATGGCTTCACGTACGTGTATTAGACGAGCTAAAGTAAGCATTTAGTTATAGAAAACAAGGGAAATTTTAATATAGAATCTCACATCTTAGGGTTGAAAAAACATAGGCCAAATTCTCCAGAATGAGAAATAAAAAAATAAAAGCTATAAATTTTCATTTGGAACACAAAAGCAGAGGCTTGAAGTCGTGAACGTGTCAAATCAGTCCATTCGGCGTCAATAATAAGATTGGACTCACCTGGACATGTAATTAGTGGGCCAATTGAATTTGATTTATGGACGGGCCCAACTTGCACTTTTTGGACGGTTCGGAATTACGAATATTCAATTTAAAATAAAAGTACACTTTTAAATCACGAACAATAAAGACAACTAGAATATGAGTTTAGCATATAGATATCCTCATGTTCGGACCAATGGATATCATGTTGTATGATGACTTTAAAATCTCATCGAATCTTTCGATTAATAGAAATAAATGTTTTTTATAAAAAGAAAACTTGGTTAGGGAAACTGACCACCTAAAGAGGACAACTATTCTGATTTCAACGATCAAATTATCAGGTGTAGAAATAAGAAAAAAGATGCAACAATTGGTCGCTTTGATGTCAATGTCACCCATGTTTTGTTCATCCACAATAATGTGTAATAAATTGGCGATTTATACTCAACTAAGGGTGTCGTTTGGCATGATCATTATACTTTAGGGTTGTGTTGGGCTGAATGCCTAAATAATGAAATACCAATTAAAATTGTGGAGTCCTATCGCACACGTTCATTGTATAAATATTGGTATAACATTGTCTATTACAATTTTTGAACACGAAATTTATCATAACTTGCAATTTTCGCAAATTGTAGAAGTTAGAATTTTTTTAGAACAAATCGTGGTTGAGACTTTAGCCCAATACAAGTTATTTATGGATGACCTCATTTGTCAAAGTAAATTATTAGTAATAGGATTAAACCTAATTTTTTCCATTTACAAATCCCGGTTACTTTGGCCCAAAAGTTGGTATTTCCATCCATCCGTCATATCAATCAATATTAATTTAATTAGGGATAATAGTAGCAAATGTCCTCAATCTTTCATGTCTTTTGCAATTTTCTCTCCAGCCTTTTTTTTCCTACAAAAAGGTTCCTAAAATTTAATAATTCTTTTGTTTTTTTATTTGTTTTCTAAAATTTTCATTTTTAATGGTTTAACCAAGAATATTGAAAACAATAACTTTAACCTTTTGAATTTTTTAATATTCTGGTCAAAATTGACTAACGGATTAATGGATGAAAACAATCAATTTGGATAAATCCCATTAATTTATCAGAGGTCGGGGACCAAGCTGTCCAAATAAAAGGTTGGGAACGAAGTTGCAGAAGAAGTGAAAAATTGTGTTTGCAAATATTTACCTCACATATTATTCACTCTTATTGTACTTTAGACTTGGACCCAGGTGGGTTATCCTATCTTGGGCCACATGAGCCTAATGAAAGGGATTCTGGACGGTTAAAGGGCCCATATTGAGAGAGACATCTGATTCTGAATTTGTAGCCCAAAAGCCACCAAGTCAAAGCGTGCAATTTTAATCACATCACATTTCACTTTACCTTTAAAACCTGATCAATTTTATTCTTTTCTTATCCTTTTTTAAACAATTTTCATAACCCGTTATATAGAAACTTTATACGAATTGACTTGGCCACCACAACTACAAGCAGTTCAAGCCTTGCAAATTCTTTAAAACTCGTTTTTTCTTTTATTCAAATTCATTTAAACAATACATTCTTCTAATAAAATAATTTTGCACATGGGACTCTGGGAGAGAAATCTTCTTCAGATCCCAATACTGTTTGAAAAATAAGGGAAAATTGCAATCGAGGTACCAAACTTTTCGTTTATTAGCAGACTTTGCCCAAACCTTTCATTTGTACCATCGGAGGTACCAAACCTTTCAAAATTCGCATCCAAAGTCCAAATTGATAGAAACCGTCCATTTGACTGTTAGTTGACCAAGAAAAGTAAATTTTGACCTATTTTGACCTAATTGGAATGAGTAAAATGGTAACTTGATAATTACCATATTAAATAAACTGAACAAAAAAATCAAAAAATTAAGAAAAGAAATTAAAAAAAGGGTTGTCTTCTTCAACCACGCCACCCCCACAATCTTTGTCCCTAAACCAGCCACCAGTACCACCGCTGTCACCACCACCGCCAAGAGACCAATCGCACACCACTACTGGCAACAACTCCCTCTCACACCCATTGCCAAAAATCCATTACAAAACTAAACAAATTTCTCCAAAATCGACCAGATTATTCGAGTTATTGCCACTGATCGCCCATGAATTTTACAACCCTGCAATGACCCTAACCAATCCACAGCTAATCAAAATGGAAGTCGACTCATCATCCAATAATAATACCAAAAAATGCACTTGTCGTATTCAATACGACACAAGTGCAGACAAGTGCATGAACGACAGTACCATTAAGAAGCATTTGGACCCACAAGGTCAGGAATTGAGGTAGGACATGAACTGAATTTTCACACAGAAAAGGCTGAAGAGGGAGAAAAGGCAAATTAAGCGATAGATTGTGGGGCCATTTTTTGTTTCTAGTTCAAAAATATGATAATTGAGGACCCATTTTGGAGAAAATTATATTCGATAAATTCTGGAACTCTACAAATATGTTTTTTTTTTTTTTGGTTAAAAGTCATCCCGAGAAAGAACAGATCAAGGCCTGCAAGTTCGATTAGCTGTGAATTCGATTTTTTTTTTTTTTTTTTTTTTTGTGGTGTAAGAAGGAGTTGTTGCCGGCATTGGTGTGCGATTGGTCTCTTGGCGGTGGTGGTGACAGGAGGTGGTGCTAGTGGCTAGTTTAGAGACAAAGATGGTGGGGGTGGGGTGGTTGAAGAAGACAACCCTTTTTTAATTTCTTTTCTTAATTTTTTTATTTTTTCTTGATTTTTTTATTTTTTGTTCAATTTATTTAATATGGTAATTATCAAGTTACCATTTTATCCATTCCAATTTGGTCAAAATAGGTCAAAATTTACTTTTCTTGGTCAACTAACGGTCAAATGGACGGTTTCCATCCATTTAGACTTCGGGTGCGGACTTTTGAAAAGTTTGATACCTCCAGTGGCACAAATGAAAAGTTTGGACAAAGTCTGCTAATAAATAAAAAGATTTGGCACCTCGACTGCAATTTTCCCGAAAAACAATGGCAGTTTGATAATGGAGATGCCTAAAGGCTCATAAGTCATAAGTCATAAGCAATAGAGTAATTAATGGAAATGAAAATTTTAGGAGTCAAAGATTTTCAATAACAATATTTCTCCTTTTTGACCAGAAAAATAATCCGACCAAAGGCTGCAATGTGCTTGAAATTGATCCCTGCCTAGCACCTATATGTTGACTTCGTGTGCAAGAGACACATTAGAACTGAACCAGTGGAAAAGAGTAACTAAAATAGCATAATAATTTGAATGTTTATGGCTTCAAAACTTGGTAGGCTTATAAAGATTCTTCTTCGTCAGTTAATCAAGAGAATGGACCCACAAGCAAAGAGAAAGTAAAGGAAAGAATAGAAGTGAAATGGACGGTAGGGGCCTTAGGACTCCACGATGAATCTTCACTTTGCGAGCCGTTCGAAAAATAAAGCAGTGCAGTACGAGCACAGTTAGCAGCATTTGAGTTTAACGTCAACTAATACCCTTATCATTCTCGGCCTAACGAGATGCTTTAATTAGTGTGGACACTCTCCATCGAATAATGAATTTCATTCGTCCGAAGATGATAAAGTCATACGAGATTTGATGGTTTTAAGTGTTTTTGTGAATAATCTCGTAGTGTGATTCTAAAAATGAAACTATTTAATTTGCCGAGTTCTTTAGACATAGTTTTAATTTGTCATTTTGACCTATGTTTATATCCATTTAGGGTTTTTGAAACTCATTAATATGCTTTGCAAATGATTTGGTTCTTCTTATGTATTCACTCAACAGATATTGCATTTGTCATATACATACTTTATCGTATTAAAATAAAATTTCTCATAGAACCTCGTACATGTGTCCTAGTCAAGGACCAATAATTTTACATTCCCAACATATCAACACTCCATTCCTACTCATAACAAGTACATAGATAGTTTTTCCTTGAACATAATTAATAAAACAAGAAGCATATGAATTTGCACCTTTTTCCTAATAATGGCGCATGACAATCTCACTATGAAATTATGCTTCTTCACCAACCCAAGATTTAATACTAGGTCTTTATATATATTTAATTAATATTATAAACATGCTATATATCATAATTACATGCTCTTGGAATCATTTGAAGAGCTATTGTTCCATGGAGAAGCATATGGTAGAATCAATCCGGGATTCGACTCTTCTCCATTATACAACGTTGAATTGGACGTAACTTGATATGAATGTGCTGCATCATTGTTTGCATATAGCATCAAATCAGCATTTGTAGCGTCTAATTCCTTTTGAAGATGAAGGACTTGCCTTTGAAGAACAGATATTGCTCCAACACAGCCATAAACAGGATCTTTCAATCGAGCCTCGGCTTCATATGCCAGAGAGTTCACTGCATCTTCTCTTTGATGAGGGGGGATTTCATTCAGCAATTTGCTAACATTGCTTGCCCCAAATATTTTGTGTACATTGGCAAACTTTGTTGGCTCCTCGGGAGGAAAATATGGAGCAAAACTGCAACTTGGCAAGCATTTTCTCCTTAAGAATTTGCAGGCAGCACAAGGAGGGTTTGAATAGCTGGAAGAAGCCATTTACTGCAAATGGAATCAATTAACTAAATCAAAATGGTACAATTTATCTGCAAATTAATTATGAGTAAATAATGTTGAGAAAATTAGTTTTCTCTTGGCCAAAATCTGGTGCTTGATGGAAATAATTATTTTTCAAGATATCTTAATAAAATGTGATCTTTTATTGTTCATTATCGTGGACTCCCAATATTCGTCATATACTTAAGTAACAATAAAGTGGACTTGACTGAATTGCCATGTTATTTTTTACGAAACCATTCATCAAAATTAGGAAAAATTGTATTCAAAATATCATCGAAAGTGACAAAGTTTCGTTATTTGAAAAGCAGAATATGTGTTTTGTGATAGCTACATGTCTAGAAATATAAGAACGGTGTGTGATTGAGGTAAAGACACCTATTTCAGTTATCCAGTGAGCTAGCTATAACCCAAGAATACACAAGGATTGACAAGAGAACAAGTAGGATCAAACAAGTATGCAAGTCACAGGGAAATCATCTTGGTTCAAAATCAAAATGATTGGCCAGCAAAGTAGTAAAATTCAAATTGAAATATCAAATATTTAAGCCTAAGAGATCAAATTTCTAATTGATTAATTTATTTCTATATTTCCTCCTCCTTTCTGTACACTACCTCCTAGATATCCGTTGACAAATGCAAAAATACTTGCCCTTCAAAAATCATACAAAAAACAAATAAATAAATTACTTATAGAATTCATCTAAATAACACTCAGTTAACTTACTCTTTTTCTATTTGTTCAATAATTAAATAGAAACTTGATAATACACCTAAATATGTTCAAGCCAGTGCTTCTATAATTGTTCGCTGTGTATGCAGATAGGAACACCTGAATCTTATTTGAATTTGCCCCACTCCACATTAATTTCAAACCTGGACCACGTATTTTCCTCCGTCACACCTAATTAAGTGTCTTACCAGTAAAATCCAACACTCGAGTACCAAAAAAAAAATAATCAACGTATAAGAACTTAGAGTATTTAGAAGGTTGACGACTCGATATTACTGGTGCAGTCCAGTGTGTATATTATATCCAACATTAACCAAAACCAAGTCAAGATCATACTGCAACATATATCTTACTTCATTAATCCGTCCTGCAAAAAAGATTCAAGTGAAAATTGGAAAAAGATGGATCTTAAGAACTTTTACAAAGAACCCAACAAATTATATACCTTATTGATCTATATTTTGCCAGCAATTTTTATTTTTTTTCTTGAGGGAGAGCCAGAGAGGGAACAAGGGTTTTCTTTTTTCAAAAAGAAAGAAAACTTTATGTATTTAGTTTCGAGCTTCTTCACAAATCACATTGATTTTTTTAAGGATGCTGCTATCAGACAGCTTATAGGAAACAAAAGATTTTACGATTGAATGTTGCTAAATGTTAGAGAAGAAAAGGGAAAACCCTAGCAGCAAGCAGCAAGAAAGAGGAGACAGTAACCTGCAGAAAAAGATTGCACTGTAATATAAAGGCAAAGAATTATGATGAGTTTGGTGAATGGAGAAGGAATGTCAAGTTTATAAAGCCTTGCCATAATTAATAGACCTAAAATAATTAATTAAACAAATGCTGACTGTGACCACTCTTCTTTTTATGAAAATAATCACAAGAAAGTATAATTAAATTATTTCTTTACTGTTTTCATTTCTGTAAATTATTGTAGTCATAATCAGGTGCTTTAAAAATCAAGAGGTGGAATTGATGGTAGTACTTCCAAAATCATGCTTCTTCTGTTACCAACTTAAATTGATACTATTCTTGTTGCCATATTAGCTTATTTTTTAAAATTTAATTTGGATAATTCAGGAAAGACAATTAATTTCGAATAGTTATTAGCTAAATTAAGCAATATTTAGCTAATTAAAAACAGTCAAGCTGACCGTGCGTACAATGATCCCAAACCATGCTGAAACATATTTACTCCCTTCAAAATTTTAAGAATGTAACAGGAACTAATTAGATAGGAGACATTGAATTGCATTTAAAATAAATTTATTTATAAAAGAAAGGGGGAAAAAAATAGTTTGAAGTTAGAAGGACATTGACATAATGTTTGCTATTAATTCTTTAATTTTTAATTCGAATGTCCCAAACAAAATTCCTCATCCCTATACAATTGATGCTTCTATTATTGATTTGTCCAGCAGCATTAACTACCAAAATCATTTAATTTCATATATATTGTCTTTATATGTGTTCATGAAAGGACATATAATTAGAAAATTCAGTGGAAGTATCAATCCTTTTCACTTTACTTCTCTCTTTATGTTTTCCTCTTGCTTCCTAGCCAACATGTCCACAAATTGCATGTCATAAACATATTATATTTGTGGAGAAACGCGCAATTTGAGGATAGAAATGTTGTTCGTCAATGGAAAAACGTGATATCGGCACTGTAGGTTTGAAATTTATTGGTTGTTAGTTTTTAAAATAGTGATCGATAAATTGAACTAGATTTTGTTGTTTTTTGACATGAATGAGAGATGGGTTCAAGAATTCATTTTCTTTTCATAAGGGCTAAAATAACTTATTTTGACTTTTTACTCTATATTGTAGGGTGGTTCTTGAAAAGCATGAAAGATTTCCCTCCAACTTATACATATGATTTACATCAAGCCATTGTTTGATTCCCATTATTTTTCAAATATATTTTTCTCTCTTTTTTTTTAACCACACATTCTTCAATAAAATAATATTATACGCAAACTCAAAACTTTCCATTATTTTTTAACCACACATTATCCATCAATTTACTATTCCAAAATGCATTCTTAAGAGAAAATGAGGCTCAAACGGGCTCCAAATATGACTTTTCGCCGAATTCTATGTTTATGTAGGAGATTGAGTACGATATTCTGTTTACTCACTTCAAATTCAATATCGGCCAGACGCGAGCTTTAGTTTCAATTTGATTTGCTTCAAACCACACCCATTGTTGGTCTCGATAAACCGAAAAGGTTGTGTTAGTGTGTCTTGTTTCCTACTTATTATTTTGGTATAAAGTTACCTTTCCTACATGTACATTAATTTGGTGTATATGTGATCCTTCTTAATTGATTAGGTCTATGCCAACATGTGGTCACTCGAGACTAGAATATTTGATGCCACAAAATTTTGGACTATATGGCGTGATTTTCTTTAATGTATTAAAGGAAAAGTTAGGTATACATGAATATGGAAATAAAGAGTCAGTTCTCAATTCTCATGATTGTAGCCTCATAAAGATTTTCTATACATCTCTATGGGTACATGAGTCCATATTGTTATCTTATCAAATGTAATCATGGATGGGTGCCATATAATAATTGCATACCATTCAATCTCAACAATTTTCTATTTTATGATTCATTTTATGTTCAATTATTTAATTTAGAACTTGAAATGATTAAAAAGAACTACATTTATATATTATCTAACACAGTCATTTAGGTATCGATGAAATTATTTTTTCCAATAGAGCTAACATGCACACAATTAACTTAGATGGGTAGTGGCAAATTTTGAATTGAGGATCTTTGTCTACTCTAATACCATGTTGAATTACATTAAATATATCAGTTAATTAGTATATTTATAAAGAGTAGTAGGTCTTTTCCATGGCTAGGACTACAAGCAAGGGTTATCTTTGTAATTGTTTGACATATTGAATAATGCAACTTGTTTGTCTAACATGGTGATCTCAAAGCTTAAACTATTAGATAGGACGACATGTATTTCATTTAAATATTGTCTTCAACATTATAGCTTTAGATCATTACCGTAAGAGAAAAAATAAAGCAATAAACAAATTTTCGAGATCGTTTTCCTTAGGTATCGTACATTGGTGGCATAGTATCTCAAAATCTCTTTGTTTACAGGATAGGAGTAGAAATGTGTTAGAACACTTCACAAAAGAATCATGTCGCGGTGAAAGGTTTCACAATGGGTTTCTGACCCTCGTGATCTCAATCCACTCTAGAAAAGATGGGATTCCTTAATATTAAGATGTTAAGACAATTGAAAATGCCGCAAGTGGAAGCAACTAGCTTTGTTACAAAAAGATTAGGATTATAAACCATCAAAGAAATATTCAATAACAATTTCAGTCAAAATTGATGCAACAATTGTTGATTCCATATCTCTACCAAAGATTATTATGTGTTAAACAAGTCGAGGTTTGTTTTCATAATTGACTTGAAAACCCATATTTTTATGAAAAGTAAGTGATTCTTAACATGCCTGCAAAGATACTTTATGTATTCTTATTGGATTGCAATCCAAAAGTTGGGAATATCTGGAGGAATAACACAAATCGATTGAAGCATGGTTCTAATGATTAGATAGACAATTATTGGTCCTTGATGGGTATTTTATACAAATAAAATGGCATACACACATTTTATAAATTTTCTATTTTTATTGGACAATAGATTTTCAAAAGATAGAGCATCAGTGTTTGTGACCCCAGCAAATGATTGTAGATTCTCCAAGCAGATATCAGATCATATACAATTTCATCCCCAATTCTGCAACTATTTCGATTTATCGAATTCTATCTGCACCACCACAAATAACAGCATAAATGGAAACGATAAGTGTAGATACAACAATGAAATATACACTGATGTAAGGCGCTAAATGCATGTTTGGTACACAAATGGTACTCAACATGCATAAGTTGACAGTATAACAAAACAAAATTTCAACTCATTTTGTGTCCAATACTATCTAATCTTCCATACATATACTATACAGTAACTATAAATAAGTAGATCGATGAGGAAGCTTAATCAGGAAACCAGAAAGTAGTCTCGGATTGTCTTTCTCTTCAACGAGGAAGGAGGGTTTAGCACAGATGAAGGGCTTTTTATTTTAGCTTCTGGAGTTTTATCTAAATTTTCTTTTACATCAGGATTAAATGAAATCCTTTTTTCCTGGGATTCAGGGGTACCAACTTCTTGCATTCTACTTGAACCGGACATGCAAACATTGGATACAACGTTCGAAGTCCAATTTTTAGTGTCACTCTTTATAGATGATGCCTCGTCCACAAACAGCTTTCTACGTTCCATTCTTGGCATTGCCATGACTCTCTTCCGAATTGAGGATGGAGATCTTGTGTTTGAATAACAACTGCTTTGGATATTCCAGAAACGGACCTAACAAAGATTTTAAGGAAAATAAGATACAAAAATCATCACATTGTGAAGATACTTTCTCACTAACATTAAAAAATGGGTTAAAAAACTGACTTTTTCTCCAACTTAGTTACGAACTTTCACTTTATTTGGGTTTAGGAACTCCATGTCTCCATTAGTGATATGCAATGATAATGATGTGGCTCGTGGAATTGATGATACAGCTCATGGAAAAAATGATGTGGCATTAGAAACTGGTTTGGTTGAGAGGTCACATTGCCAAGGACGAACAGATTGTATTGCTACATCATCAATTCAATAAGCCACGTCATTATTGCTGCTTAAAGAATTAACAGGGACAAGCGGAGTGCCTAAACTAAAACAAATGTGAAAGTTGAGTTGAGCGACATAGTTTAAACAAAAAAATCAATGATTGAGTGAAATGACTATAAGTTCACTGACAACGGTGTTTTTAACCCCAAAATGAGAATTTGGAGTGTAATGCTACATCAGTTGGATGTGCTTAATTTGTTGTGTATGTGACTTACTGTGAAATCATCTGAACAGGTTGCCACTTTCCCAATCTCTGATGGGCACCTGAAGGAAATAAATTGTGAGAAATTTGATTAGAGTTGAAGGATGGAAGGCTAAAGCATCTTATTCATGTTTACTAGAGAGGACAGACAGCACTAAACAATATTAAAGAAGTTAAAATCTTCTTCATTCCATCCCGTCCGCTCGGTTAGTGCTTTCAAAGCATGCAACGTAAGGCTTACCAATCAACAGCTGTGACTTCTCCATCATGGCTTTTCAAAGTGATGGGATCTGACTGAGGTTCATGCACCTGCTTTGACATGGTTAATGGAGTTAAATTTAGATAGACAAATGCTGGAAGAAAGTATTCGAAAAGAAATGAACCTGCCATATGTAGGCATTTCCATCACCGGAACCACTGAGTACATGAGATGCATCAGGACTAATTACGGACTGTAAATTCACCAATTATGAAATATGTCAGCAATGGAGCAGTACACAACCGAAGTATCAGAAATTACAATAAAATAAATTATATACCTTAACAAAAAATGATTCAATTCGGCCGCCAGAGAAACTTTTTATGGCCCCCCTTTCAAGCTGAAGTACATTATACATGTATATTCTGAAAATGAAATATCATAATCAAACATAAAATATGATCATTTAGATATTTACTTCATTGTTTGCTGTGATCTCCAATGATCCTGACAGTATGACAACATTCATTATGTGCTCTCGCGAAGAAGCACATCTGCAAGTTTCAATTATATTGGCAAAGTAAGTTCACCTGTGATCCATGCACGAGGCTGTGATAAATACTCCATTCAAATCTTGAGACAAGCTAGATATGCCGTGTAATCTCTTTTCCTGAACAAGAACAAATTAATATTTTTCCTAGATCTCTTGAAAGTGCAACTGAACTTTAAATTGTACAGTCCAATAAATAAAAGGTTTTCCATTTAAGGTACTTCATGTATCAAAACTCTAGATTATATACCGTTAATGGCCTTGTAGATGCCACAAGTCATAAGGAATTCATTGCAGAATACATGGAACTCACTATTTTGTTATGGGGATTCTATGACGACGAAATTGTTCAAAATTATTGGTGAACAAAACAACCACCAAATCGAACCAAAACTGTAGTTTTAAAACCTTTGATTTGGAAATTATTCAGTTTAGTTTTCAACATTTCAAAAGCCAAATCGAATAGTTTACCCAATTAAAATTAAAAACTATTTGTTGTACCCAAAATACTAAATATTAGTTCAAGATATACTTTGACTAATTTAATTGCTAGTTCGCTTCTATTGACTCCTTAGAGAAAAATGGATTTATGATAATATTTTTATCTATTTCAAAAATAACGAATTTGTGAGTTTAAATTTTATGATTGAACCTTGTAATTTCTTGATTTAAACGTGTCTGAGACAAATATATTAGTATTGTAATGTTTATATTTAAAATGTTTCAATTTAGGTGTTATATTGAGATTTCAGACCAATTTATTTATTTTTTAACTTGTTTGAAAATTACTTTGTAAAAACCATGGTTTGAAACCAAACCGAACCATAAAATATGGCTTGGTTTGATTTGGTTTGGAAAATGAAATTACCTGGTTTGGTTTAGAAATTTTTCAAACGTGTAAAATGGTTTGAACAATTCAAAAACCATCCAAACTGAACCGTAACCACCCATATTCAAAAAGACAACAATAGGTAAGGGCACGTATTATGCAAATTGCAAAGCAAGACTAACCTTTGCAGTTGATTCGGACTGAGGGCATGCTTGAGTAACTGGACCTTTGAGATGCCTTGTGTCCCAAAACTTAATAACACTGAAATTAAAGGGACAATAAATCATCAATATCTCAAGATAGGTATAAACCAGATGATCTTCTCATCTATACTTTCAAGCATTACAAAGTTTCTCAGGAACCTGTCAACTGCTCCAGCCGTAGCAATAGAAACTTCATCTTTAAGATAAAGAACAGATGTGATGCTCATGGATTCAGCCTGAATGAACTAAAGGTAAGTAGGGTAATAAATGTTGAACAATAGATCAAAAAATATTATCCAGAACA
Organism: Olea europaea var. sylvestris; assembly: GCF_002742605.1. Taxonomy (NCBI): domain Eukaryota; kingdom Viridiplantae; phylum Streptophyta; class Magnoliopsida; order Lamiales; family Oleaceae; genus Olea; species Olea europaea. The sequence goes on along the minus strand of NC_036254.1, from coordinate 998,416 downwards.
GACCTTTCGACGCCTGAGCCTTCTTCGACCACAAGAAAGATGAGCCTCGTAGACAGTACTAATTGGCCTGATAAGAGAGAAAAACAAGTTTATCGTCATGTTTAAAGTGTTTGAGATATATTCATCTGTTTGATAATGTGCAGAATCTCTGTTACAAATTTGTTCAATAACAGTTCTTGTTATCAAATTGTTTTCAAAAGCCATCAACATTATGGATGTTTCAAGAAACAGAAAGAATAAATACTTAACACAATTCTAATGCTATAAATTATAATGTATTCAACTGCTAAAGTGAATGCAGAAACTTACGATAGGAAAAGCTTCTGGTAGGTATTGGAGCACCTTGTGTCCCATAGAGCAAATGACCCATCTCTTGAACCAGACGCAACAAGATCTATTAAAAAAGTTTCATCAATCAATTATACCAAGAAAATATTCGACATATAACGTGGGGTGGGGGTCAAGAAAGGGAGAATTCTTCAAAAAATGTCAACCACACACAAAAATGGTGATGATATAAGAAGATAATCATGAATCATAACCTTACCTTGATTGGTGGGATGGGAACTAATGGACTTCACGCTTCCCGTGTGCCCCATTAATGCTCTGATGCATTTCTTTTCTTGCGTATCCCATACCTTAATCTATTCAACCATAGATTAACGAGCAATCAGTTGTTGTCAAACTAAATCAAGCAAATCATTTTATGCTTGGTAATTCATTTTTTTCTTTAAATGGATATTGTGGCGAAGGAATATCACATTTTTTAGGATTTTAAAGAAACCTTAAAATTGGAATTGCCATATGGTACAAGAAATCTTTTATAACTCCCTTTAAATCAACTGTGAATGTGATCTAGACAGTGGGAAAATTAAAATATAATTTTATTGAAGCAAGGTCACTCACACTTTGATCTCCTGAGGCTGTTAATAAATTTGTGTCATCCTGAAGAAAATGGAATCAGTTAGTTGTTGTGTTGTAAGCATTCTTTATCGAATAAAATAATACAGAACACCAGCAATTTGCAATTAAATTCATCAGTTCAAAATCTATTAGCATGTCCTACAATTTACTGAACTTGTGGTGATTTCAGATACATGAAAGTAACAGACATTCTAGTTTCATATTAACTATATGTGTTACGCCTCTTTTGGAGAGTCTCCATATCACCTCCATTTGGCAGCAAGCTAGCAAGAAAAACAGGCCCACATGCCACATCATCCTATTACATGGCCGAAGCAAAACCACACATACGATAACCTAGGTGAAACTCTACTTACACTGAGGTGCCACGCCCAGGCCGACCTCCATGACCTAGAGAAGGTGGCTGTCGCAATAGGAAGAGAGCCGTAGATAGCAGGCCTCTTACTCATTGAAAGGCACGTCCCAAGGGATCTTTTGCACAAAGATCTTTATGAAATTAAATCTTTTATGATTGACTGATTTGATATCCCAGCTCCTAAAGGTCAAGTCATCAATTTACTTATCGAAGAACATTAAATGCCCATCATCCTATGATGGACGGATTAACACCTAAGAAAAAACTCCTCAATCGTCAGATGAGGTCACGTGTCTTTTGATCCAATAGTCAATATCGTACCCTTTCCACTATAAAAGTTGATACTTGCTACCATTTTAAGGATAATGAAACTTTACGCATAAAAATATAAACTTTGCTCTCTCTCGATTAATATATTCTCAACTTGCATACATCTTGTGGTTACGTCTCTAGCATGTCCCACACTCAATACATCCAATTCACCAACTGACTTGACCGTTGGAGTGCTCCCTATCACCGAAGAAGGCCACGGATGACTAATGATTTGTCCAAGTGCGTAGGAAGAAGGCTTACGGGGACGCGAGTATAAGGAGGATCTATTGACCATGTTGGAGTTCCAAAAACCAAGGTCAACAATATTTATTTTCATCGAATTTTGATTATTAGTTGAAAATTTAGATGCGGGGAAAGATATTGAAACCTACAAATGTTAAAGGCATTCTTTAAAACAAGACTATAAGCCAACAAGTGGAAGTGACATTAATTGAGAATAATACAGGAAAGGATGTCTTAGATACTTAAGGAATATTTGCGTAGACCATAAGATTTTTACTTCACATGGAAATAGGTTTTCCAAATCATTGGTGAACCAAATTCTTGTTGTGAAGTTACAATCATATATAATTTTCTTTGACCTTTTCAAAAGAGGAGGTCTAAATTTAATGCAAGAGATAGAAAAAGATTTAGATATCATATAACACATTAGAAATAAGGTCAAACTTGTTGAAATTACCATCTTATATTACATGGAATGTGTATAGCCACTTATATCACTATAATTGGAATAAATCAATGTAATTAAACATTTCTAGTTATAATTCAAATGACAATTTTGTACAAATGGAGAATGACTACTTTGTTCTCGCTACCCATTTCACTATCCACCATAGAGTGCATAATAGATAGTGCTTTTTAACAATTTTTATTAACTTTATATGGAAAAATATTTAGTGGGTGAATAATCATACTATTAATTATGGAATAATGCTATTTGTGGTAACTCACTGCCGCAGTTGCTCTACGTGACATACATGTAACGGTTAGTAATTTAATGTATGAGGCAAAAAAACTACCATATTAATACATCAAAATCACAAACCGTCATATAGGATACCAAGAACTATGAATAGCATTACTCTTTACATCACATAAAGTAATATTTCAATCTTTGGTAAACATTGAAATGATGATCAGCATGTTCACAAGTGCAATTCATTTTGAAATCAAATTGAAAAAATACACAGCTGAGACATATAGGCACCTTGATCCAACAAATATCAAATATGGCATTATCGTGTGCAACCCACTCCGACACCTTGGCTTTTTCTGCACATATGTTTTCAACCATGATTAGCACATTGAGCAGCTTATTAATTATCATTGTATGTTGAAAATTTAATTAACCTGCATTTTCTCCATAATGCGAGGAATCCGTGAACTTCTTCCTTGTATTGTACAGTCCAATATAACCCCCCTCATCGGTGAGAGCAAGAATATGGGCATTTTTATTTGTCTGCAAGGCACCAGAAAAATGACTGGAACAATTTTTTTGGGACATATTTAAACTTGATACAATCAAACACTTCGACCCAATTTCATCATCTGAACAGGACTGAAAAAATACCACTTTTCCCCTGGGAAAAAAAAATAAATAAAGGCCTTCCGGCAGAACTTGTGAAAATGGGTATTACCCATCCAATTCCAAAACGGTTCAAAGTATCCAACTAGTCAAAGCTCAACATGCATTCGTAAATTAGTCGTAAATAATGAAATTGACCTTGCAGAAAGACAGGGCCATCGGAGGTGACAGATCACCGTCGTGCTCCACAGCAACAGCCCCAATTGGAGCCAAATCTTGGGAATCGTTCCCCATATAATGCGGTCGTTTTCTTACTGCAGATACTATTACACAAATAAGTAGTAAAACGAAAGATTCATGTTCTTCTGGATACTGATAAAAGTAAAAGATACAGTACCTCGGAATCCATTGAGTTCTCTCGATTGGATATCATTGAAGAAGGATTGCCGATTGAAAAACTCCATCTTCTACTGTTCGTAGAGAGAGATAGATTGAGAGTTTTGAGGTGGTGATTTCTACACAAGGGTTTAATTTGGCGGGGATGGTGGACTAATAGAAGCGGGAGATTTTAAAATTTTTTGGTTTTTTTATCATTTTATTCATCTCTGGGCGGACTGTCCGATGGGAATTTATTTGTATGCCCAGCCCCCCAAATATGTTTTATGAGCAAATGAGCAATGCTACTCGTACAGAAATTATTGTACAGAACTGTTACAGAATACATACATACAAAGCGGGTGGATTATTTTTTGCAATATTTTAATTCACCCCATCTCAGACACATCTGCAAGAATTCTGGAATTTTTTTTTGTACAATAAGCATCAACCATGTTTTATTATTATTGTAAGTTGTAACTAGTAAATTGTCCTTTTCAAAATCAGAATAGAGTTCTACGTGCGTGCTACGGTTTTGGGTAGCATAACCACGAATGTGCAGAAGGGAAATTCAAATGACGCGATGGGGACGAGGACGATGTAGAGGGAGGTGGGACTAGATGACTACACAAATGGATAATGTACGTTATTGAGTGTCTAAAACTAAATACTAATGGAGTTCTTCGTTGAGAGGGTAAATGGAGTGGACACAAATGTCATCATGGGAGTATGGTGAAGCTTTTGTCAAAGATGCTAGCTATTTTTTTCTTGGTGGATGATGTAGAGGAAATAGCAATGCGTGAAGGCCTGTTATTTGTAGATTAGGTATGAAGCTTGGAGTCGAACTTTAATTTTCCGCCAAATGCACGTGTAATTGATATAGTATCTCTATTTTGTAATGTGAGAAATCGTTTTTGTCACTTTATTTTGTGAAGAGAACAGAGCAGTACATATACTCATCTTCATGCTTATTCAATAGATGAATTTATTAGATGAATTGATTGTGTTAAGGAAATAAATAAATTAGAATAATGTATATTGGGCAAGAATGCAATTTGGTTTATTTCGTTTCCATGTTTGTATTATATTTTTATGTGTATGTATCTCCTCATAATAAAAATAAACGAGAGGAAGAAATTATCATCTCCCACTCTAAGTTTTCACCAAACTTGTTTTTCAACATGATACCGAAGCAATATCACTAGAGTTTGGTATTTTTTGTTGTTTCTGCTTCATCTGAAAATATATTTGCCGTTATTAGCCGAGTTGTTGGTTAACGATGACAGTTGAAGTGGCTTTGCAGTGTTCGCTCGAGACCTCTATGGTGGTTCTTGTGGTAGTCCAACTGTTGGGTCTATCAAATTCAATTGCAGGTCAAGTGACTGGCTCTTCAATAGTCCTCAATTTGGTCTATATTTTTCATCAACGGCTAGCAAACATCGCGAGCAGCTTTTACACGACTGGACGGTGTTTGGACTTGGGCTGAGGATTTGATAATATTCACTTGGGCTTGCAATACTTTTTTCTTTTTAAGTTGGATTAATTATTTTGTGGGCTTAATATTTTAAGATTGTGGGTTGATTTTGGACTCTTTCATTATTGTTTGGTTGTTAGGTTGGTTGGTAGGCTACTTTATTTTGGGCCTGTTAATTTGATTGGTTTGATTGTTGGGTTAATCGCTTGAATTGTAGGTCTGTTTGAGATCATTTAATTAGTGTTAGTCGTTTGTGTGGATAGTATCATGTCATCCAAAATGAAGTTGTTCAATCTGGCTGGGCCAATGGCATCTGAGAGATTGAATAAAAGAAATTATACTTATTGGATTGGGTGTGTTGAGGTGTTTTTGCTAGGAAAAGGTTTATTTAACCAATTGATTTTGGACAGGCCGTCTACTAAATTCTCCAACGGTGATTCTACTCTCAACGATCGATGGGATTAAGAGGATAACACAATTATTAGACTTATGATTAGTAGTATTTAGCCTCATATCAAATCTTCATTCCTTTATGTGTCCACGGTTTAGCAAATTTGAAAGCATCTTAAACATATACGTTCTGAAACTGAAAAATGTCACTCAAATGTATGAGATGAGTAAACAATACTTTGGACTTGAGAATGGCTCCTCCAACCTCATTAAATATTATAATAGGATTTTTGTTGTGTGTTGGGAAAGAAATATGCATCAACATCTCTTCTATTGAAAAATAGCACGATGATATTGATATTGTTAAATTTCTTATTGGTCTTTCGCCGGAGATTGAAGCGGTCCGGGCATAGATATTAGGTGGAAAATAATTTTTCAGTCTTGCAGAAACATTCTTTGTATCAAGATTCTACTCCATCTGATAGTATACCCAGCAGAGATCATTCTACTTTTAGTGCTCGATGAGGCTTATTCAATGGTAGACATAGCGGTAGGGATGGATGTGGTTTTATCTCTCACAATTGATGAGGCAGTAGTCATTTGGAAATTTGTGAACCTCAAACATGCACTTATGTGGTCATATTAGTCACTCTATTGATTGTTGTTGGAACTTACATTGCAAACCATCTAGTTTTGCTATTCAAGTTTCATTTAACGAGGGCTATCACCCAATATCTGGACCATGGCTAACTCCAGTTCATCACCAGAATATGGTTTCTTATATGTACCACGGGATGCGTATGCTGAGTTCTTAGCTCATAAACATGTCACTTCCACTTTTATGACCATCCTCACTCAATCAAGTACTACATCTTCTCAATGTCTATTGTTATCCTTTCAAAATTCGTAGATTATCGATTCTGTAGTACCTGAACACATGACTTTTTCATTTACTTTTCTTCTTGATTATCTTATTACTTCTTTCACATGTGTCAACCTTGTTAACGGTTCTCAAACTAGTTTTGCAAACTCAAGAAATGCCCATCTTATTGATTTGTTAGCTGTCCTTCATCTTCCTGACTTTTCCTTTAATTTATTGTCAATTAGTAAAATTGTTACTACTCTTCAATCTTCTGTAACATTTTATCCTTCTTTGTATGTTTTTCAGGATCTCAAGATTCAAAATGATGATTGGTATGGAGTATAAGTTTGGTGGCTTATATTACTTGAGTCGCTCGCTAGTCTCCCCTTCTCGAGCTCTCAAATCCTTTGTCACACCCATGCAATGGCATTATCATCTTGGTCACCCCTCCTCTTTCAACTTTAAAACGCCAAGTTGTGAGTTTTATGACGTGTCTTCCCTTAATTAGTGAAACTTTTCAGCTTAGTAAATATCATTGCATGTCTTTTTTGTTAAGTTCTACTAGTCGTGTTTCTAGTTTATTTGAGATGGTCAATTCTGATGTATGGGCACGATTAATATTTTCTCTAATAAATTCAATATTTCATCACTTTTGTGGATAATTATTCTCGTATGATTTGGTCGTTCTTAATGAAAAATTGTTCAAGTTATTTTCTATCTTTTAAGTTTTTCGTACTTTGATCAAAACTTAATTTAATCGAAAAATTTGTGTTTTGCGATCTAATAATGCCAAAGAATATACGTACGCTTCTTTTGCATTATATCTCTCTTGCCAAAGCCATTTTTATCAAACATCTTGCACATATACTCTACAAGAAAATGGCACTGCAGAACACAAAATCGTCACATATTAGAAGTTACTCGTACTCTCCTCTGTCATAAATGCATGTCCATAAACACTTTTAGAGTGATGCCGTCCTTACTGCATGCTATTTCATTAATCGAGTGCCATCTTCTATTTTGAATGGCGATTTTCCATTCTCTCTTTTGTTTTCCTCTTATCCACAATACTTGTTACCTTTCAAGTTTTTTGTTGTGTTTGTTATATTCATCACTTTGGTCTTGGTCACGACAAATGTGACTTACGCTCCATGAAATATATTTTCCTTGGTTACTCCGAAACGTAGAAAAGGTACATGTGCTACAATCTTCCTCTAAAATGCTACTTTATAAGTGCATATGTCACTTTTAACAAGTCCACACCTTATTTTTCTAATCCTAATATGTCTCTCGGGTCCCCTCAAGATCCTGTTTGCTTATTAGGAAATATATGATAACTCAGTTGTCAGTTGTCAAGGGCCTTTGCTCTACTTGGTGGCGGCTACCAACAATTTTGTCGACCTTGTATTTGATTTACAGTACAGCCTATAAGATAGCAAAATTAGATTCCCAGAGTGATGCGAATCAATTAGAAGAGAAAATTTTAAACCAATTGGAAAAGTAAAAAATAAAAATAAATAAGGACCTGATAATAGCACAATTTGTCATGTTTTCATCCATTTATACTTGTATTTGTATGATATATTGACGTCTAAACATACTAAGTACCCTTATATTTTGATTTAAATTGCAAATGGATGAATACAATGAAATTTAGAAGAAAATAGAGAAAAATGACTAAAGTGAAAGAAGGTGAAAGTTCAGGGATCAAGTTGTAAATAATCTAAGAGATGAGACAGGCGATGGAATGAGGATTCAAGAAAGCTAGGAGTCTATTGGGTGCAATTAGAAGTCAAAAGAAGTTAAACATGACCATAATCTTCACAAATCATATTCCGACCTCATAATGATTTTCCAAATTTTCAACCGGCAATTGAGATACACTTTTGACGTAGTAAACGTTCGAATTTGGAAGGAGCTATCCTTTGCAAAATTGGAGCCCTTGTGTTAGTTTTTCAACGTACTTTGAATTGCCTTAATCGAATATCGGAAGAGAAAGTTATGGCCAAAATATTGAAAGCAGTTGTATAGAACAATTTTTGGTCGAATCTTCAAGTTTCTTTATTCCGTTCAACCTCTTTTAGAAACAATTTGGCACTCGGTTTTAAACTCTAATTTGACTAGAACACGCCCCCCTCACATCCTATCTCTTTTCTCTCATCTTGGGTAAAAAAAACTCCATGAAAAACTAAACTAATCGGTGAAGCCACGAAAGAACTCGATTAAATTTGGGAATTTCAATATCTTTTATTGCGTGTAAGGTGTTTTTCATTATTGAATAATTCTAAATCTGGATTTCTTATGTTATTGGATATGTTTTGGAATTGAGTTAATTTGCATTAGATTTTTATGAATTCAATCATGTTTTCTTCATTGAATAATCGAAATGTTTATTGATTTTCAATTTCAAATAATTTATTGGTGTGATTCTTTACTATTATATGCTTGATGTATATAATTGTTTTGGGATCTAATTTCAATAAATCATTGTGGAATTATATTGTGAAAGAAACCTAGATTTGAAATTACTAAAGAAATTAAATAAGGGCTTGAATATTTTATTTTCCAATTAAAGTGTTGGAATGAAAACCTTTGATTGAATATTCTCATGCAAAACCTTTGGAGTGAACCCATCTAATCGAGGGAATTTCAACGCTTCACTATTTCATATATTGATATTATTCCAATTGCTAAATCATCCTCATATAAAATCAGAAAAACCTTAGTTTGTTTGATCCTTTGTGAAACTTTCCATCTCCCCATAGAATCGACACTACAAAGTTATACTACAATCGCCATATTATTCTTTGGACATAATTGTGTTCCTGATGAGGATTTACCTAATGTACTAGATTTCTGTCATACCCAAGCTTGTGAGGACCACTTTCCTATGAAAAAGACTATTGTAAAAATTTTGCAGTGTGATTTTTATTGGCCCACCATTTTAAAGACACTGATACATATTGTAAATCTTGTGAGAGGTGCCAAAAATTAGGTGCTATTTCTCGACATAATATGATGCCTGTTTGATTGTTGAAGAATTGACTTTATGAGACCCTTTCCACTTTCTTTTGGCTATCTTTATATCGTTATTGCTGTTGATTATGTGTCTAAATGGGTAGAGGCGACTGCTTGTAAGGCCAATGACAATAAAACGATTGTTAAATTCCTTAAAGAAAATGTTTTGTCTCAATTTGGCACACCACACGTCATTATTAGTGATAGAGGTACACACTTTTGCAACCGTTCATTTGAGGCACTGATGAAGAAGTATGGGTTTATTCACAAAATTTCCACCACTTATCACTCCCAAACTAGTGGATAGGTAGAGTTGGCCAATAGGGAGATCAAACAAATTTTAGTGGACACGAATTTTTGAAAATTGGGCTGCTGAAATAGAAGATCCCCGTGAGGGTATAGTATTCAAGGTGAATGGACAGAGTCTTAAAATAGTCAACGGGCAATAGATGCATGTAGTGGAAGAAATTCTCATTGCAGACCCGATTTACCGCCAATGACGTCCTTCAGGTGTATCTTTCACCCTTTTTGTATACTAGTTTTTAGATTTTTCTTTCAGGTGTGTTTTGCATTTTTCTTTCAGTTTATTTTCATTTCTTGCATCACCCATTTTCATTGAGAAATTTCTGATCCACCATATTCTAGCTTCTATTGATTCGCTGCAACATCCAGGTGACATCTTTTCCTTCTTTTCACAGACATGTTTTTGCATTGAAAACAATGCAATGTTTAGTTGGGGGAGAGTGTATTTGAAATTTTCTTGTAAATTGCATTATTTTCATGGAATGTTGGTTTTGTTTCACTGAATTGGTCTAAATTTTTTCCTTAAGTCTCTATTTGCTACATGTTTATGTTCTTGAATGACAAAATATCACTTGGAATTAATATTGTTTATGTGAGTCTAGATGTTGAGACACTAGCTGAATTCCTTATGTGCACACAAGTCTTATGGTAAGATAGCGGTTTAACACATATAGCTAGAGGAGTCTCTTGCTTAAGTTTTCACGTGAGAGTTGAGGGAGAATTAAGAGCCAAAACATATTAAAAATGACAATAAGCTCTTATTGATTTTGTGAATTGGAAACTCTTTTGAGAATAACAATACATGGTTGTGGTATGATGGTTGATTGCTTGGGAAACGATGACAGTTAAATCTAGGATAAAAAATTTTAGCCTTCCAAACTACCATTCATAATTATAATCCCTAGTAGCCACTTTGAGCCAATGCACACATGCATATAACCTTTCTTCATGCACATATGCCACCCTATTTCTCCACATTGGAGTATAAACCATACAAGAATTTACCTAACTTTTTACTTCCAAGTGTGTAGTAGGAATGAGAATTCTAGCGAAACAAATGGAAGTAATGAAACGATAAAAGTTGATACGTGCTCTAGTAAAGCAATGAATTTGGCAAACTAAAAGGAAAGAGAATGAGAAAAAAAAAAAAAAAACAAACAAACAAAAACAAAGATTTTTTGTAGTGAAGTTGGGGCTGAAATACTGAATAATGTGTTGATCTAAGGGTGCAAATCATTGAAATGTGAGATGAGACGCTTCGCTATGCGCTTGGAAGTCCTTGCATCATTTTTGTCATATAGCCTAACCCAAACCACATTTCCACCTACTCTTTGGCTATTTTGATCCCAAGTATGGTTGTGATAAGAAGTGGATGAATTCTCTTTCGAGAGTATGCATATCATGAGATGAATGTTTGCTTGCATATTCATAAGCATTAAAGCCTCCATGTGTTTGAGTGTATATCCTTTTTCTCAGCTCCACAGAGATAAACCCGCACTAAGCACTTTGATACCTGTGAGTTATGGAGCTGAACTTTTAGCTCGAGACACACTTTTTGTTGTCTGTATTAGGGTTGGCGGTAAGATGGCTAAGGCTCAACACATACACACTCACACATTCAGCACATATTTTGATATCTTGATGATCATGATATTGTTAACTTCTTGTGGTGTTGAGTTTGAAAAGTGCATGAACTACAGTTGAATTGCAACTCAACAATTTAAATTGTAGCATGACCCAATCGTTTATCTATATTGTTTTGCATTAAATTGAAAGGGACCAACAATAAGCAAGTTTGGGGGTGTGATAATAGCACAATTTATCATGTTTTCATCCATTTATACTTGTATTTGAATGAGATATTGATGTTTAAACGCACTAAGTACCATTATATTTTGATTTAGGTTGTAAATGAATTAATACAGTGGAATTTGGAAGAAAAGAGCGAAAAATAACTAAAGTGAAAAGTAAAAGTTCAAGGACCAAGTTAAAAATACTCTAAAGATGAGATGGACGACAGAATGAGGATCCGAGAAAGCTAGGAGTCCATTGGGTGCAATTAGAAGTCAAAATAAGTTAAATATGATCATAATATTTTCACAAATCAAATTCCGACCCCATAAGGATTTTCCAGATTTTCAGCCGGAGATTGAGATTCAATTTTGACCATGTAAACGTTCAAATTTGGAAAGAGATATCTCTAGTAAAATTATAGCCCCTGTGTTAACTTTTCAACGCACTTTGAATTGCCTTAATCTAACATCGGGAGAGAAAGTTATGGCCAAAATACTGAAAGCAATCGTATAGAACAATTTTTGGCCGAATCTTCAAGTTTCCTTATTCCATTCAACCTCTTTTGGAAACAACTTGTCACTCAATTTTAAGCCCTAATTCGACCAGAACACACCCCCATCTCGTATCTATTTTCTCTCATCTTGGGTACAAGAATTCCATGGAGAACTAAATTAATCAGTGAAGTCACGAAGGACTCGATTAGATTTGGGAATTTTAATGTCTTTTATTGTGTGTAAGGTATTTTTCATTGTTGAACAATTATAAACCTGAATTTCTTATGTTATTGGATATGTTTTGGAATTGGTTAATTCACATTAGATTTTTATGAAATCAATCATGTTTTCTTCATTGAATAATTGAAATGTTTATTGATTTTCAATTTCAAACAATTTATTGATGTGATTCTTTTCCATTATATGCTTCATGTATATAATTATTTTGGGATCTAATTTCAATAAATCATTGTGGAATTATATTGTGAAAGAAACCTAGATTTGGAATTGCTAAAGAAATTAAATAAGGGTTTGACTGTTTTATTTTACAATTAAAGTGTTGGGATGAAAACTTTTAATTGGGTATTCTCATACAAAATTGACAATGAGTGAACCAATCTAATCAAGAAAATTTCAGCGCTTCACTATTTTATACATTGATATTAATCATTTATTCCAATTGCTAAATCATCCCCACATAAAATCACGAAAACTCTAGTTTGTTTGATCCTTTGTGAAACTTTTCATTTCTCTATGGAATTGACACCCAAAAGCTATACTACAATTACTGCGTTATTCTTTGGGTATTTAGGACCAACGATAACGCGATTCAGCTCAGTTGTCGAATTTTCGTCCATGAGTACAATCCAAAAGCGAATCTAATATTATTAGTATAGTAAGCCCCTGTTTGGTGGAGATTTAAATCAGATTTTTTAATAGACGTTAATAAAAATTGATGAAATATGTAGTAGAAAAGTTGTGGATCCCATAAAATATGCGATTAAAATTAATTGTTGACTTTAACTTAAATTAAAATATAAATTTTAATTCCTACCAAATAGGTGCTCAATCTTAAGCCCTCGTTTGATCCCCATTTCCACCAAAAATGCATTTTATACATCATATCAATGTGGGACCATATCAATATTATTTTATTTCCTTTGAATTCAAACTGTCTAAAATTATGATTATACCCTTTTGGCCTCATAAGAATCTGCTCACATGCTAACCATTCGAAAAGGGCAGAATGTGGAAATTGGAAAGACCAATACACTGTTGAAGTCACATGCTTTGTTAGAAAGTGGATGGGCAACGTTTAAAAAATTAATTATGGGGCCAAAATAATGGAAAACAAACGTAACCTAATTTCTTTTAGAAGGTCAAATTTTCCTTTTCGTTTTTGTTTGAATAAATATGACATTAGAAATTCTTTATGCTACGCTTCACTATTTTGTAGTTCGAATTCTATTAAGAATTCAAATTATTTAATTGATTTGAACTAATCATATTTTCAGTCCTGGCAGGAGAGGGAGGGAAATGGATACTCAATTTAAAGCAAGTAAAAAAAATTCCATACTTGATTTCAAAGATGCATACAAAATTCTGCGAAAAGCCATAATGTATGACTTGGATGACAATATTATCGAACTTTCAAAGTCAAATTCTATGTTTAGAGTCCGTTTTAGCATTTTTCTATTTTTAGTTAATTTAAAGGTCTTTTCGTCTTTTGCAATTTTTTTAGTTTTATTTAAATTTATCTCAATATGATTTGGTTTTGAGTCTACGAATACATGTTATGATTGTAAAAATATTACATTCTTTTTTGATAAATAATATTTCAGTTTTGAGAATTATTCAATTCATTGATATTTCCATCGCTGTCTAAAAACGTTTATTGTTTGCCGGTGTGAATGTTTCTAGTGTTGACACATAAAAATTCAGCCCAAATCGAACGGTCGAAGGAATGAAGCCCAATTGGAGGATCCCCAAATCAGATAGTCCAAAAAATGAAGCCCAATCGGACAATTCAGGATGAAGGCCCAAATAGGGAGGCCC